>NC_134355.1:597336039-597677539 GCF_048569485.1 Anomaloglossus baeobatrachus | reverse complement strand
ACGCCCACCTCGTTGCCGGCAGGACGCAGGTACTTTGTTGTTCGTCGTTCCCGGGGTGTCACACGTAGCGATGTGTGCTGCCTCAGGAACGACGAACAACCTGCATCCTGCACCAGCAACAATATTTGGGAAATGAACGACGTGTCAACGATCAACGATTAGGTGAGTAATTTTGATCATTAACACTCGCTCATAGGTGTCACACGCAACAACTTCGCTAATGATGCTGGATGTGCGTCACGAATTCCGTGACCCCGACGACATATTGTTAGCGATATCGTTGCGTGTAAAGCGCCCTTAACACACCATGCCATGTATGGTGTGTGAGGCAAAGTGTCAGTGCTGTAACATGGTAAAAAAAAAAAAAAGTTACAAAATTTATATGTCGCAATATGTCACAAAAAACAATGTCAGAATCACCGGGAGCCGTTGAAGCGTTCCAGACTTATAACCTGTCAAAGTGACCGGTCAGAATTGAAAAAAAATAACCTGGTCATTAAGGTGAAAACCATGCTCTGAGGTAAAGGGGTTAATTAAACTTTGGGCAATGCAAAGTTTCTTTAATGAGAACTCTTACTAAAATGATTCACTGACATATGAATGCATATGATGATGATGATGATGATGATTATGCTTCATGGAAAATAACACAATTTCCGATTTCTAGCAAAGTTCCCTTTTTTAACTTTAAGAGAAGGTTCCTCCATTTGATAAAAGCAGAAAGCAGCTTGCTCTACAAAGACGGACACAGCCCTAAAAGAACAAAGGGAACCAAGAGATATGTCCTCCATGAGAGTAATGCTGGGTTTAGCTTTGTTAGCTGCGTCTGCAATCTATATCGCCTCTGCCGGTAAGTAGAGTCTTGCTCGTTCGGCTAAAAGATGTATATGTAAATAATCTAAAGCAGTTCGGTCTTGTCTTCTCTTACATACAGATATAGTTTTCAATAATAGACACCCTTTGACCAATATGGGAAGCTAATTAGTAGTGGTGCTTGTGTGGCGCCCCTGACCTGGTCAGGCACCACTGAGTACTGCACCCATGCTGGGGACAGTACAATACAGGTAATCCAGATGGCTGACTGGGGTGTGGAACACAGGCGCATAGTGATCAGGCCTCACACATGTACCTAAGAGAGGACCCCTGGGGATCCCAGGAGGGGGCAGAGCCTACGCCTTCACTGGAATAGTGGAGGGGGTGAGAGCTTCCATCTCCTCTCAAGGGGTGTGGTAAGAGAGTCTGGTTGCTAGGTGGCGTAGGCAGACACAAGTGGGGAAGGAAAGAGAGATAGGAGGAGTTAGTTAGAGCTTGGAGCTCGGACTGAGGAGATGTCAGCAGAAAGAGGAGAGATGGAAAAACCCACCAGTGAGTCGGTTAGAGCAGAGAACTCCAGAGGGCTCAGTGAGGAGCAGACCTGTGGGGCTGTTGCTGTCTAACAGCGCCCGCGCAGTGGCTACTGACGGGGGAGAACGGTCAACTAGGAGTGCTACCTGAAAGCCAGCTTCAGCTAGAGAGAAAGCACGGAGTGGGAAGTAAGGAGACTGCTAGAGAGCACCAGGCCCAACCGGGCGGCAGATCCCGAAGCGAGGATAGATTCACCTTTCCCTGCTAAACCTGCCGGTGTGGGGCTCTCAAAGCCCACACCACAACACCACAAAAGCCGCAGCCACGTAACCGCAGTGAGGGCCCATAGGTCATAGGAGGCAAGAGGCTGGAGTGGCCTGGTCCGGGGAACAAGCACACGGCAAACAACAAGGGGAGAGAGGCTGCAGCATCTTCCCTGGGTGACCCCCATAGGGACTCAAAGTCGGGGTCACCCCAAATCACCAAGGGCTAAGGAAGGCGAGTCAGTAGTCACCCTCATAAAGTCAGCCTGAAGGACACCTGGTTCCCGCCTGGTTCATCTCAGCTACGCCCGGGTTACTCACCCTGCCATCAAATGTGAGTAAAAACCCTGAAAGACATTCTGCCTGTGTGGTCATTCTGCGACTTGTGGTACTACAAACCTACATCGGGCCCTGGGGCTTGCCTCACTCTCAGGAGGCTACTACAACTAACTGCACCCACCATCAGCCCCAGGCGACCCTCAACCTGCAGTGGCGGTCCCTACTGGCCGCAATACTGAGAGTGGCGTCACGATCAAACAAGAAGATTTCCTACCAGTGACGGAGATCCAGCAACGTGGAGTCCCTGAAGGTAACGCACCGACACCGACACAACACCTGCGGGGCTTCACATCTGGCGTCACGAACAGGATAAGGACTAGACCTGTTCAGACAGGTGACCATGTGCCTAGGCGGTCCGCTTGAAAAATTGGAAGCGCCGCCATATTGCCACCATGAAAAGCGCGCTGAAAAACAACAGCAGCCCGCGCTGGGAGAAGTTACCGCCCACGAAGAGGTGTGGCTACCCAGAGATCCCCTGCAGAGTTCGGACCTTGCCAGCTATGAGAGTGGAAGCGTCCAGAGACGGCGGGAAGGAAAGAGAGCCACAAGCCTGCTGCTGGGAGAGGAGCTGCTGAAAGAGGCAGAGCAGAAATTGAGCAGCTTGCTATCAGAGGCAACGGCGAGTCCACAGCTGGAGAGTCGTGCAGAAGAGGGCGCAGAAGAAATGGCGTCTGACCGCAGAAATCCAGAACCGGGCTCCGCTGCCTGGTGGTATCGGGAGCTGGCCCAGTTCTGCGACCGACTGGAGACCCGGGTTGTGGAGCAGATCCGGGAAGAACGAATGGAAATGCTGGAGATGACCGCGGCGGTTCGGGCCTATGAAAGGAGAGCCGCGCGCCGAGTGCCAGACAGGACGGCGATGACGCAGACCCCGATGCTGCCACCGATGGGTGAGTCCAGTATTACCCCTGCCGGCCCGGATGCCCCGACCCCTGCTGCCACGCCCGCGGTCCCTGAAGAGGCGCCCGGCGCGGCGACGCCGATCCAGGCCGCCGCCATACAGGGCGCGGCCCGCCAAGCCCAGGCCGCCGCAGCGATGCCCTGCTCGGCCCGCCAAGCCCCGGCCGCCGCAGCGATGCCCTGCTCGGCCCGTCAAGCCCCGGCCGCCGCAGCGATGCCCTGCTCGGCCCGCCAAGCCCCGGCCGCCGCAGCGATGCCCTGCTCGGCCCACCAAGACCCGGTCCCTGCAGCGACGCCCAGCCCAGCCTGCACAGATCCCATCGCAGCTGCGACGCCGATCCAGGCCGCCGCCATACAGGGCGCGGCCCGCCAAGACCAGGCCGCCGCCATACAGGGCGCGGCCCGCCAAGACCAGGCCGCCGCCATACAGGGTGCGGCCCGCCAAGACCAGGCCGCCGCCAAACAGGGCGCGGCCCGCCAAGACCAGGCCGCCGCCATGCCGGGCGCGGCCCGCCAAGACCAGGCCGCCGCCATACAGGGCGCGGCCCGCAAAGAGATTGCATCACCATTTACCCCGGCCTGCAAGGCCAGAGCAGACACCGCTCCCCAGTCCAAAGAGGTCCCTGCTAGGAAATCCCTGATAGGTGAAGACTCCGCATACTGGCAGCTGAAGGCTGACCTGGAGGCCAAGTTCCCACAGGAGATGGTGGACCGATACATGCTCCCTCCGCACACCCCTAAGGCAACCCCTGCAGCAACCACGCCAAAGAGTCCCCCGCCTGGGCCTGCTGAAGAAAGCCCATCCCCAGCACTGCCATCAAAGGAGTGCCAAGAAGAACTAAGGGGGAGAGGAGGCCAGGAAGCTGAGGAGCTGACTCCGACGCCAACCGCAGCAGACCCCTACCCAGAGCCGGAGATGCTGCCCTATTCCCGCTGGGAGGAGGAAGACTTGACACCGTCTGCAGACGAAGATCAGCCCAAAGACCTCACCTGGGAGCCTGCAAGCATGAACCCAGCTCGCAAGACAAGGCGCAGCAGAACAAAGCGTCCTCCAACACCACAGTCTCCAGAGCAGAGGGAGGTCACAGCCAGAGACCTGGAGGAGAAAAGGTGCCTAAGAAGGTCCCAAGCCCAGGCTAGAGGACCCCTTTACAGAGGAATAGTAGAAGACTTCAACTTGAAAAGCGGATACGGCTTTATTGTAGTAAAAGGAATAAAAGAGGGCATATTTGTAAATCGGAGAGATGTTCAAGCCCACCTGCCCAGAGGACATTCAGGCAGAAATTTGAAAATTGGGGACTTAGTACAGTTCACCTTGCATCAAGGAGAAAGGGGCTACTATGCCTTAGACGTAGCACCATGTCCAAGACAAGAAAGACAAGAAAGACAAGAAAGACAAGAAAGACAAGACAGAGATAAAGAAACAGATACAGAAAAAGAAACAGACGAAGACCAAGAAAGGAAAGATAAAGATCCTACAGATGCAACAACCACAGACAAAGATCCTACAGATGAGACAACCACGGACGACGACGGAGAGCAAGAAAGTCACAGGTGCCAGTGCCCAACGTGCCCACGCCCTAGTGAAAAAGAGGAGTAAAGTAAAGGAAAGTACAGAACAGAAGTACAGAAGTTAAAGTTTTGAAAGTTTTGTTTTGCAACGTTTAAGCATGTGCCCACAAAAACTATTGTGAGAAATAAACTTTAAGGCTATGAACTTGCTATAGCCACAAACTCTCGCAGTGTAAATAGTTACACCAGTGGCACCACCACCAGGGCCAGCCTGTTTAGGGGCTTGGCTCGTCTGCAACCAGGTGGGCCCGTCCGTAGAAAAGGGCCTTGGCTCACCTGCGACCAGAGAGCACGCCTGTTTATGGGGCCTTGGCTCACCACCACAAAGAGGGTACCTGGTCAGCACCAACTGTGGAGGCCGCCTCTGCATCCTGCCAGAAGAGGCTGACGGCGCGGATCCACCAGGCCAGGTATACCCTGAAACCACCAGCCCATGAAAGCCGCCTATACATCCTGCCAGAAGTGGCTGAAGTTGCGGCCAACGTGAGAGGGTTTTGGGTGGGTTAACGGACTTGTGGGTGGAGGGTGGTGATGTCTGATACCTGGTGCTTTTAAAAATGTTTTACATGTTTTAATGTTTTATGCATTTTAAAATGTTGTCTTGCAGCCCGAGGACGTGCTGGTGATAACTAAGGGGGAATGTGGCGCCCCTGACCTGGTCAGGCACCACTGAGTACTGCACCCATGCTGGGGACAGTACAATACAGGTAATCCAGATGGCTGACTGGGGTGTGGAACACAGGCGCATAGTGATCAGGCCTCACACATGTACCTAAGAGAGGACCCCTGGGGATCCCAGGAGGGGGCAGAGCCTACGCCTTCACTGGAATAGTGGAGGGGGTGAGAGCTTCCATCTCCTCTCAAGGGGTGTGGTAAGAGAGTCTGGTTGCTAGGTGGCGTAGGCAGACACAAGTGGGGAAGGAAAGAGAGATAGGAGGAGTTAGTTAGAGCTTGGAGCTCGGACTGAGGAGATGTCAGCAGAAAGAGGAGAGATGGAAAAACCCACCAGTGAGTCGGTTAGAGCAGAGAACTCCAGAGGGCTCAGTGAGGAGCAGACCTGTGGGGCTGTTGCTGTCTAACAGCGCCCGCGCAGTGGCTACTGACGGGGGAGAACGGTCAACTAGGAGTGCTACCTGAAAGCCAGCTTCAGCTAGAGAGAAAGCACGGAGTGGGAAGTAAGGAGACTGCTAGAGAGCACCAGGCCCAACCGGGCGGCAGATCCCGAAGCGAGGATAGATTCACCTTTCCCTGCTAAACCTGCCGGTGTGGGGCTCTCAAAGCCCACACCACAACACCACAAAAGCCGCAGCCACGTAACCGCAGTGAGGGCCCATAGGTCATAGGAGGCAAGAGGCTGGAGTGGCCTGGTCCGGGGAACAAGCACACGGCAAACAACAAGGGGAGAGAGGCTGCAGCATCTTCCCTGGGTGACCCCCATAGGGACTCAAAGTCGGGGTCACCCCAAATCACCAAGGGCTAAGGAAGGCGAGTCAGTAGTCACCCTCATAAAGTCAGCCTGAAGGACACCTGGTTCCCGCCTGGTTCATCTCAGCTACGCCCGGGTTACTCACCCTGCCATCAAATGTGAGTAAAAACCCTGAAAGACATTCTGCCTGTGTGGTCATTCTGCGACTTGTGGTACTACAAACCTACATCGGGCCCTGGGGCTTGCCTCACTCTCAGGAGGCTACTACAACTAACTGCACCCACCATCAGCCCCAGGCGACCCTCAACCTGCAGTGGCGGTCCCTACTGGCCGCAATACTGAGAGTGGCGTCACGATCAAACAAGAAGATTTCCTACCAGTGACGGAGATCCAGCAACGTGGAGTCCCTGAAGGTAACGCACCGACACCGACACAACACCTGCGGGGCTTCACACTTGGGTGCTCCTTACTCAAGTCGAGCAGGTCAGATGCTCTGAAAGTAACGAGTAGAGATGAGCAAACCTGAACTGTAAAGTGTGGAGTCCGTACAGGACACCTTGTGTCCGGTGCTGAACCCCGAACACAGACTTTTAGGCTATGGGCACTTATGGAACTATAAGGCTACTTTCACACATCCGGTTTGAGCCGTGCGGCTCAATCCGGCTCTGAAGCCTATGCAACGGATGCGGTGAAAACACTGCATCCTTTGCATAAGTTTTTTACATGCGGCCGGTCCGGTTTTTGCCGCTTGCGGCATGCTACTGAGCATGCGCAGTGGCAAAAACCGCATGCGGCGGCCGGATGCGGTTTTTGCCGCATCGTGCCGCATCCGGCATCCATAGGGATGCATTGGGAAAAGTGCCGGATGCGGCGCGATGCGGTTTTTTTTGCCGGAGCAAAAAACGTTGCAGGGAACGTTCCATCCGGCCGCCGCATCGGCTAAATCTGCCGCATGCGGCAAAAACCGGACCGAACGGAAGCCCATGCGGCACAATGCGGCACTAATTAAAGTCTATGCAGGAAAAACGCAACCGGCAGCAATAAAAACCGGTTGCGGTTTTCCTGCAAAGTGCCGGATTGTGCCGCATTGCAAAAGCCGGAGGTGTGAAAGTAGCCTAAAGCTGCTTTCACACATCAGTTTTTTGCCATCAGGCACAATACGGCAAAAACATGAAAAAACTGATCCGGCGTCTATTGCCGCCGGATCCGTTTTTTCCCCCATAGACTTTCATTAGCGCCGGATTGTGCCGGATGGCCTTGCGTTTCATCCATTTTTTGCCGGATCTGGCAAAATTTACTTGTCCGGTGGCCGGATGAAACGTTGAAGTGAAAGTTTTTGTGTCCAGCAATAAAAACGGATCGGCGCCATACGGCGTGTTTTATAATGGAAGCCTGTGGACGCTGGATCTGGCGCAATGCGGCAAAAAGTGTTCAAAGGTGGATAATCACATTCATATATGCTTAGCGGCTCCATAACTTGGAGAAGTCAGAAAAATCACAAAATAATCATGCGGCCAAAAAAGGGCATCGCAGATTTTGCATGTGAGGACCAAGCCATGATGCTTTGGCTGATCATTTGGCTGACAGCCTTCTCGTTCTTCTCTCCCATACACATGAGCGTACAATCTGCTGAGCATTCCTGTGTGCGCTAAGAAAAATCAGCCATCAGCAGCCTATATTACGGAAAGCAAGGTGTTTGGAAATCTAATATCGGACATGCCCAATCAATGTCTCCAATGATCACTTGTCAGAAACCCGTCAATATTGTCTATCATTAATGGTACACACACGGGATAGATATGAAATGAATTTTTTACCAAAGATTTGAGTGCAAAAATCTGCAGCATCATACAGTACAAGGAAAGTGGATGAGATTTTTAGAAATATTGTCCCATAGCTGTTGATAAAGTCTTCAGCGGAAATTGTCAATTTATGGTGCGGATTTTCATACCAGAGGTCACCGTTTCATTATATATAGAGGGTGAAATCCACATTAAAATAAACAATTCTTCAAGTAACTCGTGAAGATTTTCTGGCAGACTTTGGCTTTGGATTTGCTGCAGATCTGTAACAAAACCAGCACCAGAAACGTTCTTCAGTGGACAGGTTTTTTTTTGTAAAGTATATTGACTGTTCACTTACAGTGGATAGCAATCTGTCTTGGTCGTGTGTTTGACTCACAAATTCATGACTCAGTATAAGATCCATTCCTCATACCTGTATAATGTAACTGTAGCGAGCTGTGCATCTAAAGATCCTATTAGACAGTAAAAAAGATTAACGATAGTAAATGAAGAGTGAATAGTTATTGCGTCGTTATTGTGCGTACAGGCTCATTATTACACAAGCAAATGTTCGTTTAGAAAGATTGCTGTTGCAGTCGCTTAAAAGTTGCTAGTCCTTCACAAAAGCATGTATTACATGTGCCGCCCCCGTGCCAGCAGCCGGTGCTGCTCGGATCTGTATCTACGGTGCGGCTCGAGGGGTTTTCCGGACCCGGGGGTCGCGTGGACACTCCGAATAAAAGGGGACATATTTATACGGGATTCTTTGTAGAATGTCTGTGACGCCACCCATGGTGTGTGGTCAGATGCAGCACCACCGCTGCCGTTGCAGGGCTCTCGGGGATGTTGGGCTGGCAGCTGGATGTTAACCCCTCCGTGGGCAGGGCCCAGTGTCTCTATGCTGAGGATAGTGAGTGCAGGGGCCGGCGCACCTGGCTAGGCCAGGGATGTTACTCATGGTCGAATAAAGCACACAGGTCCTGTGGTAAACCAAGGTGATGGTAGCCGGCAGCCGCAGACGGGTGTATCTGATCCCACACCCAGGTTGGTAGTCAAAGTCTCTCCTCTGCATTGTGTTTTGTAGGTAGGACTTCCCGATGTGAAACATGGGAGTCCGCTCCCGGACCTTTGGTTGGGAGCCGTTCCCGTCTGACGCTGACCCTTGGGATTTACAGGACCTGGCGGTGGCCCTATCCCTCTCTGTGGGTGGTTGTCTACTTTTCGGGACTTAGGTTGGGACAGGACCTAAAATCCAGCCCTCAATTGGGTAATTAGCTAGGCCGTCGGTGCCGATCCTGGATTCAGGGTCCAAGTACCCCCTCTGTGCACACAGTTTCCGGATCGGTTCTCCAGTGTCGGTACCAGCGGGCTCCAACCCTGTCCCGGTCCACCTCGGATCCTTGCAGCTGTCTTCCCATCTCCTGCAGACTCTGGCTATCGTCTGCCACCTAGCCAAGGTGTCAGAGCTCCGACCCTGACACCTGCCAGACTTCACTCCTCACTTCGACTCTACCTTAACTCATCTGCTTTGTTTTCCCGCCCCGGGCTCTCCAGACCCCTAGGTGGGCATTCCCTATCCGCCTGGTCCCGCCCACTTGTGTGTCCGTACTTCCCTGAGCGGGGTGACTAGGGTTTTAGGTCGGCTGGTTTAACCCTTCATGAGATAGGTGTTGTGCGGGGGCCTATGTGTATAACTACCTGGTTTTCCAGGGCGCTAAATAACACCTTAAAGAGGACCAACTACCAGAATTTCGCAACATGAGGTAAAGGCAGTGCCATACTGGCACTAAGATGCTAAATCCAGGTATACCTGTTATACAAAGGTCTGATGCTTGGTTGATTAAATATCTCCAATCAAAGTTGCAGAAATGCACTGAAGTTTGATTGAGGGGTGCAACGGGGACGGACCTTTAAGGGTCAGGTCCTTACTGTAAAGTCCTCCTCCACTGTCCTCTATGACATGCCCCATTTTTTTATTTGAGTACCGCAAAGCGCCATCTTTACTGTTCTTGATGACACGTGCGCATTGACACAGTAATTCTGTCTTCATTAAAATGGTGCTTGAGTCCGCACATGTGCAAACCGTAATCTCCGAAGCCATTTTATTGAAAACACTTCAGTGAAGACTACGACAGCCATCGGTGCAAGGGCCCCATTTTTTTACATCTGCTGCTCATAGTCTTCATCGTAGTGTCTTCAATAAAATGGCATCGGAGATTGTGGTTCACGCATGCGCGGACCCCGGCACCATTTTAATGAAGACAGAATTACCGTGATAATGCGCACGCGCCGCGAATAACAGCATGGTGGTGCACCGCAATATTCAAATGAAGAAAAGGGGGCACGTCATAGAGGACTCTGGAGGAGGACTTTACAGCAAGGACCTGACCCAAAAAAAGGCCCACTCCCGATGCACCAGTCAATCAATGTACAGTGCATGTCTGTAACTTTGATTAGAGATACAGTATTTCTGCAACCAAGCATTGGACCTTTCTATAACAGGTATGCCTGGATTCAGCATCTTACTGCCTGTATGGCACTGCCTATAGTTCATATTGCAAAATCCTGATGGTTGGTCATCTTTAAGATAAGACCAAGATTTTAGCACTTGGAGTGGTGTTTATGTGATTTGTGGGTATGTGCATTGTATTGGTAGGTGAATGTAGTGGGGTTTTTTTTCGCTTCTTCAAATGTCCTCTTGCTGACCAGTGAAATAGCAAATGGAGGGCATTCGAAAGGCATTTGCTCAATCATACCCACACATATTTTTTAAAACAGCCAATGGTGACACATTGTAATTTAGTAGGCACGCCTTTTCGCATGCACACGCACAAATCCACTCTCCTAGTGCGATGTGTTGACAAGGTGGTAGCGACTTATTACATGGTGAAATTTTTTGCCAACAAGTGATAATTTTTAAGTAAGTTGAAATATCTGGTTTTGCATAAATCGAACAATATTACGATCGGTAGCAGCTATTACACACTGTGAATATCACTCTGTTTTGAACGATAATGCGATTTTCAGCACAATTTTTGCCCCATCTAATAAGGGTTTAGGTGACCATCATGTGCCACCCCTGTGCCAGCAGCCGCCGCTGCTCGGCTCCGGTCCTTCTGTGGGTGGCTCGAGGGTCTCCGGACCCGGGGGTCTCGCGAACACGCCGAATAAAAAGGGGGACGTAGATGTACGGGCTAGGCCATATTAAGTTCGTGACGCCACCCACGGTGTGTGGTGAGGTGGGACACCACCACTGCTGTTGTGGGGCACCCGGGGGAGATGTAGTGGCAGCTGGATGTTAACCCCTCCATGGGTAAGGATGGTTGCCCCGGGACCCAGTGTCTTTCTGCAGGGTATAGCAATGGCAGGGGCCTGCGCGCCCGGACGTGCGAGGGGATGTTTGGTTACTCACAGTAAATGAATCACACGAGTCTTTTGGTAAACCAAGGTGCTGGTGGCCGGCTCCCGCAGCCGGTTGCATTCAGGTCCCCCACCCGGGCTGGTAGTAACAGTCTTTTCCCTCTGCACTTGCTTTGTGCATGGTGGACTGCCTGGTCTGGAACTCAGGAGTCCGCTCCCGGCTGGATGTGGCCTAAGGAGCCCGTGGGATCTATGGGCCCTGGCGGTGGCCTTATCCCTATCGGTGGGCTGCTGTCTTCTTTTAGGGACTTTGGGTGGGACAGGACCTATAATCCTGCCCTCAATCGGTTAATTAGCTAGGCCGCTGGTTTCGGTCCTGGCTTCA
This sequence comes from Anomaloglossus baeobatrachus, assembly GCF_048569485.1. NCBI lineage: Eukaryota > Metazoa > Chordata > Amphibia > Anura > Aromobatidae > Anomaloglossus > Anomaloglossus baeobatrachus. Next base: position 597,666,166 of record NC_134355.1, on the reverse strand, counting down.
GGGTCCGTGTACCCTCTCTGTGCTACGGTTTTGGGGTCAGTTCTCTGTGTCGGTACCAGCGGGCTACAACCCTGTCCCGGTCCACCTCGGATCTGCCAAGCCATCTTCCCGTCTCCTGCTGACGGAGATCACCGTCTGCCACCTAGCCAAGGTACCAGGGCTCCAACCCTGGCACCGTTCAACTTGAACTTTCTCTGCTGGAGCTACACCTAGCTCCAGCTCACACTCCTCTCAACTTGAACTACCAAAACTATCTGACTTAGACTGCTTGGTTTCCCGCCCCGGGCTGTCTAGACCCCTGGGTGGGCGTGTCCAACTGCCTGGTCCCCCCCACTGGTGTGCCTATCTTTCCCTAAGGGGGGGGTGACTAGGGTTTTAGGTCGGCTGTGTGTCACCTAAATGAGGGATGGTGTTATGCGGGGACCTATCTGTGACTACATGGTTTTGCCAGGGCGTCACAATCACATCACCAGATTGTGATACACACGAGTTAAACTATGCAACACAGCGCAGTGAGCAGAAATACTGAGGACCATGAAGAGATCTTGTAAACCAATGAACAGTTATTCACATATATTGGAATATGATAGAACTTTTCATTATACAGAGAATGATGACATTTATGATCAAAAATATCACACCCCTTAAAATAAAACTATTGCACAGCTCATGAGAAACTTTAAAAATTCCTTTTTTTATTTTTCTGAATATGTTATATCTCCAGATGTAGGAAAGCCTAGCACCTGCTGTACCAAGGTGTCCCGTGCCAAGCCTAGCCCTGCAATTCAAATTGAACGTTTCTACATCCAAAAAGCAAGTCCTCCATGCGTGGAAGCAGTAATGTGAGTATTGCCGGAAATACCTTGAGCCAGGGGAGGACACACCATTGGGGCAATCTGTACAGCCGAAAGATAAAGATAAAGGGGCAACTTCAATCTCCAAAGCGGCATGTAGCTTCTGCCGGATACATAGAGGGGCCCACTTTGCATATGTGCCCTCTTCAGTCTGTGTCTGCCACAGCTGTGTGCATGAATACATTCATAATGTACAGTTGGCTAAAGCATATGGGAAGGAAACTGTTAAAGCTTATGGCAGAAAGGTTATGATAATGAATAAATACAAGGGCATTTGGCATGCACTATCCTCGGAGCAAGAACATTTGGAGTATGGGTACAATCCTTAAAGGGAACCTGTCACCAAGTTTGGCGACTATGAGCTGCAGCCACCATGAGTGAGCTCCCTTATACAGCATTCCAGAATAACGTAAAGTAAAAAACACTTTTATAATACTTACCTAAGGGGCGGACCGGTCCGATGGGTGTCGCTACTCTCCGGTCCAGCGCCTCCTCTCTGCAGCAATTGCTGTCTTCCTTCTTCTGAGGCCCGTGTGCATGATGTGCCCTACGTCATCCACACTAGCCAGCATTGAGGTCCTGTGCAGGCACATTTTGTTGCACTTAGTCTCCAATGAATGGGTGTTGAGTATCTTTGTACAGAAAGTCTACTTTAACCCCTTAATGACAGAGACAATTATGGCCCCAATGCCCAGGCTAAATTTTACAATTCTAACTAGTGTCACTTTCTGATATAATAACTCTGGAATGCTTCATTGGATCCTAGTGATTCTGATGTTTTTGCTTTTTTTGTGACATATTGTACTTCATGATATAGTTAAAATTAGAACATTGTTTGTGCCTATTTGTGAAAAAATTGGAAATTTGGCAAAAACTGAAAATTTCGCAATTTTCATTTTTTTAATTTTTATACCCTTATAGACCTATGTCACACAAAATAATTAAAGGGAACCTGTCAGGCCAAAGATGCACTTAGAATCATAAGCAGTTCTGGGTGTATATTTCTGGAGTGTGCAAACATACTATTCACTGCCCATTGCCCAACGTCATCAGCGGTGATGCACGTACCTGTGTCCATTGTTACCGCTTCAGACACCGGATTTAGGGTCAGTGCACATGATCAGTTAATAGCATATTAACACATGCGCTTATAGCTGGATAATACAGGCCACAGTACCATGGGGTCATCAGACGACTCCCACCCCCACGGCACCATGGCAACGATCGGCACCCGCAATTATCATCAAAAATATAAAATATCAGAAATACCCTACATGTTATTAACATGAAAAGGGAAATTCAGAGAAAGAGGAAGGAGGACAAAAAAGGAAGTATGCATAGGAAAAAGCATTCAAAAGAAGTGGAATTAGAACATCCGATTCCCAAGAGGGGTCTAGATGGGTCAGATGGACATACGGAGGTGTATTATTTGGTTTTAAGAATTGATTCCATTAAGTTTTTTCTTTTATTAAATCTGTGTATATATTTATGTAGTGCAGTGGGAGTGTGTTCATATAAGCACAACTGTATTGGAAAGTTGTGTATAGAGTAGCCTTCGAATCAAAATGTTTTTAACATACAATAATTGACCAGCATTTTCCACAATATGCTCTCCACACAGGTTTTTAACCAATACAAACAGGATCATTTGCTCCAAACCTAACACACCCTGGGTTAAGAAGAAGCAAGAGGAGCTCAGGTAAAGTGAATTATATTTTAAAAGAGAATCTGTCACAGTGAAAAAAAACCTGAGTTACTCTACCTGTAGATAGGAGAAGAAATATAGGTGGCATCACTGGTATGGGCAGCGTTGGTTTCTGCTGTCCTAGCATGACGGCTATTCTTCTTAGGCTGCTTTCACACTACATTTTTTTAACATGCGTCCTGAACGTTTTTTTAACGCAAAAACGGATCCAGTGCAAATGCGTTTTCATTTCAATGCATTTGCAATGGACTCGCATCAACATGCGTTCACATGCGTTTGCGTGCGTTATAGTGAGGATCCAGCGAGTTGCAGTTTTTTAACATTTTTCAAAAACGCTACTTGTAGCGTTTTTGAGCTGCGTCCAAATACTGCAAATTGCTGGATCCTGACTATACTGCATGTGAACGCTGGCATGCTGATAGACAGGATCCTGCTTGCTCTACTGAGCATGCCCAGAAACCAGCCTGGTGTGATCAGTCCCTCTCTCCCCCTCCCTCTCTGTCTGTCTCTCTCCCTCTCCCTCTCTGCCTCTCCTCCCTCTCCCTCTCCTCTCTCTCTCCCCTGCCTGAGAGCTGCGGACACTCGTAACCAAGATAAATATCGGGTAACCAAGGAAAGCGCTTCTCTTAGTTACCCGATGTTTACGTGTGCAGGGAGCCCGGCTCCTAGCAGCTGCAGACGCTCGTAACAAAGGTAAATATCGGGTATCCAAGCAAGTTACCCAATGTTTACCTTGGCTACGAGCCTCTGCAGCTGTCAGAAGCCGGCTCCCAGTCTCTCACGTTCAGTTCCACTGACTCCCGATCACATGACTCCAATGCCCGCCCATAAACTTAAAGTGCGGGCATTGGAGTCATGTGATCGGGAGTCAGTGGAACTGAACGTGAGAGACTGGGAGCCTGCTTCTGACAGCTGCAGAGGCTCGTAGCCAAGGTAAACATCGGGTAACTTGCTTGGATACCCGATATTTACCTTTGTTACGAGCGTCTGCAGCTGCTAGGAGCCGGGCTCCCTGCACACGTAACCAACGTAAACACAAAAACCAACGTAAACATCGGGTAACTAAGAGAAGCGCTTTCCTTGGTTACCCGATATTTATCTTAGTTACGGGTGTCCGCAGCTCTCAGGCAGGGGAGAGAGAGAGGAGAGGGAGAGGGAGAGGGAGAGAGACAGAGAGAGACACTGACCACGCCAGGCTGGTTACTGGGCATGCTCAGTAGAGCAAGCAGGATTCTGTCTATCAGCATGCCAGCGGTCACATGCGTTTTTTTGCCAAAGCAGGATCTGCTTTTACATCAAAAAACGTTCATGACGCATGTTAAAAAAACGTAGTGTAAAAGCAGCCTTACAATGCATACTGACAGTGCACTCTCTTACAGATATCTACTGATCAGAGTTGGCAAATTGGCGCACTGTCACTGTGCATATTTCACAGTGACAAGTAACTGCTGAGCATATATCAGAATTGACAACCGACAATCATATAAAGCCAGGACTAGACCATCCCCTGAAACACATGTTCCTGATGACGCTTCGTTCCACACCCTGATGATGACTTGTTTGATTATCCCAGCATACTCTGGGATTCTCAAATGAAGCGTCATCAAAGGGGAAGTAGTGAAATTAAAAAAAAAATGAAAAATAATAATAAAGCAGCAAGAAAGTGTAGAAAGGGAACAGTAGGGACATTTTCATCACGGTATATTAGAAAAAAGATTATATTATGATATTAAATAAATAGACATTTAGGATTAAAATAAATTTTATTTTCGAGCCACCCCTTTAAAATTCTCAATGAACTTTCTTTAAGTCCTCTGCAGCAAACCAGCAAATGCTTCAGACTCTCTGCACTAATGAAGCATCTAGAAGTCACTGTTGGACACAGACAGAAAAGGCCCATGTGTACAAACAGTATATGGGTCCTTTGCAGTCCAATAGCTTATCATAATTCACAGTTCTGCCTGTTTTTGAGATGTAAATGGGCCCCATGACTTCTTGGGCCGCTGCTCCACAGGTTGTCCCAATAATATGTCCACCCCTGCTAGGAGGCCAGTGTACGGTTTGTAAGGCCCCTTTCACACGTCAGTGATTCTGGTACGTTTGTGCTTTTTTTTCTACGTACCAGAATCACTGACATACGCAGACCCATTATAATGAATGGGTCTGCTCACACATCAGTGATGTTTCACTGACCATGTCTCCGTGCAGCGTACCCGCGTGTGCGTGATTGCCGCACGGAGACATGTCCATTTTTTTCTGGCTTCACTGATGTCCCACGGACCACGCAGTGGTGTGGTCCGTGCAACACGTGCCAGAAAAAAACGTGCTTTTAAAATAAAAATCATTTTTACTCACCCGGCTCCAGCGATGTCCTCTGCAGCCCGTTCTCCCTGCTGCTTCTGAGCCGGCTCATTACTGTCGCGCATATTCATTATGCACGACACAGCCGACCCGGAAGCAGCTGCTGCGGGGGTCAGCGCTGGCCGGATGCTGCACCGCGGGAGCGATCAGCATCATGGAGAGCGGGAGCGGGCACAGGTGAGTTAATCTCTAAGCGCAATCACGGGCCACAGAGAACGGAGCCCGGATTGCACTTAGACAACCCACGTGTGCCGTGATTCACGGCACACGGAGGGACATGTGCGTGTTTTACACGCCAGTGAAAAACGTCTGTGTTTTTCACTGACGTGTGAAACGGGCCTTAGCGTTTAGGAGTTCAGAGGATACACTACATTGCAGAACTCATAAAATTTACAAGATTGCTGCAGGGGATGGAAATTCAGATCCCAGATAAGAATTTCATCATCGTAATGTCTGCTTTTTCAGCTATCTAAACATTACTGTACTCCAGGATTGCTTTTCATGCTTACATATGCTCTTTTAAGCAGACCTAGATGATATTCACACCTTGCGTTTTTGCAACATTTTTTAAGTTTTTTTTATACAAACAAAAAAACTACTTTTTATAGAACCAGAAAAACTGTGAGATTTCAGAAATCTCAAGTACACACTTTTTTCTGACTGAATTGCAAAACTGCAGCGTTCATTACTGCTTTAGAAATATTTATAAAACGAGAGATTCTCAGCTTATGTATTGGCCAATCCATGTGAGCCCGATGACCTCGACAAGGTGATCTCATTGTATCAGGAATAGTGATAGGCAGACTCGCAGATAACCTGGACTGGAGGACCAAACCGGATTTTAATAAAATCTGATTCCGTGCCAGAAATGATCCCGGATATCTGGTCTGACAACGGTCCCATATAAGTCTATAAATGGTGGTAGAAGGAATAGGGGGATTGGAGTAAGCGCTTCATACTTACTGAGTCTCCAGCACGGCTGTAACTCCTCCAGCTCATTCTTCTTACGGGGCTGCTCATCCATATTCACTGCTTCCCCCGCCCACTGGCAGTCCTGATGTCTGTGATTGGTGCAGTCAGATGTGCCCCAAGCCCCCAAGCCTGTGTGACAGTGTCTGACTGCAACCAATCACAGGAGCTGAAAAATCGGATTGCACTCTCACCAATGTCAGACAGATCTGCGACTATCCCCTCAGCTATTTTTGCAGGAGGAAAAGATCCCAGCATGCTGCATATGGTCACATACAATGACTGAAACTCACTAATGCAAATATATGGATACGGAAAAAAAAAACGGATGGCACATCTATTTTTACTGAATAATAGTTCCTGAGAAACAAAATGCATTGCATTTGGATATCATATGGATGCTAAGCAAGTAAAATAGTCTATATGGCCTTACAATGTGCAAGTGGTCTTCATATTCACTGTACTATTAACATATAAGAAAGTGGAAAATGTACTCTACTGATAATTTATTCAATCAGCCCACCATCTCTGCACTTTTTTTCTAAAAATTATCCTTCCCTTAAAGGGAATGTGTCACAAGGTTTTTAGCAGCTAATCTGAGAGCAGCATAATGTAGGGACAGAGATCCTGATTCCAGCGATATGTCAGTTACTATGCTGCTTAGTGTAGTTGAAGCGGGGAGCCGTATCCCAGCCAAGGGTCGCTGACGTGGAGGGTGACACAATTACACACAAGTCCTTTTTATGAACAACTCAAAAACCGATTTTATTGTCGTACACCAGGTCTTTCTTAGTTTGGAGAGACAGCCCTTCTGGTGCTGCGCCGCTCTCTTGGGGGTATCTGACTTTCTACCCTTGCTCTGGGTTTCTGGCTTCTGGTGCTTGTTTCTAATACTGGTTTCCACCCCGTATTCTTTCCTGGTGGCTACCATGTGCAGCACCCCTGAGGCTTCAGTACCCCAGGGTACTGCATCTGACTTAAGGTGCAGTGCTCAATCCGGATCCAGAAGAGGTTGGTACCAGTTCCACAACACACCAATTCACACACATAACTAGGTTGCCCTCCTTTACCGTGGACCGGGCTAGGTTCGGGTCAAAAGGGGTCGCCAACGTGGTTGGGTCCTTAGGATACCACCACACTGGGATCCCCAATCCACTAGTGGCGAGACCTGGGACGGGAGGAGCAACCACCAGGGGGAGTCAGGAGCCAACACAACAGTTAGAGAGTTCTCCATCAGGAGAGGAAGAGAACAGTTGTGTTTTACCAGAGGCTACGGTGGGATGCAGGAGTCTTTACGGTCGCCGAGGAGAGATCTTTATTGCTGCCTCGGGAGCGGCGCAGTGCAGGGTGCAGAATCCTAGGGTGGATTATACTTCAAGTTGTCCACCAAAATCTGCAGGCTTGGGGGATTGCATGTCCCTCTGGCCCCCACAGATCCCGGAGCACAGTGCCAGATAGGATCTGGTGTCATGTTCCAAGACAGGCCCCACAACGGAATCGCGGCACCTGCATACAGGCAGGGAGTAAACACTTTTTAAGAACTGGGATCCCCAAGAGCTTCAGGCCATGGGGATCCAACACCAACCGACCACTGTACCGGCTCTGACCTTCAAAGGATCTGGGTTCGACGGGACCCATCACAGCAGGTGGCCGGTGCTACCCAGGCTAGCGGCAGAACTGTGAGTAAAGCGGCAGAACTGTGAGTAAAACACCGGTAACCTGCAGTGACTGTGTCCTTCTGTCATTCCCAGCGCCGCCGCCCCGTGCTTCGATGTCCACCATTACTACTCCCCTCATCATCCTCCCTGGGGCCCGCTCCACCTTTGAGGAGCAGAAACACCTCAGATGCTACTACCATCCGCCCCAGAGAACAGCGACATCAGCGTCGGCTATTCCTTGGTCACATACCACAGGTGGCATCACGAAATCAACCTCCACCATCATCCATCACCACCCCCTCCTTTATTGTACACCTCGGAGCCACAAAACCAGGCAGAAAGGGCCACCCCGTAACATCCCCAGACCTGACATCACCAGGCCCGGCAATGAGCATATTTAACCCCTTGCCCCGTGGTTGCTACACATGCCTCACTCGGACCCTTGGACGAAGTAATAGCCCCTGGCCGGTTCAAGGTACCGTCGGGAGTCTCCATACCTCGACGTCCCACCGGCCTCTGGAGACCCTCTAGCCGCCCACAGGGAGAGGTCTTGGCACTAGGGAGGGTACCTCCTGCCGTCTGAGTAGGACATCTGCAGCTTCACTGACTAACTTCTCCCTGTCTCCTCTTGCTAAACTCCTTGCTCAACCTACCTTAGCTCCGTCTCCCTAGCAAACCCTGTCCTACACTAGTCTAAGCAACTTGCTAACTACTTCTATCATCCGCACTCCTGCTCTGCTTGTTTCCCTAGTTACAGCTTAACCCTACTTGCTATCTCTAACCGTATATCTGTAACACTCCTGACCCTGTACTGTCTCCTGCCTACCACAGCACGAGGGGCCAGTACTCCACATTACACATTGTTTGCATTATAATATACTCATAACTTACATACATATACATGGGGAATACACCTACATATTGGAGATGCTGTTCTATGTAATAATACCCTGTAATAAAACATAAATACACAGACGCTAGAGGGCGCTGGCTGATGCGCCCATTCAGCTCTGCTACATTGCTGCCACAGCAATGTACTTACCCAATAATTTACATTTAATCTACTACTCTGTACACTTCAATGGGAGTTGCTCTTCTCCTTAGGGATGGACATGCCGGTGCCAACTCCTATATAGTTTTGATTAAATCACTGTTGAATCAGCAGTAGGTTATCATGACAGGACTACTTGGAGTGCCGTAGGTAATCCAGGATATTCATAAGTTCTGTATAACTTTTAGATCTGCAGCAGAGAAAACATTGATTTTTATCAAAATGACAGCAAACAGCTCAGTAAGTGACACATCGCTGGAATCAGGGTCTCTGTCTCCACATTATGCTACTCTCAGATGGGGAGAAAAAAACCTGGTGACAGATTCCCTTTAAGGCCTCATTCACACATCAGTTTTTGATTAGTATTTTGCATTGTGTTTGTATGTCAAACCAGGAGTGGAACATTCAGAGAAAAACTATATTTTTGATTGACACCTAATCTGTGTTTAGAGATCAGGGCCGGTGTCAGCACATGACTCACCTTGGCAAGTGTCAGGCCCTGGACAGCTGAGGGGGTCCTCACGCAGTCAGCAGGAGTGGCCCCCAGGCAGATCTCCAGGGACAGTGCTCCGGCAGGCAGCCCCTCTTGTGATGTATATACTATAGCCCCCATGTCTCATGTGATGTATATACCGCAGTCTCATTGTGCACTATGCGCCATGTCTGCCAACAATGACGTTGCTGAGCTGGCACACAAACAGAACTAAAGGTGCAGTGCCAATCCGGCAGTGTCACTGCTAGCAGACACATCATAGTGCACTGTGTGCGGTCATGTCTATTAGATCACACAGTGTCCCCTTCATAGCCACATGCCTGGGAGGAGCTCGACGGGAGACAAGCGGGGGTGGTGCTGCCGGCTTCCCAATATTAATAATACCTCTAATGTGTCTGTGTGTGTATGTATGATGTGTAGATTTATGTATGTCAGTGTATATGACTGTGTATATATTTATGTCTGTTTATATGTATTTTTGTGAATTTGTCTTCCAAAATGTATATGTACGTATGTCTGTATGTGTATGTATCTGCATGTGCATGGAGCCCACTGACACTTTTTCCCGGGGCCCACAAAAACCTGGAGCCGGCCCCGCTCGAAATCCTCTTAGTTTCGGCAAATACTGATGAAATACATATCAAAAATACTGTTGTGTGAATGAGGCCTAAAGCTTTCTCCAGAATATAAATTATTCATTTTATCTTCATTCCGATGCATCATCTATAAATAAATTGGACTTATACTTTAATATATTTTGTGCTCTAATCGTTTGTAATTTTTTTCTTAAAAGGAAACAAGAACTGAATAAAATCGGACAGAACAATATCAATGGAACCTCATTACCTCCTACCTCTCATGCACAGAACTAACAACTACATGTCATTTATAGATATTCAAGATGCTGGTACTTTGTGATAGTTTTTTAATCCGTTTAGTTGCATTTTATTATATTCTTCATTTTTGTGTTAATTTATCATTATTATTATTTTCGTATTGGTTGATTTCTTAATATGTGTCTCACGTTAACTCATTGAGCTGGATACATGAACTTGTGAAGAATATACAGTGCCTACAAATAGTATTCAACCCCCTGCAGATTTAGCAGGTTTGATAAGATGCAAATAAGTTAGAGCCTGCAAACTTCAAACAAGAGCAGGACTCTTCGGACAAGTCTGGCCTCGGCACGGGTGGAAACTTTCAAAGGCTGTCCAGGCCGTGGAAGGCTAACAGTAGTTCCATAAGCCTTCCACTTCCGGATGATGCTCCCAACAGTGGAGACAGGTAGGCCCAACTCCTTGGAAAGGGTTTTGTACCCCTTGCCAGCCTTGTGACCCTCCACGATCTTGTCTCTGATGGCCTTGGAATGCTCCTTTGTCTTTCCCATGTTGACCAAGTATGAGTGCTGTTCACAAGTTTGGGGAGGGTCTTAATTAGTCAGAAAAGGCTGGAAAAAGAGATAATTAATCCAAACATGTGAAGCTCATTGTTCTTTGTGCCTGAAATACTTCTTAATACTTTAGGGGAACCAAACAGAATTCTGGTGGTTTGAGGGGTTGAATAATAAATGACCCTCTGAATAAACTTTTCACAATTTAAAAAAAAAAAAAAGAAATAACATTCTTTTTTGCTGCAGTGCATTTCACACTTCCAGGCTGATCTACAGTCCAAATGTCACAATGCCAAGTTAATTCCGAATGTGTAAACCTGCTAAATCTGCAGAGGGTTGAATACTACTTGCAGGCACTGTATGAACCATCTGAGGAATGAGCCATGTATGCCCTTCCAGCTCTCTCTGTCTTGGGAATGCCCGACTTGATGTACTGCCTATTGTGCAGATCACCAACCCAGAAATAACTATCAAATTCAATGTAATAGTAATATTTATTTTTTTATTTATTGCAATGTTAAAATAAAAATCAATGTGGATCATTAAATGTGTCATTTCAAACCAAAAATTTGGTTCAAGAAGGTGGAAACTCCTTGACACTTGCACATGAGTAGATTTTGATTTTTGTATTCGGTAGAGATCCCACAGCGAAATCGCTAGCTCGTGTGATTCAATAGTAATATGAGAAAATGTTGGTACTTAAAATCCCAATGTTTATTTAGTCCTCATTAAAAAGTGCATGATACAAGGAGTTGGAAAGAATCATGTTGACTAGTGATGAGCGAGTACTAAAAAGCTCGGGTGCTCGAGGCTCGGGCCGAGCATCCCAAGATACTCGTGTACTCGGCCCGAGCACCGAGCCCAATGTTATCCTATGGGAGACCCGAGTATTTTTATGAAATGACCCCCGGCAGCATGTAGAAACCCTAAAAATGTCACAAAAGTCTCAGAAGAGTGCTCAAATGACATGGCAACAGCATGGGGAAGACCCCTTGAAGCATTTATCATTCAAAAGTCACAGCTGTGAACAATTTTGTCCGCGTTTTACGTCATTTTTACGGACTCACCAGAAAACCTTCCAAAATGACACCAAAATGAATTTTCATGGCGGAAATGTTAAGGGCACATACCCAATAGTGAGATAGAGCTGGTGTATGTTACTTTTGGAGATAACATGAAAGATTTTACGTGAAAACATTGTGTGGCCCTCCGATGTCCCTGAAAAGAGACGTACATGAAGGCCTCTTGAGTCTAATGTGCCCATTTTGAGGAAGTGGGTCTATTGTAGTATAGCCCTTTGGCAGGGCAGCCAAAAATTGGGAGGCTCCACGTTGTCCCTGGATAGAGACGTGCATGAGGGCCTGTAAACCTGAAGTGCCCATTGTAAGGAAGTTGGTCTATTGTAGTATAGCCCTTTGGCAGGGCAGCCAAAAATTGGGAGGCTCCACGTTGTCCCTGGATAGAGACGTGCATGAGGGCCTGTAAACCTGAAGTGTCCATTGTCAGGAAGTGGGTGTATTGTAGTATAGCCCTTTGGCAGGGCAGCCAAAAATTGGGAGGCTCCACGTTGTCCCTGGATAGAGACGTGCATGAGGGCCTGTAAACCTGAAGTGCCCATTGTAAGGAAGTGGGTCTATTGTAGTATAGCCCTTTGGCAGGGCAGCCAAAAATTGGGAGGCTCCACGTTGTCCCTGGATAGAGACGTGCATGAGGGCCTGTAAACCTGAAGTGTCCATTGTCAGGAAGTGGGTGTATTGTAGTATAGCCCTTTGGCAGGGCAGCCAAAAATTGGGAGGCTCCACGTTGTCCCTGGATAGAGACGTGCATGAGGGCCTGTAAACCTGAAGTGCCCATTGTAAGGAAGTGGGTCTATTGTAGTATAGCCCTTTGGCAGGGCAGCCAAAAATTGGGAGGCTCCACGTTGTCCCTGGATAGAGACGTGCATGAGGGCCTGTAAACCTGAAGTGCCCATTGTAAGGAAGTGGGTCTATTGTAGTATAGCCCTTTGGCAGGGCAGCCAAAAATTGGGAGGCTCCACGTTGTCCCTGGATAGAGACGTGCATGAGGGCCTGTAAACCTGAAGTGCCCATTGTAAGGAAGTGGGTCTATTGTAGTATAGCCCTTTGGCAGGGCAGCCAAAAATTGGGAGGCTCCACGTTGTCCCTGGATAGAGACGTGCATGAGGGCCTGTAAACCTGAAGTGCCCATTGTAAGGAAGTGGGTCTATTGTAGTATAGCCCTTTGGCAGGGCAGCCAAAAATTGGGAGGCTCCACGTTGTCCCTGGATAGAGACGTGCATGAGGGCCTGTAAACCTGAAGTGCCCATTGTAAGGAAGTGGGTCTATTGTAGTATAGCCCTTTGGCAGGGCAGCCAAAAATTGGGAGGCTCCACGTTGTCCCTGGATAGAGACATGCATGAGGGCCTCAAAACATTGTTCCCATTGCAAAGGAGCGGGTCTCCTGTCGTTGTAATGTCCATTCTGAAAGAATGGGCGAAAAAATTTACCACTGGGGGTATACCTGAAACAAAGGCCTAACTATTGTAACGGTCATCATGGTGGCGCATGAGGAGAAGGAGGAGCAGTCCAGCGATTATCCAAAGTCCAGAAGTGTGTACCCATGGGTGAGTGGAGGTACATGGCAAATTCCCGTTTCAAACTTTAAATTCCGCTCTCATTTGCTGGTGGTGTGGTGAAGTCTGGCCCAATCCAACCCTTGTTCATCTTGATCAGAGTCAGCCTGTCAGCATTTTCAGTTGACAGGCGGGTGCGTTTATCTGTAATGATTCCACCTGCGGCACTAAGAACACGCTCTGACAAAACGCAAGCGGCAGGGCAGGCCAGGACTTCCAAGGCGTAGAGAGCCAATTCATGCCACGTGTCCACCTTGGATACCCAATAATTGTAAGGCACAGAGGAATGTCGGAGTACAGTTGTTCGATCTGCAAGGTACTCCTTGAGCATCTGGGCAAACTTAGGATTTCTTGTGGCACTACCCCGCACCTCAGGGGCTGTGGTACGTGAGGGGCTGAGAAAACTGTCCCACATCTTAAAGACTGTTCCCCTACCTCTGGCGGATTGGACTTGTGCCTCTCTCGGCTGTACGCCTTGGTTGTCCACTGATTCCTGACCTATGCCGCTAGCGTTTTGTGATGGGAATGCTTTGCCTACTTCCGTGACTATGGCCTTCCGTAACTGCTGCATTTTTGTTGACCTCTCCGCCTCAGGAATAAGAGACATAAAGTTCTCCTTGTAGCGTGGGTCTAACAGTGTTACCAACCAGTAATGATTGTCGGCCAAGATGTTCTTAACGCGAGGGTCACGAGACAGGCAGCTTACCATAAAGTCAGCCTTGTGCGCCAGACTCTTAACAGCCAGTACTTCAGTATCCTGACCAACACGATGACTGAACATGCTGTCCTCCTCCTCCTCCTCCTCCTCCTCCTCCTCATCTACCCTGTCCTCTGGCCAGCCACGCTGAACCGAGGATATGACTGGTGTGCATGTCATATCCTCAATTTGGCCGGAGAGTTGCTCCATGTCTTCATCCTCCTCCTCGTCATAGTCCTCCACTGCACGTTGTGATGAGACGAGGCTGGGCTGTGTGTTATCACCCACACCCACTACTGTTTCTTGCTGCAACTCATCGCGCTCCGCTTGCAATGCATCATGTTTGTTTTTGAGCAGAGACCGTTTTAGAAGGCAGGGAAGCGGTATGGTGACGCTAATAATGGCGTCATCACCGCTCACCATCTTGGTGGAGTCCTCAAAGTTTTGGAGGATGGTACATAGGTCACACATCCATCTCCACTCCTCAGGTGTTATGTGTGGAGTTTCACCCATTTCCCGACGGCTTAGGTGATGCAGGTACTCAACAACTGCCCTCTTCTGCTCACATATCCTGACCAACATGTGCAGAGTTGAATTCCAACGCGTGGGGACATCACACACCAGTCTGTGAGCCGGAAGATGCAAACTGCGCTGAAAGCCGGCAAGGCCGGCTGAAGCAGTAGGTGACTTTCGAAAATGTGCAGACAGGCGGCGAACTTTTACCAGCAGATCAGACAGCTCTGGGTATGACTTTAGAAACCGCTGAACCACGAGGTTGAGCACATGGGCCACACATGGAACATGTGTCAGCTGGCCTCGCCTCAAAGCCGCCACCAGGTTCCGGCCATTGTCACACACGACCTTTCCTGGCTTTAGGTTCAGAGGTGTGAGCCAGTGATCTGCCTGCTGTTTAAGAGCTGTCCACACCTCTTCTGCATTGTGGGGTTTGTCATCTATGCAGATTAGGTTCAGCACAGCCTGTTGCCGCTTCGCCGAGGCAGTGCTGCAGTGCTTCCAGCTTGGGACTGGAGTGGAGGATAAAGTGGATGAGGATGCGCAGGAGGAGGAGGAGGCTGAAGAGCATGACATTCCGGAGCTGTAGAGTGTGGGTGAAACCCTGACTGAGGTAGGGCCTGCAAACCTTGGTGTGGGAAGGACGTGTTCCGTCCCTCGCTCAGACTGGGTCCCAGCTTCCACAATATTAACCCAGTGTGCCGTCAACGAGATGTAGCGGCCTTGCCCACAAGCACTTGTCCACGTGTCTGTGGTTAGGTGGACTTTGGCTGAAACAGCGTTGTTCAGGGCACGTGTGATGTTTTGTGACACGTGGTTATGCAACGCGGGGACGCCACACCGGGAGAAATAGTGGCGGCTGGGGACCGAGTAACGTGGGACAGCTGCCGCCATCAGGTCGCGGAATGCTTCTGTCTCCACCAGCCTAAAAGGCAACATTTCCAGCGCAAGCAGTCGCGAAATGTTGGCATTTAGAACTGTGGCATGTGGGGCGTTGGCAGTGTATTTGCGCCTGCGTTCAAAGGTTTGCTGAATGGATAACAGAACGCTGCGCTGGGACAAGGACGTGCTTGATGATGGTGTTATTTCTGCATAGGCAACTGCAGGTGCAGGACCGGAGGAGGCTTGTTCGCAGGCAGCATGGACAAGGGATTGGCTCGCATGCACAACAAGCGAAGACGTAGCAGTGACATCAGCAAGCACTGCTCCTCGACTCTGTTGTACTTCCCACAAAGTCGGGTGCTTGGCTGACATGTGCCTGATCATGCTGGTGGTGGTCAGGCTGCTAGTTTTGGTACCCCTGCTGATGCTGGCACGGCAGGTGTTGCAAATGGCCTTTTTAGAATCATCTGGAGCCAACTTAAAAAACTGCCAGACTCGGGAAGACCTAACATTTGTACAGGCACCTTGTGTCGTGTTGTTGTTCCGGGGAACGGTTGCCTGACTTCTGCCTGGAGCCACCACCCTGCTTCTTACTGCCTGTTGGGATGCTACGCCTCCCTCCCCCTGTGCACTGCTGTCCTCGCTCTCATATCCTCCTGCCAGGTTGGGTCAGTTACTGGATCATCCACCACGTCGTCTTCCTCTTCCGCACCCTGCTCCTCCTCCTGACTTCCTGACAATTGTGTCTCATCATCGTCCACCCCTTGTTGAGACACGTTGCCAACTTCGTGAGAACGTGGCTGCTCAAATATTTGGGCATCTGTACATACGATCTCCTCATGACCCACTTCAACATGAGCTGGCGAGAGGCCAGAATGTGCGAATGGAAACGTGAACAGCTCTTCCGAGTGTCCAAGTGTGGGATCAGTAATGTCCGAGGACGTGTAGTCAGCCTTATGGTAGGAAGGAGGATCAGGTTCTGAAATGTGCGGTGCAGTATCACGGCTACTGACACTTGACCGTGTGGAAGACAGAGTGTTTGTGGTGGTGCCAATCTGACTGGAAGCATTATCCGCTATCCAACTAACAACCTGTTGACACTGGTCTTGGTTCAAGAGCGGTGTACTGCTGCGGTCCCCAAGAATTTGGGACAGGACGTGCGAGCGAGTAGATGTGGCCCTTTGTTGTGGCGAAATTAGAGCTTGCCCACGACCTCGGCCTGCACCACCATCACGTCCACTTCCTTGTTCCTTGCCAACGCCCTTGCGCATTTTGCAATGCTGTGCTGACGTGTATTCACTAGACTTGTGCGTTATATATTAGTTTGTGAAAAACACACACAAGTGCACCTGTACGCTGCCACCGACAGGCACACACGTGCGGTTTCTAAATGCAAGCACGGACGCACTAAGAACCTAACAGGTTTTTAGGATCGACAATTACTGAGAAGTCTGACACTATCAGACACTGCTGACTGACGTGTATTATTCACTAGACTTGTGCGTTATATATTAGTTTGTGAAAAACACACACAAGTGCACCTGTACGCTGCCACCGACAGGCACACACGTGCGGTTTTTAAATGCAAGCACGGACGCACTAAGAACCTAACAGGTTTTTAGGAGCGACAATTACTGAGAAGTCTGACACTATCTGGACTGGTTTAGACTGTGTACACCAGCCCCAGATATGATGAAGGCTGGTATACGGTCACCACTAGGAATGGCTATATACCCTGCCTGCCTGCCTGCCTGCATACTGCTACAATAGTCCTGACAAGGACTCTTCTGGTCACTAGCCTGTATTCCGACCTGGCTATACCCTGCCTGTATACAGCAACAATAGTCCTGAGAAGGACTCTGCTACTGTACTCCGACCTGGCTATACCCTGCCTGCCTGTATACAACTATAATAGTCCTAAGAAGGACTTCTGGTCACACTGTTTGCAGCCCTGCTCCGGAACTAACTATAAAGGGCCGCAAACCTTTCCCTGAAGCAGCAACACTCTCCCTGCACTCACTGTCTGGATGGCTGTGAGCAGAGCACAGCGCGCCCGCCGGTATAAAGGCTCGGTCACGCTGTGCAGGCCGGCCAATCACTGCAATTCCACAACTAACAGGGCTGTGGCATTGCAGTGGTCTGCCAGCCAATCCCTGCATGAGGGCTGGCTCTCAAAAGAGCGCCAACATGCTGGGATGAAGACCACGAGTACAGCATGAGTATCGCGAGATTACTCGGTCCCTGCCGAGTAGCCCGAGTACAGTGATACTCGTGCGAGTACCGAGTAGTAACAAGCATACTCGCTCATCACTAATGTTGACGTGTTTCGACCATAAATCAGTCTTGATCGTCAAGTGGTATGCAAACAAACACTTCCATTCAAAACTAAATGCCAGTCTTCTTCCAATATCATAAGAATGTAATTTTTTTTACAAAAATAATATATAAGTTGAACAAAATAATAATGTAATGAACTATAAATACTTATTCGAATAAACCCTCCAGTATTAATAAATATACATTTCGTCCTTGAAGTAATTCGTACAACTGGGAAGCTGGGTGTTCAATTTTAGTATCCAACAGGTTTCCCTGTTAAGCAATCCTTTTCTCCAATCTAGACCTCATTTTGGTTTGATAACTTTCCAATTCAAAGAAAAACTGTATTCAAATTACCCTTCTGTTTTTCAATGAAGTTCGTGGTTACACCTGAAGAATTGACAGTTTTAGGCTGAGTTCACAGTCCTGTAATCATGCATTAGAACAGATCCTGCAGAGATCCGTTGGCAAAATGATTTCTGCAAATCCGTTTTTTTAACTTTGGAGTCTATGGAGAACGGATGCGTTACGGATTGCCATTTATCTTTAAGTTGAGACGGATCCTGTAAGAAAACATCCATTACAAATGCAAGAAAAACAGATGGCTAAATAGTAGTGATAAGAGGACTCACAGATACCCGGGACCGGCGAGTCCAACCGAGTTAAAAAAAAGCCCAGATCGGGCCCATATACCTGGCCATATGTTATCCCCATATATCGTATTTTTCGGACCATAAGACGCACCCTGGTTTTAGAGAAGGAAAATAGGAAAATAAAATTTTAAGCAAAAAATGTGGTCATGACACACTGTTATGGGGCGAGGATCTGCTGCTGACACTATTATGGGGGTAACGTCCCCAAATTCTCTACTAAGGTACCCCATCCTGGTAATGATCCTTCTGCCTTGTGTGTATATATATATATATATATATATATATATATATATATATATATATATATATATATGTCCCTCATCCTGGTATAGCCCCAACTTGCTACAGTTAGGTCCAGAAATATTTGGACAGTGACACAATTTTCGCGAGTTGAGCTCTGCATGCCACCACATTGGATTTGAAATGAAACCTCTACAACAGAATTCAAGTGCAGATTGTAACGTTTAATTTGAAGGTTTGAACAAAAATATCTGATAGAAATTGTAGGAATTGTACACATTTCTTTACAAACACTCCACATTTTAGGAGGTCAAAAGTAATTGGACAAATAAACCAAACCCAAACAAAATATTTTTATTTTCAATATTTTGTTGCGAATCCTTTGGAGGCAATCACTGCCTTAAGTCTGGAACCCATGGACATCACCAAACGCTGGGTTTCCTCCTTCTTAATGCTTTGCCAGGCTTTTACAGCCACAGCCTTCAGGTCTTGCTTGTTTGTGCGTCTTTCCGTCTTAAGTCTGGATTTGAGCAAGTGAAATGCATGCTCAATTGGGTTAAGATCTGGTGATTGACTTGGCCATTGCAGAATGTTCCACTTTTTAGCACTCATGAACTCCTGGGTAGCTTTGGCTGTATGCTTGGGGTCATTGTCCATCTGTACTATGAAGCGCCGTCCGATCAACTTTGCGGCATTTGGCTGAATCTGGGCTGAAAGTATATCCCGGTACACTTCAGAATTCATCCGGCTACTCTTGTCTGCTGTTATGTCATCAATAAACACAAGTGACCCAGTGCCATTGAAAGCCATGCATGCCCATGCCATCACGTTGCCTCCACCATGTTTTACAGAGGATGTGGTGTGCCTTGGACCATGTGCCGTTCCCTTTCTTCTCCAAACTTTTTTCTTCCAATCATTCTGGTACAGGTTGATCTTGGTCTCATCTGTCCATAGAATACTTTTCCAGAACTGAGCTGGCTTCATGAGGTGTTTTTCAGCAAATTTAACTCTGGCCTGTCTATTTTTGGAATTGATGAATGGTTTGCATCTAGATGTGAACCCTTTGTATTTACTTTCATGGAGTCTTCTCTTTACTGTTGACTTAGAGACAGATACACCTACTTCACTGAGAGTGTTCTGGACTTCAGTTGATGTTGTGAACGGGTTCTTCTTCACCAAAGAAAGTATGCGGCGATCATCCACCACTGTTGTCATCCGTGGACGCCCAGGCCTTTTTGAGTTCCCAAGCTCACCAGTCAATTCCTTTTTTCTCAGAATGTACCCGACTGTTGATTTTGCTACTCCAAGCATGTCTGCTATCTCTCTGATGAATTTTTTCTTTTTTTTCAGCCTCAGGATGTTTTGCTTCACCTCAATTGAGAGTTCCTTAGACCGCATGTTGTCTGGTCACAGCAACAGCTTGCAAATGCAAAACCACACACCTGTAATCAACCCCAGACCTTTTAACTACTTTATTGATTACAGGTTAACGAGGGAGACGCCTTCAGAGTTAATTGCAGCCCTTAGAGTCCCTTGTCCAATTACTTTTGGTCCCTTGAAAAAGAGGAGGCTATGCATTACAGAGCTATGATTCCTAAACCCTTTCTCCGATTTGGATGTGAAAACTCTCATATTGCAGCTGGGAGTGTGCACTTTCAGCCCATATTATATATATAATTGTATTTCTGAACATGTTTTTGTAAACAGCTAAAATAACAAAACTTGTGTCACTGTCCAAATATTTCTGGACCTAACTGTATATACTGCCATCCTGGTATGTGCTCCCATCCTGCTATATACGCCATCATCCTGCTATATACGCCATCATCCTGCTATATGCCATCATAATGCAATATGCCATCATCCTGCTATATGCCATCATCCTGCTATATGCCATCATCCTGCTATATGCCATCATCCTGCTCATATACCCGATCCTCCTATATATCCTACATCCTGTGGTACACACAGAAAAAAATAAAACAAACATTTATATTCACCTTTCCTCGCTCCATGCAGCATCGCTCCACCTCCATCTGTGCCGGCAGCACTGTTTGGAGCCGGCCACGATCCCTGCAGCATCACGATGTCCTCCTGTCTGTGCCGGCGCCGTCGTGTGGACACGTGTGCACAGCGATGATGTCATCGCTGTGAGCACCGCTAGTCTCCACACAGCGTGACCGGCAGACAGGAGGATATCGCGGTGCTGCAGGGGAACGGTGAGTGTACTGATTCACTGCACCCTGCGCTGATGATGATGTGCGGGGAGCAGTGAATACAGCCACTCATGATCACTGCAGGCTGTAGTTGCCAAGGGTGATCATGCGGGCTTGCTGTTTAGTATGCGAGTACCCCCCGCCCATCACTCCACCCACCTATCAGCGCCGGCTTCAGCGCTGAGAGATGGGCGGGAGGATGGGCGTGCAAATGTAATGAGCGGGCCCACATGGTCACGGCAGGCGCTGCTGCAGCCTGCTCATGCCCCCGATGACCCGCTGCACAGCAGCACCCTCATTCCCCGCAGCCCTACATTTAGACTATAAGACGCACCCCCCACTTTTCCCCAGCATTTGGGGGGGAAAAAGTGCGTCTTATAGTCCGAAAAATATGGTAAGTCTATGGGGACAAGAATTTTAACCTTGTCATGGATCGTGTCAGGGTAATCACCGCCAGCTGCCACGGTGAGCCTGTGGCGATCCCCACACATGTCAGCTGATTTGAACAGCTGACATATATGCCTCCCAGGCCCGAGTGGAACCGCTATCCACCCGCGCCTTTTAACCTCTTAGATCGCACTGTCAAAATGTGACAGCGCAATGTAAATACCAGCTGCGGTAAGCATAATTCACCCGCCACCATCGGAAGTCAAGTGACATGATCACGTGGAGCCGATGGTTGCCATGGTAGCACAGAGTCATGTGATGATTCCTGTAGCTATCATGAGTCACTTCCTCTCACTGCCGGCAGAGCGCGTGTATGAGAGGACAGGAGCATTTCAGCAGATCAGAGCTGTGCAGCTTTCATCTACAGAAATGCACAAGCGATCAGACTGCTAATCATTTTAGTCCTCTAGGGTGACTAGTAAAATAAAAAAAGTAAAAAAGTTTTTAAAAAAAATAAAAAAACCTAAAAGTTGAAATCACCCTCCATTTGCCCCATTGAAAATTAAAGGGTTAAAAAAGAAAAAATATACACATATTTGGTATTGCCGTTTTCAGAAATGCCCGATCTATCAAAATATCAAATTATTCATCTGATCGATAAATGGCGTGGTGACGAAAAAAATCCAAACGCCAAAATTATGTTTTTTGGTTGTCACAAATTTTGCGCAAAATGCAATAACAGGCGATCAAGACATAGCATCTGCTCACAAAAGGTACCATTAAAAATGTCAGCTAGAGACACAAAAAATAAGCCATCACTGAGTACCATATGCCGAAAAATGAGAATGCTATGGGTTTCGGAAAATGGCGCAAAAAGTGCACCACTTTTATTGGACAAACTTCTTAATTTTTTTTAACCACTTACATAAAAGTAAACCTATACAGGTTTGGTGACTACGAACACGTACCGACATGAGGCATCACACCGAGACATCAGTTTTACTATATAGTGAACACGGTGAATAAAATATCCCCCATTTTTCCGCACTTGGAATTTTTTTGCCGTTTTCTAGTACACAATATTTATATTGTAAAACTCATGGTTTCATTTAAAAGTAAAAATTGTCCTTCAAAAAATAAGCCCTTATATGGCAAAATTGACGGAAAAATATAAAAGTTACGGCTCTCAGAAGAAGGGGAGCAAAAAAAACAAAAAAACGGAAAAACGCTCGGGCTGAAGGGGTTAAAATGGTGGTAGAACTAATAGAGGGATTGGAACAGGTGCGTTGTAGTTACTGAGTCTCTGGTGCAGCTCTAACGCTACTTCTGGGGGCCACTCATTATCTTTCATACATATTTATTGCTTCCCCGCCCACCGGCAGTCCCCGCGTCTCTCGTGTGTCAGTGTATCTGACTGCAACCAATCAAAAAAAATATATACACTGTTTTTTTAAAATTATTTATTTAAATAAAAAAAAATGTGGTTTCTTAAGCACATGTGACGCCCTGGGCAAGCCAGGGGTCACAGGTCACAACACCACCACACCCTACACCCCAGTTAGGAACATCTAAGCTAACCCAAAAATCCTTGTTGCCTTCCTCCAGGGGCTGATGTTCACACCAGGGGGTGGGCCAGGCGGTTGGCTCCGCCCACCGAGGAGTTCACAGCCCTGGAGGCGGGAAAACCAGGCAGTCAAGCTAGGGAAGTGAAGGAGTAAACAGTGAAGTGGTAGAGGAGTGAAGCTGAAGTCAAGTGAAAAAAGGAAACAGTAGTAAAGCCTGAAGTTGGTCCGGGTGTGTGCCCCGGACTGTGTCAGCAAGGTCAGCAGACGGCGGTGATAGTCTGCAGGGGAACTGCTCGGAGGTTGCTGGAAGGACCGCGGACGGGTAGTGGCCCGGCGGTCTGGAGCAGTATACGAAGAACAGTCAGCACCAGGGCAGGGGCCTTTCGGATCCCGGCAAGGCTAGGAGTCGCCATAATTTGCCAAATCCGTCAGTGAAGGGGACGTCTGTCTCCTAACAACCAAGTCCCGATTAAAGGCAACAGTCCAACCGTTGGAGAGAGACACCGCCACCGCCAGGGCACCAGTTTCTCAGGGCCAGCGCCTGCGGGCAAAGTAGGGCTCCTCCGGCCCATATCCAAGCCGGGGAGCGGGTTACCGGTGGGAACCCATCGCAACCATCATCACTTTAGGTGCAGGAAAAAGGGACCGTCACCGTCACCTACTGGGGAAAGCAAGTGCAGCCGTCCGTGGGAACCGTCTTACCAGCCGTGTGTTTTACCGAGAACTGTGTCATCGTCTCAGGCTGAGTGAGTACCACAGTGCCGCAAGGCACAGCGCTGCCCCCGCGTCCCTGCGCCCACCAAGCCCTGCATCACCCACCTCACCACTGGGCCCCGGGAGCACCAACCCCTACCCACGGAGGGGCAACACAACAACTGGCTGCTCCATACCATCCTTCCCGGGATCCCCATACAGAGCAGCGGTGGTGTCAACAAGTCACCACAACCGTGGGTGGCGTCACGGACAATAATAAACAATCCCCACACCCAAAAAACCCCCTTTTCACTCACGGGCGAGGAGCGCCGCTCGAGTCCCCGGGATCCGGCCCATCGCTCGAGCCACCGAGCAGCGGCAGCAGGCCGCAGTGCCAGCCGGACCCGAGCAGTAGGGAGAGCGCAGCGTCCCCTCCTCCGCCCGCGACACATGGATGGGGGCTGCAGCTTATAGCCGTATGCTTTATCTGCACTGAGTATCATAATATGAGCGGACCCTACCCCAATTTACTTATTTATTTATTTTTACATTAATCTAGATGCACACACAGCCCCTCTGATTTTTTTCAGTTAGACACCCCGACACACAGGGTGGGATTGTGTATGACTGTAACCAATCAGAGATGCAGGTACTGCTGGTGGGCAAGGGAAGCAGTGAATATGTAGAGTAATGAGCGACCCCAGAAGTAGTGTCAGAAACGTGGTAGGTAAAAAGCGCCTGCTCCAATCCCCCTATCCTTTCTACCACTATTTTAAAGTACCGGATTCTGGTCCCCATAGCCTTATTTGGGTACCGACATCAGGCCAGACATCCAGGATGAACTCCAGGCCCGAACTGGCATACTGGGGAAGGGGGTTTAACCCATATGTGGGCCATATGAAAAGAAAAAGAAAAAAAATATATGTGGGCCATACGAAAAGACAACTTTCCATCAGATTACGTGAACATCTGAAAAATATACAAAAAGGCTTTGAAGATCACCCACTGTCACAACATTTTCGAGATATTTATAGCAAATCGTGCAAAGGGACCATTTTTTATGGCATTCAGTCCATTCCAGTCAATTGGAGGCTCGGGCATTATATAAAGTGGATGTCCAGAGCCGAGATCAAATAAATATTCCTATTGGATACTCTTGCCCGTCCAGTCTCAAACATGACAAACAAGTGCATCTCAATAAATTAGAATGTCATCAAAAAGTTAATTTATTTCAGTAATTCAATACAAAAAGTGAAATGCATATATTATATAGAGTCATTACACACAGAGGGATCTATTTCAAGTGTTTATTTCTGTTAATGTTGATGATTATGGCTTACAGCCAATAAAAACCCAAAAGTAATTATCTCAGAAAATTAGAATAATTACCACAAAACACCTGCAAAGGCTTCCTAAGCATTTAAAATGCTCCATTAGTCTGCTTCAGTAGGCTACACAATTATTGGGAAGACTACTGACTTGACAGATGACCAGAAGGCAGTCATTGACAGGAGGGTAAGCCACAAAAGGTCATTGCTAAAGACGTTGGCTTTCTACAGAGTGCTGTATCCAAGCATATTAATGGAAAGTTGAGTGTAAGGAAAAGTGTGGTAGAAAAAGATGCACAAGGAACTGAGATAATCACAGTCTTGGTAGGATTGTTAAGAAAAGAACATTAAAAATTTAGGGGAGATTCACAAGGAGTGGACTTCTGCTGGAGTCAGTGCTTCAAGAGCCACCACACACAGACGTATCCAGTACATGGGCTACAACTGTCACATTCCTTTTGTCAAGCCACTCATGACCAATAGACAACGCCAGAAGCGTCTTACCTGGGCCAAGGAGAAAAAGAACTGGACTGTTGCTCAGTGATCTCAGTGATCCAAGGTGTTATTTTCTGCTGAAAGTAATCAAGGTCCCAGAGTCTGGAGAGGCCACAATCCAAGCTGCTTGATGTCTAGTGTGAAGTTTCCACAATCAATGATGGTTTGGGGAGCCATGTAATCTGCTGGTGTAGGTCCACTGTGTTTTATCAAGACCAAAGTTAGTGCAGCCGTCTACCAGGAAATTTTAGAGCACTTCATACTTCACAGTATCAATGTTCTTAATTGGCCAGCAAACTCGCCTGACCTAAACCCCATAGAGAATCTTGTCAAGAAGATGATAGACACCAGACCCAATAATGCAGATGAGCTCAAGGATGCTATCAAAGCAACCTGGGCTTCCATAACACCTCAGCAGTGCCACAGGCTGATCGCCTCCAAGCCATGCTGCATTGGTGCAGTAATTCATGCAATTTAATTTGAGTAAATTGAGTCCACTTACTATACAGACTTTTCAGTAGGCGCCAACATTTCTGAGTTAAAAATCATTTATTTAGTTTCTCGTATATGATATTCTACATTTCTGAGATAATGACTTTTGGGTTTTCATTGGCTATAAGCCATAATCATCAACCTTAACAGAAATAAAGACTTGAAGTAGATCACTCTGTGTGTAATGACTCTATATAATAAATAATATATGTGTTTCCATTTTTGTATTGAATTACTGAAATAAAGTAACTTTTTGATGATATTCTAATTTATGATTAAGACTACACATTGAAACACATAGATCTGAGCTATCTATATGAATCATATGCCCATTGTTGTATGTGCTTGATATTTTAAGTGGATCATTAAAAGTTAATTTTTATCTATCACAATTCCAAGGACTGTGCTGCATTACTTCTATGGCTTTTGCTCTTTGACATTGGCTGCTCCGGTCATTCTGCGCACTAAACCCTTGAGCGGAGGGTTATTTTAGTAAAACATAAAAGGATTTTGTGTTAAATTTGGAGAAAACACTTGTTATATTAGTTGAATTGAGCTTTTAAATCGTTCATGTTTAATCAGTTTATTGCAAATAATTTTGCTAAAAAACTTAATTTGCAAAAGGAAATTAAATGTATTGCCATATAGTTTGTATCTCAATTTGTGGCAAAATATTCCAGGCTTTAAATTTCCCAAATGTTTATAAGCAGATTCGTTTCTGATCAAAGGCCGATGTAAACATGCTGTTGTCTAACTTCTGAATGAGCAAAACAGATCATTTATGCTGGCCATAAAATCATCTTTATTGGCATCACATCTCCATGTGTAATCAAAGGATGTGCTGCGACAACATGCAATATGT
This sequence comes from Anomaloglossus baeobatrachus, assembly GCF_048569485.1. Classification (NCBI taxonomy): domain Eukaryota; kingdom Metazoa; phylum Chordata; class Amphibia; order Anura; family Aromobatidae; genus Anomaloglossus; species Anomaloglossus baeobatrachus. The sequence goes on along the minus strand of NC_134355.1, from coordinate 597,639,714 downwards.
AAGAAAGCCATGGATCCCCCCTTGGGGAGGAGGGGCGACATGACCAAGGGGGAGTTAGGGAGTGATGGGGTTAATAGGGACAGTTTGGTAGGCAGGCCTAATATGGCACTAAGGGGTGGTTTCAGCTTGGGAGGAAGAGGAGGAGCAGGGAAAGGGTTAGTCTGGGAGAGGAAGGGGTTACCTCCTCTTCTTCTTCCGGACGCCAAGAGATCCCCGCCCACCCTCCCTTTTTGTGTTGTCATCTGGGGGACGTGGTTTGGGACGTTGGGATGCTATTTGTCACAGCGGCGGGGGGGTAGGTCTGGACCAGAGGTTGGAAGTGACTGGTAACTGGAACGGGAGTCATTGTCTTGGTATGGTGGCTCTCGGTTCCGGGATGTGGCAGGCACGGAGTAAACTGTAAAGCTGTAAAAGAAGCAGTAAAGGTGACGGTCCTATATTTCAAAGTTGGGTTTACAGGGGTACTTTTTTTCCTTTAGGCTATGTGCCCTCGGGAATTTGTACCTGCGGATATATCCACAGGTACGTCCACAGGTTTCCCGCAGCTGCTCCCCAGAATCCGCAGCATGTTCCGCAGCCGCACGTATCCACAGCATGGACACAGCATTCCACATGTCCCATAGGATAATATGGAGAGTGTCTGTACATGCTAACACCTGCGGATTTATCTGGAAAATCCAGAAAATCCGCAGACATCTGCCAAAGTGTGGGGGTGTCAATCCGTGGGTGATTGGCACTTCGTCTCTGGGTCGGTGTGTTGCGGCCAAGGACAAGGGGAGTAGCAGTTATGGACTGGGCCTGCCCCCGGGAGGGTCATGTAAATGGCATTGTCTATTGTTATCTGTATGTTGTTGTTCTGGGTCACCCGTTGGACAGCGTCCCTAAGGTGTCTAGTTTGTAAACAATAGGCAATAAAGGCTGCTGTGGCCATTTTGAACCAAGTCGCATGCAGTCCGTGTGTTTATTTATAAGATAAGGGTTTTGGTAATACAGACATTACGACCGAAGAATACTCCCTCAGCTGGTCATGGGATTGAGTGATCAAATTAACATTCAGTTTCAAGATCACTTCCATTGGGCCATGTATATTAAGGCTATGTGCCCACGGGAAATTAAACCTGCGGATTTATCTGTGGAAAATCTGCGGATTTTCTGGATTTGCCAGATAAATCCGCAGGTGTTAGCATGTACAGACACTCTCCATATTATCCTATGGGACATGTGGAGTGCTGTGTCCATGCTGTGGATACGTGCGGCTGCGGAACATGCTGGGGATTCTGGGGAGCAGCTGCGGGAAACCTGTGGACGTACCTGTGGATATATCCGCAGGTACAAATTCCCGAGGGCACATAGCCTAAAGGAAAAAAAAGTACCCCTGTAAACCCAACTTTGAAATATAGGACCGTCACCTTTACTGCTTCTTTTACAGCTTTACAGTTTACTAATCTTCATACAAGCCTCAACCCCTTCAATACATCCCAAAATATACCTTTTATAATCCTCTCATACAGTATGGTTCAGTGTGATGAGAGTCACTAATCTTTCTCGGCACCTCCTCTCTTTTATCATCCACACGGTGCCTCCAATGATGCTCCTGCAGAGGTGTGCTTCAGACAGCCATGCTGTGGTAATACTGAAACAACATCTCAAGACATGAGCCAAGAACTTAAAGCTTTGGCGGAAATGGATCTTCCAAACGGACAATAACCAGAAGCATACTGCCAAACTGGTTGCAAAGTGGTTTAAGGATAACAAAGTCAATGTTTTGGAGTGGCCATCACAAAACCCTGATCTCAGAAAAAGACTGATGGCACATCCTACCTTTCTAATGTGAACAGGTGTAAATTGAACATAAAACATAGTAACAAAAAGTAGACAATTGCACTCTGTAGTCCTAAGATATGTGGAACAATGAATATGGGAATATAGACATGCATTACTTGTCTAAAAAGCGTAAAAATTGCGATACTTAGTACACAGAAATAGCCAGTTTTATGTGAGCCTAACAGCCAACATTAAGGAGACCTCTTTTTTGTTGGGTCCCTGTCAAGCTAATGCCTCTCTTTGGGTTGAAAAAACCCACAATTTATGGGTGGTCAGGAACCTGCAAATGGAGAATTAAAATTGCATGAGGTTGAAGAGCAGGAGTGCTGAATCAGAAGGTATGACCCTGTAATCTAAGAAAAAGACTGATGGCCCAGATCTCAATCCTATTGAAAATTTATGGGGAAAGCTAAAAAAGCAGGTGTGAGCAAGGTGACCTACAAACATGGCCCAGTTACATCAGTTCTGTCAGGAGGAGTGGGCCCAAATTCCTACCAACTATTGCAGAAGCTTGTGGAAGGAGATCCAAAATATTTGACCCAAGTCATACAGTTTAATCTCAATGGTACCAAATACTAATGAAATGTATGCAAACTTTTGACTTTGCAGAAAGTAATAAAAATGCTTTAAAACATTCTCTCTCTCTCTCGCTCTCTCTTCTGTCTCTTTCTCTTCTGTCTCTCTTGCTCTCTCTTCTGTCTCTCTTGCTCTCTCTTCTGTCTCTCTCTTCTGTCTCTCTTGCTCTCTCTTCTGTCTCTCTCTCTTCTGTCTCTTTTGCTCTCTCTTCTGTCTCTCTTGCTCTCTCTTCTGTCTCTCTCTCTCTCTTCTGTCTCTCTTGCTCTCTCTGTCTTTCTCTCTCTCTTCTGTCTCTTTTGCTCTCTCTTCTGTCTCTCTTGCTCTCTCTTCTGTCTCTCTCTCTCTTCTGTCTCTCTTGCTCTCTCTTCTGTCTCTCTCTCTCTCTCTTCTGTCTCTCTTGCTCTCTCTGTCTTTCTCTCTCTCTTCTGTCTCTTTTGCTCTCTCTTCTGTCTCTCTTGCTCTCTCTTCTGTCTCTCTCTTCTGTCTCTCTTGCTCTCTCTTCTGTCTTTCTCTCTCTCTCTCTTCCTCTCTCTTCTGTCTTTCTCTCTCTCTTCTGTCTCTCTTGCTCTCTCTCTCTTCTGTCTATTTTGCTCTCTCTTCTGTCTCTCTCTCTCTCTCTCTCTCTCATTATTCTGGCATTTGGCAAATATAAATAATTTTGGTTGCTAATTGATCTAGAATGGGAAGGGTTTATTCTGATTTCATGCCAGATAGTGAGAAAAACCTGCAGATGTGTCTTAATATAGAGTGTATATAAACTTCAGGTTTCAGCTGTACATCTTAACATCACCCGAAACCTTCCCACCTTTTATCATCCCTATTATGTACTACCACTGATTGGTAAAGATAATAGGGTGCAAGTAACTCACTTATTCACACATATGTTGGTCTATCTCAGTACAGTGGTTATTGACCTCTACTATCTCCTCTGCATTGTACTAATGAAGAAAGTTATTTCCTATGTTTCTCTCAGAAATCATGTGGGAAGTGGTAGGTGATCATGCTCCGGAAGTGGCTTTGTGGTCACTGAGTTAAGCTACAACAAACACATATTTTTCTTCTTCAGTTTACTAAATCAACATTGTTCTCATAATGGAAAATTTCTTGATAATTAACACCTTATGTTAGATAGTACAGGCCCTCTGACTGCATCCAACTTTTATATTATCATGCTTCAAGAGAAATATTGGTGTTTTCCAGAATGCTGTGGAACGGGAATCATTCTAAGCCCCTTTATATGCACATAAGGGTGGCTATTCTCTACATCTTATGATATACTATATAGACAATATTTCTGTCAGGGCACCACTCATTCATTGAAGTCAGGTATGTTATTTACTCCCATTACCAAAGGTGTATAAAATGCGGCCTCCAGCCATCAAGTTTGCATTTACATACATTTTTTAAAAAAATGGATCATTCTAAAGAGCTTTCTAAATTCCAACTTGGTCCTAATGCAATGTCAAATGTGCAGCAAGACAAGATCACGAGGTTTTTTCCTTCCTAAACATTTGTTTGTAAAGGTTTTATTAAAAAGTGGAGGCTTCATACAAAAGCAGCAAGTCAACCATGAAGTGGCAGATCATGTAATGTTACAGAACAGGATCACCAATTGACAAAGTGCATCATAGTCACAAATGTTCTGTTGACTCAATAACTGCAGGGTAACAATATTTTAAACTTAATTTTCAGACTCCTAATCTCACTATCCTCAGCTTCGATAGTAGGACTACCTTCATTTTATAGACAATGATCTTGGCTGTCTCATACATAAATCTGACTTGGAGCTATTTAGCATATGATTAGTTATACAGATTCTTGTCATGTCACTGCAATGTTACTGCTTTGCTCCTAAAAATCTAAATTTAAATTGTTATTATTTTGTTCAGGGCTGCCACGAGAAATTTCAGGGCCCCATATTGGCAATTTTTTTGGGCCCACTTGAGCATCTGCCCAGGCTCCACCCTAGCTCTGCCTCCACCCCTCAAACCTTCCACAGTCCCACTACCCACTCTTGGAAAAACTCCACTTCTGTACTACATCCTCACCAATCACACATTAACAGTTCCCATCAAACATCATTTGCTGTCTGAAAATATTATACTAGCTGCTGGCTATGTGCACACACAGTCATGGCCAAAAGTTTTAGCACCTTTGAAGTTGCTCCTGAAAATGAAGCATTTCCCTCAGAAAATGAATAAGAATATACCCCCTACACCGCCCCTCTCCATAACACACCCTCTACACTACCCCTCTCCATAATATTTCTCCCACGCTGCCCCTACATATAATATCACAGACACACTGCCCCTCTGTATAATATCCTCATACACACTGCCCCTCCGTATAATATCCCCCCATACACTGCCCCTCTGTATAATATACCCACAAACACTGGCCCTCTGTACAATATCCCCCGAGACACTGCCCCTCTGTATAATAATAACCTACATACACACACTGCTACTCTGTATAATATCCCCCACACATTGCTCCTCTGTATAATATCCCACACACTGCCCCTCTGTGTTAAATCCTCCTACACACACTGCCCCTATGTACAATATCTCCCCTCACACTGCCCCTCTGTATAATATCTCTCCATACACTGCCTCTGTGTAATATACCCAACACAATGCACCTTGGTATAATATCCCCCACACACTTCCCCTCTTTATAATATCCCTTCACACTGCCCCTCTGTATAATATCTCCCACATACTGCCCCTCTGTATAATATCCCATCACACACTGCACCTCTGTACAATATCCCCTACACACAGCCCCTTTGTATAATATCCTCACACACTACCCCTCTGTATAATATCTCCCCACACACTCTGCCCCTCTGTATAATATCCCCCACACATTGCCCCTCTGTATAATAATCCCCCACACACTGCCACTTTGTGTTATATCCCCGACACACTGCCTCTCTGTATAATATCCCCTACACACACTGCCCCTCTGTAATACATCCTCCCACACACTGCTCATCAGTATAATATCCTCCCACACAAACTGCCCATCTGTATAATATCCCTCCACATTCTGACCCTCAGTATAATATCTCCCCATACAAACTGCCCCTCTGCATAATATCTCCCACACAGTGCATCTTGTAACACTTTGTTAATAAAGTGTGGAGTGAGGTACTAACAAAAGAATTGTAACATGATGGGGAAAAAACACCTGCATAGTTAGAAACGTGCACACGAAAGTAGAAATTTTTGCAAATTTATTAAACAAGAAAAACTGAAATATCACATGGTCATAAGTATTCAGACTCTTTGCTCGATATTGAGTAGAAGCACCCTTTTGAGCTAGTAAAGCCATGAGTCTTCTTGGGAATGATGCAACAGGTTTTTCACACCGGGATTTGAGCATCCTCTGCCATTCTACCTTCCAGATCCTCTCCAGCTCCGTCAGGTTGGATGGTGAACGTTGGTAGACAGCCATTTTCAGGTCTCCCCAGAGATGATCAATTGGGTTTAGGTCAGGGCTCTGACTGGGCTTGTCAAGAATGGTCACAAAGTTGTTCTGAAGCCACTCCTTTGTTATTTTAGCTGTGTGCTTAGGGTTATTGTCTTGTTGGAAGGTGAACCTTTGGCGAAGTCTGAGGTCCAGAGCACTCTGGAAGAGGTTTTCTTCCAAGATATCTCTGCACTTGGCCGCATTCATCTTTCCTTTAATTTCAACCAGTTTTCCTGTCCCTGCAGCTGAAAAACACCACCATAGCATGATGCTGCCACCACCATATTTCACTGTTGGGATTTTATTGGGTAGGTGATGAACAGTGCCTGGTTTTCTGCCCAAATACTGCTTAGAATTATCAACACAAAGTTCTATCTTCGTCTCATCAGACCAGAAAATCTTATTTCTCATAGTCTGGGAATCCTTGATGGTTTTTTTGCAAACTCTATGCAGGCTTTCATATGTCTTGCACTGAGGAGAAACGTCTGTCGGGCCACTCTGCCATAAAGGTCCCACTGGTAGAGGGCTGCAGTGATGGTTGACTTTGTGGAACTTTCTCCCATGTCCCTACTGCATCTCTGGAGCTCAGCCACAGTGATCTTGGGGTTTTTCGTTACCTCTCTCAGCAAGGCTCTTCTCCCATGGTTGCTTAGTTTGGCTGCGTGGCCAGGTCTCGGAAGAGTTCTGGTGGTCCCAAACTTTTTCCATTTAAGGATTATCGAGGCCACTGTGCTCTTAGGAACCTCGTGTACCACAGAAATTCTTTTGTAATCTAGGCCAGATCTGTGCCTTGCCACAATTCTGTCTCTGAGCTCCTTGGGCAGTTCCTTTGACCTCATGAATGATTCTCATTTGGTCTAGCATGCTCTGTGAGCTGTGAGGTCTGATATAGACAGGTGTGTGTCTTTCCAAGTCAAGTCCTATCAGTTTAATTAAACACAGCTGGACTCCAATGAAGGAGTAGAACCATCTCAAGGAGGATCACAAGTAAATGTACAGCATGGGACTTAAATATGAGTGTCTGAGAAAGGGGTCTGAATACTTATGGTCATGTGATATTTCAATTTTTCTTGTTTAATAAATTTGCAAAAATTTCTACATTTCTGGGGGGTTTTTCTGTCAAGAAGGGGGGGAGTGTACATTAATAAGAGAAAAAAATGACCTTTTTGAATTTAGCAAATGGCTGCAATGAAACAGAGTGAAAAATTTAAAGGGGTCTGAATACTTTCCGTACCCACTGTATATGTCCCCATCCTGGTATATATGTCACCGTCCTGGTATATATGTCCACATCCTGGTTTATTTATCCCCATACTGGTATTTGTCTCCTTCCTGTTATATATGTCCCTTTCCTGTTATATATGTTCCCCTCTTGGTGTATATGTCCCCCTCCTGGGCCCATCTTGATATATAAATCCCCATCCTGGTTTATATGTCCTCAACCTGGTATATACGTATCTTTCCTGGACTTTTCCTAGTATATATGTCCCCATCCTGGCTTATATGTCCTGTTTCTGGTACATATGTCCCCTTCCTGGGCACCAACTTATAGGTATGTCCCCATCCTGGTTTATTTGTCCCCATCCTGATTTATTTGTCCCCAATCTGGGACGCTCCTAGTATATATGCCCCACTACTGCTATATACAGTATGTTCCCTTCCTGATATATAGATATATAGATGTGTGTGTGTGTGTGTCTGCTAAAGGAATCCGCACCGTCACATTTACAATCACGAAATTTTGCACAGACACTCCATGTGACTCAGGGAATGTCATAGACTATGTTTGGCCGGGAAAATTTAACCCCGTGCTTTCCAGTTACCCTTCAAAAATCCTTCAGCTATTAAACTGAATTGAGCTGGGAGCTATAGGCTATAAATAGCAACTGTCAGTGGTTGCTATAGGAACAAAATAAACTGTTAGTATAAGATAGGATAGACGGATAGAGAGAGACAGAAAAAGACAGAGTGGGAAAGAGACAGACTGGGAAAGAGACAGAGTGGGAAAGAGACAGACGGGGAAAGAGACAGCCTGGGAAAGAGACAGCCCGGGAAAGAGACAGCCCAAGAAAGAGACAGACCGGGAAAGAGACAGACCGGGAAAGAGACAGAACTAGAAACAGACAGCCGGCAAAGAGACAGCCGGGCAAAGAGACAGACGGGCAAAGAGACAGAGAGAGACAGACAGATACAGAGATTGAGACAGATAGACTGATGCAAATACAGTGAGATAGAAACAGACAGACAAAGTAAGAGACAGACAGCGAGACAGACAGACAGCGACACACAGACAGAGACTGGGAGAGAGACAGAGAGACAGTTACTATCCCGGGCAACACCGGGTACTACAGCTAGTATATATATATATATATATATATATATATATATATGTCCTCCTTCTGGGCCCTTCCTAGTGTATACATCCCCATCCTGGTATGTATGACCATATCATGTCCCCATCCCGGTATGTGTCCCCTTCATGGGCCACTCCAGTTATATATGTCCCCCTCCTGTGCACCTCCTAGTATATATGTCCCCCTCCTGTTATATATGTCCCCTTCCTGGTATATATGCCCCCCTCCTGGTATATATGTTCACATTCTAGTTTATATGTCCTCCTCTTTGAATATATATATATATATATATATATATATATATATATATATCACCTTCCTGGGCCCCTCCTGGTCTATATCTCCCCCTCCTGGTTAATATGCCCCTTCATTGGCCCCTTCTGGTATATACTTCCCCCTCCAAATCTTGAATGTTTTTAGATGACTAAATACTTATTTTCCACCATAATTTGCAAATAAAATCTTGCCAAATCAGACAAGGTGATTTTCTGGATTTGTTTTCTCATTTTGTCGCTCATAGTTGTGGTCTACCTATGATGTCTATTACGGGCCTCTCTCATCTTTTTAAGTGGGAGAACTTGCACAATTGGTGGCTGATTAAATAATATTTCTCCCTACTGTATGTCTCCGTTCTGTCTCTAATGCAAAAACAATCAAAAAAAGAATAATACTACAGGTTTCAGGAGTGACTAGAGCCCAGCCCTAGGATTAGTAACACAAAGTAAGTATCCCAGGCTCGGGCTCCCCTCTTCCCCAGGACTCATACACCAGAAAGGACAATAATGCACTGATAGCGGCCCTGATTTTGTTAGTATTTTGTTAAACCTTCTTTGGCTTTCAACACTGGGGGAATATTTCTGGGCATGCTCTCAATCAGATTCAAGCATCTCTTGACCAAAATCTGATCCCAGGTCTCTTCTACACTTTCCCAATGTTGGTGCATACTTGTTGACTCACTTGGTATGTATAGAGCTATTTCTTCAACTCTATTTACAAGTGTTCGATTGGGTTGAAGTGCAGGGTCTATGGACTGTGTGGACTCCACTTCATTGTCATTGAACCATTTCTTCTTCAATCTCGAAGAATGCTTCAGGTTGTTTTCCTGCTGGAACACTATGTCATCCTTTTCATATTGTTACTCGAGTGCTCGAGTGTACAAAGTAACTCGTCTTGTAGGATACTCACATATAGCTCACCAGTGAGACCACCATCAATCCTGGTCAAGTGTCCAATACCTTTGGCTGTGAAATAACCCCATATCATCAGATTTCCTTCACCGAACTCTACAGTTCCTTCAATTTCTCAATCCATTAGCCCATTTTTCCATTTTTTCTTCCAGACCTATTTGCATCCAAAAGAGCCTAGTCTATTGCCGTTTGTCTCATCGCTCCAAATTACGTTTCCAATCTTCTACTGCACAGTTTTCATACTTTTTTGCAAACTTGAGCCGAGTTTTCTCATGATGACATTGAAGTCGAGGCTTCTTCACTGTCTTTATAGCCACCATTCCAGAGTTCCATAATGTGCATTGCACAATGCTTGCATGGATGTCTGTAGTTTCACTATTATGAAGCATACAAGCCACCTCCACTGCTGTGTTTGTCGCACCAGAACCACTTCTTGGCTTTTGACTTAATTTTGTATTCTTCCAACGGTCATGGCACATGATGCAGTTTTGCAATTTTCTTGACCAAGAGACTGCGATTGATGATATGAATGATGCTGTTTCTCTTTTTTAGGGAATTCTTTATGGCTGCTCCTTGATTCAAACCAGTGACCCTTTCCTTGGCAGTATACAGGAGGAACAGTGTTAGAGTACAGTATGAGGAGGGCAGTATATAGGAGAGACAGTGTGAAGGCGGAATATTGAATTTGTGCAATGTTTTGACTAGAGATGAGTAAACCTGTTTAGAAAAGGTTCACCAATTTCAAATTCATTATGAGCCCTTGCCCATTCGGAATCGTTTTTGTATACCCGAGCAATTTTCTCAAAAGTCGGCAATGTCCGGTTTTGTTTGGTAACTGTTTGCGGCTTTTCCAATACTGTACTATTACTTTGCCTTTGATAGTCGTGCTATATGATGAGTGAGGTGAAGTGTTAATGAGGGGAGGGAGTAGGGAGAGGTCAGAGGAGCGACGGATGATATTTTTTCTTCAACTCAATGTGTGTATCTTCCGGCAGCCAATCTGGGCACAAAACCCATCCACAACGTTCAGACACAAGAGCTTGTGTAATTGGCTGCCTAAGTCACCTGTCCCTCTGCAGATAAAAAGTAGACATGTGGCGTTGGTGCCATTTTGTGATTGCTAAAGCTTAGGGACATTGCTACTGTCGCTGCTGCTAGATAGTCAGCTTACTGTAGATAGGGGAAGTGCAGGGACATACAGTGTAGGAAACATTGTGTGCGAATAAATTGGCATTTCATCATCTAGTGATTGCCAATTGTGTTCTCAGCTAAACATTGCTATTTCTTCAGCTAAATAGTGGTCATTCTGTTCTCCATCTAAAAAAATTCTATTTCCTCAGCTAAATAGTGGTCTTTCTGCTCTCCAACTAAAAATTGCTATTCCTTCAGCTAAATAGTGATCATTCTGTGTTCTAGCTAAAATTAGCTATTTCCTCAGCTAAATAGTGGTCATTTTGTGTTTGAGCTAAGAATTGATATTTCATTTTTTAAATATTGCAAAATCTATGTTCCAGCTCAAAACTGTTATTGTCACCCTGGAGAGGATGGTGCTGGAATATTTAGAGCTCAATATTGATGCCATCAGGGGGGAGTCTTCAGCATTGCTGGTGGTGTCCTTACGAAAAAGTGCATCCGGATCTCCCCTGAAAGTGTAGACCGCCTAACTTTCATGAACATGAACAAGTCATGGATCTCCAATGACTTTTCTACAATAGTCTCAGACTGTGCAGACTAGGCAATGGTGACATTTTAAGTGTCCTGCATTGACTTCACGATATTGAAGTCTGTGACAATTTGTCCTGGCTTCTGTGGCTGCTGTTGCTACTGCACTACAATCAAACGGTGTGCCATTGCTGTGACTAATACTATTTGGCTTTTTATATGCCTGAAGCACCAAATTTTCATCCTATTCCTTCTCCTTTTGCTTCCTCCTGAGTCATGATGACCAGGCCTGTCTGGTGTATGGCCCATGCCTGACTGCTGTGCAAAGACATTATGGGTACAGTGGGGCAATTGATGCCACTGTCCTGCTGTCTGCCTCTAATTTTTGGAACTGTGGAGACTCCAAGATGAGTCTCCAAGTTGTTTCTTGTCTGAGTGGCAGAGGTCAACTCTTGTCACTCCTACATCTCTTGATTTGAAAGCTGTAAATGCTTGGTCATACCCTGTGTGGTTCATTTCCCATATCTGACTGCTGTACAAATACACTATGGGTACTGTGGGCCAATTGATGAAACCGTCCTGCTGTCTGCCTCTAATTTTTGAAATGTGGAGACTCCAAGATGGATTTACAAGTTGTATATTGTCTGAGTGGCAGTGGTCTCAGAGCAACAGGTCTACTCCTGTCACTCATCCACCTCTTGATATGAAAGCTGTAAATTCTGGGCTATACCCTGTCTGGTGCATGACCCCAATTTGACTGCTGTGCAAAGACTATATGGGTACTCTATGGCAATTGATGAAACTATCCTGGTGTCTGCCCCTAATTTTTGGAAATGTGGTGACTCCTTCCCTGTGGGCAGAACACTACTCAGACAACACAGGTTAAGGAAATCACATGTTGGTAAGACTTTATTGGTTCACCAACAGACAAAAACATATTGTGCATTCCCAGCAAGAATACAAGATGGTACAAGCAACAGAGTCTCACCCTTCCGCTGAAGAAATTAGCATCTTCATGACTTTGGGGCTATCAGGGACAACTATCCCAGTCCAGCAGGCACCCACTGAGAAGAGATAGGGGCAAACTTAGGAAGCTGACCAAGCACAGCAAGATATGTAGCAGACGTCCCAACCTGTGTTCTCCAAGCAAATTTGTGGGCTCAGAGTTGAGCGGTGAAGCAGTTCTGTGTTCCTTCAGCTACAACCATAGATCCTTGGCTGAAATCTTGTTGAATAGCCAAAGTGAAGCAGTTTTGTGATCCCTCACAGCTGGAACCGCAGGTCCTCAGCTGAGGTCATATAGAAAATCCCAAGTGAAGCAGTTCTGTGATTCCCCTAGCTGGGGTCATGTAGAATAAATACCTGGTGACAGAAACAAGACCCTTTTATACCACTCAATTCTCTTACTGGATTGGTGGATATGGCTGCTTTCTCGTTGGTCACAAGTTCAATTCGACTGCATAATTACCTCAGAATTATGTAGTCAGAAGGGCTGTAGGAATACACATTTACAGACAATAGGGCTCTGATCAGTCTGGCAAGAGGCAATGACTAACTTCTCTTTATTTAACAAAGGACCCATACATTTTGCCTAATTAAGTACAGTTCATCTCCCGCACAAGTGGCCAACTGCTGAGTCGTCATAGTTCTTGCGCTGTTTTAATGTGACAATGGTGGCCTTGGTTATGTACTCATGTACTGATGGAGTTTTTGGTGCTCTATTCAAGTACTAATAATAGCGACAGAAAGCTAACACTGATTTTTTTTCATGTGTGCAACAAATTAAAACAAAAAAAAAAGTTAGCTACAATTGTATAAGATTGTGTATCAGGGAGTCTGGAGATAGAAGATGTTTTCAAACGGCCATCTGGAAAAAATCGGCCAGTCAGTTTCATAAATTGCAGATGTGACTGGCTTCATGTGCGGCTTCTTGTGGTCATCTACAAGGTGGACTGGTGCAAGAGCTGTTTACACTGACATTCACTAGTGTGGACTATAAAAAGGAGTAGACTAGGTATGTTTCAATAATAAAAAAAACACTTACCGTATCTGCATTTCCATCTAGATCATTATAGGGACAGTTTATTGTCCATTGCACACAAGGAAAAAACAAAGAGTGAAAATAAAGGAGTCTGAATGAGGCCATAATATGTCAGTCAAAAAAATTGACTATCTTAAGGGTATGTGCTTTTTATAATCAAACTTATCAATATGGAGCATGAGCATTTAAAGTAGAATCAACACCAAATACGGCCCTCTACATACACAGTTTAGTACATATGAGTATTCCCATAATCTCATTCCACCTCTGTTGGACCACTTTGGGAAAAGTCTGCATCAGGTTTCTAAAACCTACAATGTATAATGTTAAAGAAATTTTCTGCAACAATGATACTGATTGTCAATACTAGGGGTGCGATACTTGTTCCCCCACCATTTAGCTGTTGCCAGTTCTAGTAGGACAGGATGCAAACAGTGTACGGAGCAGAACACCACCATTACCCCATACTGTTTAATGGCTGCTGCCAAATACTGCAGATTAGTTCCTATTCAAGTACATAGTAACTCACTATGACTATTCATATGAATGAAGATCAGACGCTCAACAAATGAAAAGTGATGGCATATTCTAGCAATATAATATTATTTATAGTGATGAGAGTAAAGGGGGCTGTACACGCAACGACATTGCTAACGAGATGTTGTTGGGGACACGGAATTCGTGACACACATCCGGCCTCGTTAGCGACGTTGTTGCGCGTGAAATGCACGAAGGACCGCTAAAATACTCACCTAATCGTTGATCATTGACACGTCGTTCTAATCCCAAATATCATTGCTGTTGTAGAACGCAGGTTGTTCATCGTTCCTGCGGCAGTACACATCGCTACGTGTGACACCCCAGGAACGAGGAACAACACCGTACCTACGTCCTCCGCCAAAGAGGTGGGCGTCACTTTCTTTCGGCTGCTCTCCGCCCCTCCGCTTCTATTGGACGGCTGCTGTGTGATGTCACTGTGACGCCGAAAGAACCGCCCTCTTAGAAAGGAGGCGGTTCGCCGGCCACAGCGACGTCACTAGGAAGGTATGTACGTGTGACGAGACCTAGCGATGTTGTGCGCCACTGGCAGCAATTTGCCCGTGACGCACAACCGACGGGGGCGGGTGCTTTCACCAGCGACATCGCTAGCGATGTCCCTGCATGTAAAGCAGCCTTTACTCTTTAAAAGTTCCCTTATACAAGAAAGCAATAAGGTGCATTTACATGTAAGTTTTAATATCTGTCTAATATAATAGCATCTAAATATATAAATGTTCTTTTTATAAAACAATGCAACAGCTAAAAAAAAAAAAAGATTATGGGTGGAAATAGCAACTGTACTCACGCAAAGTGTAGAGAACATGTCTAAAGTGTGAAAACCTCAATAAGTCATTGTAGGATATCCTGCTCCGTGGGCACATATAGAATCATTTCAGCCTCGGTGCTGGTCACTCGCATTATGGGTATTGAAACAACTGATTACTACATTTCTCCAGCACTGAATGTGTGGAGGTGTCATAACTGCCACATAATGTGAACATTTTCCCACAATATAATGAGATTAAAGACATACAGAATTCTAGCCGTATTAGTATTTCCTCTATTAATACTCCATGACTAACTGTTCATAGAGCATAACATTCAGACATATAAATTATACAAGTATTTCTTTAAGATATGATTGTACATCCTGTGCTAATTGCATTTATATACTGATAGTTAGTGATGAATGAGAACTAAATGCTCAAGCGCTCATTGCTTGAATTAAGCAGGTTGGACGCTTGTACTGACTCGAATCGAGTAACTTGGAAGTCAATGGGGAACTCGGGGCATTTCTCCAAAAACCCAAAAAAAGAAGGCTGTGGGGTGGGAAAATCACTAAAATGGAATGGGGAGAAGGCACTTTGACTCCCAGGTCACTGCTGCCCTAAGTATCTCATTTTTAAATTTTATTTTCAATTGCAGTAATGCAGTTCTAAAATTCCTATAATAAATGTTTGCATACCTCAGCGTCTCAGAATAGAGTTGTGCATTTTTTTAACAGTACATTGCATTTTCAGTTTGCACTTCTTCACATTTGTCTGTTTGGATGTGCTGGTCACTTTTTTATTTCACAAACGGTAGTAGATAGAGTTAGGTCCAGAAATATTTTGACAGTAACACAAGTTTTGGCATTTGAGCTGTTTAACAAAACATATTCAAGATACAGTAAAATAATCAATATGGGCTTAACGTGCAGACTATGAACTTAAATTTGAGGATATTCACATCCCAATTGGAGTAAAGGTTTAGGAATTACAGCTCTTTAATATGTAGCTGCCTCTTTTCGAATGTACTAAAAGTAATTGGACAATTATCTGAAAAGCTCTTTAATGGACTGCATGAGCTATTCCCTCATTAATCCATCATCAATTAAGCAGGTAAAAGGTCTGGAGCTGATTCCAGGTGTGGCATTTGCATTTGGAAGCAATTACTGTTAACCCACTATATGCGGTCAAAGGAGTTCTCAATGGACCATCATTAGGCTGAAAAAAAGGAGAAATTCATCAGAAAGCTAGCAGAAATGTTAGCAGTGGCCCAATCAACAACTTGGTACATTCGGCAAAAAAAAAAAAAGTGCACTGGTGAGCTTGCGAACTCTGAAAGAACTGGACGTCCACGGAAGAAAAAAGTGGTGAACAATTGCCATATCTATTCCAAAGTGAAGAAAAACTCCTAAAAAACATCCACCCAAGTGAAAAACACTCTCCAGGAAATAGGTGTTTCAGTATCTAAGTCTACCATAAAGAGAATACAATAGGATAAAGAGTTGCACACTAGTCACAATGTATAGCGGAATGATGAAAAGCAAAACTGCTATGGGAATATTAGAATTAGAGATGAGCGAACCGGTCGCGGTTCGGCTCGAGGTTGGTTCGCCGAACGGACCTCCCGTTCGAGTTCGGTTCGTCGAACGTTCGACGAACCGAACTCGAACTGCATAGGAAACAATGGCAGGCAATCACAAACACAGAAAAACACCTAGAAAACACCCTCAAAGGTGTCCAAAAGGTCACAAACAACTCACAACACATGGGAAAGTGACAAGGACATATACTCATGCGAAAACAAAAGAGCTGGACAAGGAAAAAGAGTAGGACACACAGATATATGAGTATATGCAAGGAAACATCGATTCCATTATTGTGCAACTTGAGCCCTGCTCATTTTAGGCTTCCAATGTTGATAAATGGCCTGAGCTCGCCACGTACGTCTTGGGGATCTTGTCGTGTCCTGCAGCCAGCGTTCTCTCGGAACCTGTCTTCAGTGCTGCTGTGGGTCTGCTGGCAGATAAGCACACGTGTCTGTCCACTGACAATGTGGACATGGCTCTCAGAGGACTTTTCTTCCCCTGGGTCAGCCAGGGGACGGGAAAGGCACGCGTATTTTTGAGAGTGCTTCATGCAAAGCATCTTTTTCTTTTTCAAAAGGGGGCTCAACCGATGCCAGTCAAGTGGGGTGTGTGTGGCCCAGTTAGTGGCAACGAGGGAGACTGTGGTTGGAGTCCCCTCGCTGTGTTTCTAAAAGAACCAAGATGAACAAGTCATGGCTCTCAGAGGGCTTTTCTTACCCTGGGTCAGCCAGGGGACGGGAAAGGCACGCGTATTTTTGAGAGTGCTTCATGCAAAGCATCTTTTTCTTTTTCAAAAGGGGGCTCAACCGATGCCAGTCAAGTGGGGTGTGTGTGGCCCAGTTAGTGGCAACGAGGGAGACTGTGGTTGGAGTCCCCTCGCTGTGTTTCTAAAAGAACCAAGATGAACAAGTCATGGCTCTCAGAGGACTTTTCTTCCCCTGGGTCAGCCAGGGGACGGGAAAGGCACGCGTATTTTTGAGAGTGCTTCATGCAAAGCATCTTTTTCTTTTTCAAAAGGGGGCTCAACCGATGCCAGTCAAGTGGGGTGTGTGTGGCCCAGTTAGTGGCAACGAGGGAGACTGTGGTTGGAGTCCCCTCGCTGTGTTTCTAAAAGAACCAAGATGAACAAGTCATGGCTCTCAGAGGACTTTTCTTACCCTGGGTCAGCCAGGGGACGGGAAAGGCACGCGTATTTTTGAGAGTGCTTCATGCAAAGCATCTTTTTCTTTTTCAAAAGGGGGCTCAACCGATGCCAGTCAAGTGGGGTGTGTGTGGCCCAGTTAGTGGCAACGAGGGAGACTGTGGTTGGAGTCCCCTCGCTGTGTTTCTAAAAGAACCAAGATGAACAAGTCATGGCTCTCAGAGGACTTTTCTTACCCTGGGTCAGCCAGGGGACGGGAAAGGCACGCGTATTTTTGAGAGTGCTTCATGCAAAGCATCTTTTTCTTTTTCAAAAGGGGGCTCAACCGATGCCAGTCAAGTGGGGTGTGTGTGGCCCAGTTAGTGGCAACGAGGGAGACTGTGGTTGGAGTCCCCTCGCTGTGTTTCTAAAAGAACCAAGATGAACAAGTCATGGCTCTCAGAGGACTTTTCTTCCCCTGGGTCAGCCAGGGGACGGGAAAGGCACGCGTATTTTTGAGAGTGCTTCATGCAAAGCATCTTTTTCTTTTTCAAAAGGGGGCTCAACCGATGCCAGTCAAGTGGGGTGTGTGTGGCCCAGTTAGTGGCAACGAGGGAGACTGTGGTTGGAGTCCCCTCGCTGTGTTTCTAAAAGAACCAAGATGAACAAGTCATGGCTCTCAGAGGACTTTTCTTACCCTGGGTCAGCCAGGGGACGGGAAAGGCACGCGTATTTTTGAGAGTGCTTCATGCAAAGCATCTTTTTCTTTTTCAAAAGGGGGCTCAACCGATGCCAGTCAAGTGGGGTGTGTGTGGCCCAGTTAGTGGCAACGAGGGAGACTGTGGTTGGAGTCCCCTCGCTGTGTTTCTAAAAGAACCAAGATGAACAAGTCATGGCTCTCAGAGGACTTTTCTTCCCCTGGGTCAGCCAGGGGACGGGAAAGGCACGCGTATTTTTGAGAGTGCTTCATGCAAAGCATCTTTTTCTTTTTCAAAAGGGGGCTCAACCGATGCCAGTCAAGTGGGGTGTGTGTGGCCCAGTTAGTGGCAACGAGGGAGACTGTGGTTGGAGTCCCCTCGCTGTGTTTTACATGCTTTTAGAAGGGCATGACATGGCTTGGAGGTTGACTTTCATCATATGCAAACTGTTGGCTACCAAAATGCTGCCTTTCCAACAACTGTGGTTATAGGCAATGAGGAACATACTGATGAAGATGAGACGCAGATACCCGATTGGGATGACAACTTAAATATTCGGTCAGGGCAAGAAGAAACTCGGTCTGAGGGGGAGGGGAGTGCAAACACAACAATTGATGATGAAGTTCTAGATCCCACCTACTGTCAACCCACAGTCAGACACTCGAGGAGGTCAATAGAGGCGGTGGAGGAGGATGCAACCGACGTCGAAGTAACCTGGCGCCTTCCTGGACACAGTCGGAGCACTGGTAGCACGTCTACAACTGCATCCTCAGCCACCACTCTGCCTCTGAGCATTATTCGGGGTGGATCAACAGGTCGCATGGCCTCTAAGCCTTGCCTAGCCTGGTCCTTTTTTGACATAAAAAAAGATCGGCCAAATTATGTGATCTGTAACATTTGGCATGGTTATCTTAGTAGAGGTCAAAACCTCAGCAGTTTGACAACTTCTTCCATGAATCGTCACATGAATAAATATCATATGGCCTGGTGGGAAGCTCACCGTGCTGCAATGCGGCCTAGTGGAGCCAACCATCCACCGCCTGCCCCTTCCAGGGCATCCGCGCGCTCGTCATCTTCTAGGACTGTGGGGACAGCTGTCACACCTGTTTTTCCACCCACAACTTCCACCACTGTAACCGCAACAGGCAGTTTGCTTGGTAGGTCGTCAGTTGGTTTGGAAGGGGAAACAAGTGAGTGTGTACAGCTCTCTCAGACATCGATAGCACCAACTTTGGATGAAGGCAACATCATGTCTCCGCCTGCACTTTCCTCACAAAGCTGCATTTTTCCAGGGACACCCTACTCAACACCGTCTACACACAGCAGCCAGATCTCTGTCCCTCAGATGTGGTCAAATAAAAGGCCACTTCCTGCGACCCATGACAAAGCGAAGAGGTTGACTCTATCCCTCTGTAAGCTGTTGGCTACAGAAATGCTGCCTTTCCGCCTAGTGGACACACAGGATTTTAGAGACCTTATATCTGTCGCTGTGCCCCAGTACCAGATGCCTAGTCGCCACTACTTCTCTAAGAAACGTGTGCCCGCGCTACACCAGCATGTCGCACACAACATCACCGCTTCCTTGAGAAACTCTGTGTGTGAACGGGTGCATTTCACCACCGATACTTGGACCAGTAAGCATGGACAGGGACGTTACATGTCGCTGACTGGGCACTGGGTAACTATGGTGATAGATGGTGAAGGGTCTGCTGCACAAGTCTTGCCGTCCCCACGACTTGTGTGTCAATTCTATGTCTGTCCAAGTTCCGCCACAGCTTCTGCATCCTCCACCTCATCTGTGTCCTCCACCTCCGCCCCAAGCCTGCCTGGTCAGGCCACCAGCGTTCTCACTGCGCAGAAGGAATCACGCACCCCTCATTACTATGCTGGCAGCAGAGCGCAACGGCATCAGGCGGTCTTTAGCTTGACATGTCTTGGGAATAAGAGTCACACAGCTGAGGAGTTGTGGTCAGCTCTGCGGTCCGAGTTTAATAAATGGTTGTCTCCACTCAACCTGCAGCCTGGTAAGGCCGTGTGCGACAATGCTGCAAACCTGGGTGCGGCCCTTCGCCTGGGCAAGGTGACACACGTACCTTGTATGGCTCACGTGTTGAACCTTGTCGTCCAGCAATTTTTAACACACTATCCCGGCCTAGATGGCCTTCTGAACAGGGCACGAAAACTGTCAGCTCACTTCCGCCGTTCAAGCGCCGCAGCAGAGCGACTTGCATCGCTCCAGAAGTCTTTCGGCCTGCCGGTTCATCGCCTGAAATGCGATGTGGCGACACACTGGAATTCAACTCTCCACATGTTACAGCGACTGTGGCAGCACCGGCGAGCCCTGGTGCAATACGTCATGATGTATAGCCTGGGCCAACGAGATGCAGAAGTGGGGCAGATCACCCTGATGGAGTGATCTCAGATCAAGGACCTATGCACCCTTCTGCACAGTTTCGACATGGCGACGAATATGTTTAGCGCTGACAATGCCATTATCAGCATGACGATTACAGTCATTTACATGCTGGAGCACACGCTAAACACTATTCGTAGTCAGGGGGTGGGACAACAGGAAGGGGAGGAACTACAGGAGGATTCATATGCGCAAGACACAACAACATCACCAAGGTCCAGACGTTCATCATCACCAACGCGGCAGGCATGGGACCATGGGGGACAGGGATCAACAAGGGCGCATGGTAGCAGGCGACATGTTGAGGAAGGTGCAGGAGGACATGAAGATATGGAGGACGAACTGTCCATGGACATGGAAGACTCAGCAGATGAGGGGGACCTTGGTCAAATTTCAGTTGAAAGAGGTTGGGGGGAGATGACAGAGGAAGAAAGAACGGTTAGCACCTCTATGCCACAAACACAGCGTGGACTTGGTCCGCATGGCTGCGCAAGACACATGAGTGCCTTCTTGTTGCACTACCTCCAACATGACCCTCGTATTGTCAAAATTAGAAGTGATGATGACTACTGGCTTGCCACACTATTAGATCCCCGGGACAAGTCCAAATTTTGTGACATAATTCCACCCATAGAAAGGGACGCACGTATGCAGGAGTATCAGCATAAGCTGTTACTCGATCTTAGCTCGGCTTTTCCACCAAACAACCGTGCAGGTGAAGGGAGTGATTCTCCCAGTTGTAACTTGACAAACATGGGACGGCCTCGTCATCTTCAACAGTCTACCCGTACCAGTAGGACCGTATCTGGTGCTGGTAACAGCAATTTTATGGAATCTTTTCATAATTTTTTTAGACCCTCCTTTGCAAGGCCACCAGAGACAACAAGTCTGACACATAGTCAACGGATGGAGAGGATGATACAGGAGTATCTCCAAATGAACATCGATGCAATGACTTTGCAAATGGAGCCTTGCTCCTTTTGGGCTTCAAATCTAGAAAAATTGACAGAGCTCTCCAGTTACGCCTTGGAGATTTTGTCGTGTCCAGCTGCCAGCGTTGTCTCTGAACGTGTCTTCAGTGCTGCTGGGTGTGTGCTGACAGATAAGCGCACGCGTCTGTCCAGTGACAATGTGGACAGACTGACGTTCATCAAAATGAACAAGTCATGGATCCAGAAGGAATTTACTACCCCTGTGTCATCCTGGGGAGAGTAAATGCTTGTGGATTTGGAATGTGCTTGATGCAAATCAAAACATCCTGTTTGCAACTAGGGCACAAGTGCTGCCACTGATGGGGTGTCTGTGTGCCCAATTTTGGGAAAAAAGGTAGACTCCGCTTGGAGTAACCCTTGCTTGCTGTGTTTTTTAAAAATGATACAAGATGAACAGATCTGAAGGCAAGATGAAGGCAACATCATGTCTCCACCTCCACTTTTCTCACAAACCTGCATTTTTCCAGGGACACCCTTGTGGCGCCCCTGACCTGGTCAGGCACCACTGAGTACTGCACCCATGCTGGGGACAGTACAATACAGGTAATCCAGAAGGCTGACTGGGGTGTGGAACACAGGCGCATAGTGATCAGGTCTCACACATGTACCCATGAGAGGACCCCTGGGGATCCCAGGAGGGGGCAAGCCTTCACCTTCACTGGAATAGTGGAGGGGGTAGAGCCTCCATCTCCTCTCAAGGGGTGTGGTAAGAGAGTCTGGTTGCTAGGTGGCGTAGGCAAGAACAGGAGAGGAGGAGCAGTGAGCCAGTTCAGAGTAGAGTCCAGGGAGCTCAAGTGAGGAGCAGATCCCTGGAGCTGTGCAATCTGACAGCGTCCGCGCAGTGGCTACAGACGGGGGAGAACGGTCAACTAGGAGTGCTACCTGAAAGCCAGCTTCAGCTAGAGAGTGCACGGAGTGGGAAGTAAGGAGACTGCTAGAGAGCACCAGGCCCAACCGGGCGGCAGATCCCGAAGCAAGGATAGATCCACCTTTCCCTGCTAAACCTGCCGGTGTGGGGCTCTCAAAGCCCACACCACAACACCACAAAAGCCGCAGCCACGTAACCACAGTGAGGGCCCATAGGTCACAGGAGGCAAGCAGCTGGAGTGGCCTGGTCCGGGGAACAAGCATACGGCGAACGAAGGGGAGAGAGAGGCTGCAGCATCTTCCCTGGGTGACCCCCATAGGGACTAAAAGTCGGGGTCACCCCAAACCACCAAGGGCTAAGGAAGGCGAGTCAGTAGTCACCCTCATAAAGTCAGCCTGAAGGATATCTGGTTCCCACCTGGTTCATCCCAGCTACGCCCGGGCTACTCACCCTGCCATCAAATGTGAGTAAAGCCCTTGAAAGACATTCCTGCCTGTGTGGTTATTCTGCGACTTGTGGTACTACAAACCTACACAGGGCCCTGGGGCTTGCCTCACTCTCAGGAGGCTACTACATCCGACTGCACCCACCATCAGCCCCAGGCGTCCCCTAACCTGCAGTGGCGGTCCCCACTGACCGCAATACTGAGAGTGGCGTCACGATCAAACAAGAAGATTTCCTACCAGTGACGGAGATCCAGCAACGTGGAGTCCCTGAAGGTAATGCACCGACACTGACACGACACCTGTGGGGCTTCACACCCTACTCAACACCGTCTACAGACAGCAGCCAGATCTCTGTCCCTCAGATGTGGTCAAATAAAAGGCCACTTACTGCGACCCATGACAAAGCTAAGTGGTTGACTCTATCCCTCTGTAAGCTGTTGGCTACCGAAATGCTGCCTTTACGCGTAGTGGACACACAGGATTTTACAGACCTTATGTCTGTCGCTGTGCCCCAGTACCAGATGCCCAATCACCACTGCTTCTCAAAGAAAAGCATGCCCGCGCTACACCAGCATGTCGCACACAACATCATCACCACTTCCTTGAGAAAATCTGTGTGCGACAGGGTGCATTTCAACACAGATACTTGGACCAGTAAGCATAGACAGGGTCATTACATGTCACTGACTGGGCACTGGCAAACTATGGTGAGAGATGGAGAAGGGTCTGCTGTACAAGTCTTGCCGTCCCCACGAGTTGTTTCAATCCTTGTTCTGTATGTAGAAGTTAATACACTGCTTCTGCCTCTTCAACCTCGTGTGGGTCCTCTACCTTGGCGCAAACCCTGTGTGGTCAGGCCACCCTTCCTTGCAACTGCGCACAAGGACTACCACACACCTCCTTACTATGCTGGCAGCAGAGCTCAATGCCATCAGGCAGTCAAAGTTTTACTTTGAAATGTATGGGAAATGTGAGTCACACCGCTATTCCAGAGAATAGTAGTCAGGCAGGGTCAAAACATTAATTGAGGAACAGGAACAGAATGGGACGGCCAGGACTTAATCAGAAAACAAGCAGAGGTGAAATGCGTATCGGCCAACAAGGTACATAAACAGCAAGCAGGAAAAGTAGTCAGGTAACAAGCACACAAAATCATAAAACTGAACTGGGGGTAAAATTAACCAGAGGTTCATAGCTATGTCTGGCAGTGGTCTGCAGACAGGATGGGCATAAAAAAGGGTGTGGTGTCTTCCCATTGGTTGTAGCTGAATGATGGTATTTCATCTGTGAGATACCCACCAGCTACATTCAGCCAGAGATTCTGCATCTGTCAAGGTAATGCAGCCCAGTGGGTGAGCATAACCTGCGTCCACCTGCGCCGCTGGCATCGATACTCTCCCATCATCAGCACTATTCATGAAAGGAACACGTTGTCACCTGGCAACCGGAGTACAAATTGACGGAGCGGAGTACGTTGGTGACTTAACAGCCGTGTGCGGCAATGATGCAAACCTGGCTGTGGGCCATCGTCAGGGCAATGTGACACACGTGCCTTGTATGGCTCACGTGTTGAACCGAATTCTCCAGCAATTTTTAAAACACCATCACGGCCTACATGGACTTGTGCAGCGGGCACGCTCACTATGTGCTCACTTCCATCGTGCGCACACAGCAGCTCAACAACTTTCATCACTCCGGAAGTCTTAGGGTCTGGCAGTTAAACGCCGGAAATGCGATGTTCCGACACGCAGGAATTGGAATCTGCACATGTTGCAGCGTGTGTGGCAGCACCGCAGAGCCCTGCTGAAATACGGTAAGACATATAGCCTGGGATAACTTGATCCAGAGGTGGTGCAGATCAAGCTGCTGGAGTGGTGTCAGATCAAGGACCTATGCACCCTGCTACACAGTTTTGAAATGTCGACGAAGATGTTTAGCACTGGCAATGTCATTCTCAGCGTGACAATTCTGGTCATCTACATGATGGAGCACACTGTAATTATTATTCAGAGTCAGGTGTTGGGACAAGAGGAAGGGGAGGAAGTACAGGAGGAGTCATATGCGGAAGGGATAACAAGATCTACGAGGTCCAGATGGTCAGCGGCACCTATGCGGCAGTCATGGTGAGGGAGAGGGATTAACAAGGGCGCATAGTATCAGCAAAAAGTGTTGATGAAAGTGCAGGAGCCCATGAAGAAATGGAGGACGAACTGGCGATCGGCATGGAAGACTCAGCAGATGAGTGAGAGCTTGCTCACATTTCGGTTGTGCGAGGTTGTGGGTAGAGGACAGAGGAAGTATGCACGATTCTCACCTCTCTGCCACCAACACACCAAGGACTTGGTCCTCCTGGATGCACAAGACACATGAGCGGATTCTTGCTGCACTACCTACAACATGACCCTCGGATTGTACGAATTCAAAGTAATCCAGAATACTGGGTTGCCACACTGTTAGATCCCCGGTACAAGACAAAATTTGCCAAACTAATTCCTGCCATAGAAATAGACGCACGTATACAGGAGTATCTGCAGAATGTGGTACGCAATCTTAGATCTACTTTTCCACTAAACACCAGTGCTGCACAGAGTGAATCTCAACGCTTTGTCATGGATAGGAGGAAATGGTCTTTTACTTGTCCACATCGGAGGGACCGAGGGATGGCTGCTGTGCTGAGATGCCGTTGAGTACGGTGTCCCTGCACAGTTGCACTTTTGGTCATATCCCAAAATGAGTTGGAAAAGGACAGATGCTGTTGGAAAGGGGAACAGGTGTGTTGGAAAGGGGAAAAAAATTTTGGTCCGTGGATTTGGTGGTTAAGCAACTGTAACATTTGCTGAAGAAACAACATCTGTTACAGTGGGACTGGCAGATTTGGATAAAGTGGTATATAATCTGTGACCGCTATATAACGAAAATTAATAAGAAAAGAAAGAGAAAGGTATGACTGCCAGGACCCAACAACCACCATTTTTCCCCCCCTAGAAAGACACAACACCGTTCTTTTATAAATTAAAATACTTTTATTTGAATTTTCCATTTTTGGAGAGAGGTATGGGGAAAAAACCACTCTCATCTTTTGGCATAAAATTTGGTCGCAGCTTTTAACCAGGCATTAACTTGCCAACATCACGGGGTTCAGGCAAATGTACCGCCTTCCGGCCGTCCGGCGCGGGTATTTCACCACCACTTTTCCTACCCCTTCCGCTGCTGCGACTTAAAACACAGTAAACTCCAACAAACTTGGAAAACAAAAGGGAGGGAGGGTGGGAAACAGGTCCGGGTCCTGCAGCCGAGAGGCTGGAAGCTGGGCAGCCCGATGATATGTATCCAGGAGGCGGGGCTTAGGCCAGTCACACCACAGGAGGCGGGGGCGGCAGGTCAGTGTCTTTCCAGGGGGGAGAACTTTATTTAAACATGCAGAGGGGCCAGCAGTCAGGGGGCAGCATCTCAAGTTTCTGGCTGCAGTGCCCCTCAGACTGCCAGGACCCAACAACCACCATTTTTCCCCCCCTAGAAAGACACAACACCGTTCTTTTATAAATTAAAATACTTTTATTTGAATTTTCCATTTTTGGAGAGAGGTATGGGGAAAAAACCACTCTCATCTTTTGGCATAAAATTTGGTCGCAGCTTTTAACCAGGCATTAACTTGCCAACATCACGGGGTTCAGGCAAATGTACCGCCTTCCGGCCGTCCGGCGCGGGTATTTCACCATTACTTTTCCTACCCCTTCCGCCAAGGAGCAGCACAGCGCCAGCAAGCTGCGACCCCACCCAAAAACTGAAATACCTGAGCCGTCCCAGGAATTTCCGCAACCACCATATCCACAACATCATCATTTGGGATGTACCCATCTGAGCTTAAGGACAGCCAAATATTGCCTTCCAGCTGGCGGTGCCAGACCAACAACCTTTTTTTTTTTTTTTTTTTATATAAACACTTTATTAACAGCACAACTTGGGTAGGCCCTGATCGCACATGCGCCAGGAGAGATCCATATCACATTCTTCCTTAGCGCCTTGCCCCCTGGGCCAGAGGGTTACCTTCGGCCGGATCGTTGTAACACTCCGAACGAAAACAGGGAAACTTGTACCTCTGTGACCAGATAAGGGTAAGAGGCCTAGCTAAACGGCCTTGGACCAGATACTTGAAGCCTATGTGTATCACCAAGTCGGTTGGAGAAAAGAGAGCTCACACAATCTTGATCACCTCTGATAGACCCACAGCTGAGCCAAGCCCCGTCAACCTCTCCAATTACATCCACTGTAAAGGGAACCAAGGACCGACCACCAAGGCGAAGAGGCGAAGATCCGCTCTCCTCGCAGCCAACATATATGGAAGTAACCTCGGACCCAGTCACTAGGCCGACTTAGATCTGAAAGGAAAAACACTGTCAGAACAGAGAATTCTCGTAACCATCAACGCCTCTTCTCTCCAAGGTGGTACTGGCAAAACCCAAAACCCCCTTTTTTTTTTTTTTTTTATATAGAAACAAATCACAATCATATCATTTTACATTAGCCCTGTACGCTGTTCTGAATCTTCTTACGTGCCTGATAAAAACCGATTTCAAAACCAACTCGGTCCTAACGTCCCTCATGATGCATTTCAATTGCAGTCACCTAATCCACTGAAACTGTGCTCATGTATACTGGCCCCTGAAGCCTTGGAACACCCCAACTCTGGGAGAGTTCGTACCGGGTACCACGGCTGGCAAACACCGAAATAACCAGGAACCGTCGCATTACCGACCAAAACCAGCCCACAAAAAGGAGGACTAAATCCGTGACGCTAAATTGAAGGGCCGTCGTCGTGGGTAAAAACTGGTACTATCACACCCGCTCGCCTAATAGACATAACCGACACCGTCGGGACACCCGCCGAGTGATGGAAAAAGAGATCCAAAGCATCAATGTATAGATTTGCAATGGGGCGAACAATCCAAAAACCCCCCTTTTTTTTTTTTTTTTTTTTTTTAAAACAATCTACGGCTAGAAAAGAATAGGCCTGCTGTGCTCCACTCACTTACCATAATCATCCAACCCTTCAATACCTTACACCCCACAAGACCCTCATCGCTTCAGTACCGTTCCACAATTTAAAAATGGGAAGACCGACCTCGTAACAGGTTGCTTGCAACCGAAAATGGTGCACATTCGTTGAATACTGCAGGGCGTGTATTACTAGAGGGTGGCTTGGAAAATCGTCACGCACATAAACCACCAGAGCAACATCCGCTGAATAACGTACCATAGAACCGTCAGGTCAATGCAAAATGGGGGCCCAGATCATAGGCCTAACTTCACCAAACACCCCACCATCTAGCTGAGCACTCTAAGCCTTGATCCTACTGGTGGGTTGAGTTACCAAAATACCTGAGATTGGGATTGCAATAAGGTGAGCGATACTAACCCGGAAACCAGATGCCTGTTTTGCCTTCAACCCTGCGTTGACCCATAGGCATTCCAAGCCACAAAAAACCTAATCAGCCTGATTACTTATTTGAGGAAGGGGCTGTAGTTGGTTAAGACTTTTACCCACCGGCATCGTCGGACCACTGGTCATTCTCCTATTTCCCAGTCCACCCCCCCTTTTGTTTAGCTGGAACCTAAATAGGGGAAAAAGCGCAATCAAAGTTAGGTTACCGGACCATGCCCCCCGGGCCCAGCATAAGGAGCATTTTTTTTTTTTTTTTTTTTTTTTTTTATATATAACTATATAAACATATATTGCAAATAATCCCACACAGCTGGCCCTGCAACGCCGGAATACTCCATCTACAAATCTGTCTGTTCCTGCTCTTGAAACTATTATGGCATGGCACGGTAGCTCAGTGGCTAGCTGCAGCCCTGGGGTCCTGGGCCCAAATCCCGCCAAGGACACCATCCGCAAGGAGCCTGTACGTCTCCCCGTGACTGCGTGGGTCTACTCCGGGCACTCTGGCCTCCTCCCACACCCCAATAAACATACAGGTAGGGAATCCAGACCGTAAGCCCCAATGGGGACAGCGTCCCCAATCCATGGAAAGCACACGAAACTAAAAGTGAATTTATACCTTTTAGGATATTTATGTGGATGTAATTGTCCAGAAAATATTAGTGGGCATAATTATTATGCGAATAGCTAACCTTGCCGGTTTACCCATCTCACTTGTTTATTTTCGGTTACTACGGTAAGGAAAACCAATTAAAACATACGTAATTAACCAAAGAGGGAAAATCTAGTAAAAAAAGGCTGAAAATTACTTCTCTAAAAAAGAGAAGCAATTTTAGAAAACAATCAAGCCATGCAAATGTACAGAAATATACTTCTCACATTTCGATAAAAATATCTGTGACCAATATAGATCCCTTCTTTCAATTACAGCATTAAATTAGGGTGTATAACAGGGGGTTTAGATCCCGTGATCCCATCGTATTGTCACTAATCTATAAATCACTTGAAGGGTCAGTTAACAGGTGGCAACCAGATTATTACAAGGAATGTAGGCCGCCTCTATTAAAATAAGGTTGAAAAAGTAAGATATGTTTAATTTTGGAAAGACGTCTCAGAGGAGATCTCATTTGTACCTCTTCCGACAAGTCTACAAGCTGCCGTAACCCTCCGTCTGATACAGCGCCGCACAATCAGCTCTGTCATCTACTGTATCCTCACCTATCCCTTGTAGACTGTGAGCCCTCGCGGGCAGGGTCCTCTCTCCTCCTGTACCTGTCTGTGCCTTGTACGGTTTATGATTATTATACTGGTACGTATTATGTAAAACCCCTTTCACATGTACAGCGCCATGAATTATATGGCGCTATAATAAATAATAATAATTTGTATAAATACCCGTGTGCTCAATATAAATAAACTGGCACCAGACTTAATCCTCCGAGATAGGGAAGGCTTCTTTACAGTTAGAGCAGGTAGATTGTGGAATGCTGTCTACAAGGGGTAGGAATGCTAGATACCATCACAGCTTTTACCAGAAACGGGGGAGGGCGATTCCCTCAGCACCAATAACATTGTTATAAATAACTTAGTGACAACTTGTAGAGCTGGGCGGGAAGCCTGTTACCTGTGACATCACGTTATCCTCCCTAGGGGGACTTATCCCACCCCGCATTCCCCATCAGGGTACTCACCTGGTGATTCAGGAAATGGCAAGACGACTGGATCTAGCTCTACCCACGTAACGCCTGCTACGACGACGCTCACACCTATCCAAGGGTTAAGATGACAGACTCCGGACATGGTGGCTACCCATGCCAAAGCTTGCTACCGTGACCCCTGCACATGACCGTACAACGCGATGGTCGGCACCGAACCCACCGCCGCCATAACATGCTGAAACCACTGTGTGACAACGGTGAGGGGCTGTTAACAGTCACCATTGTCATAATGTCAAATGGGGTGTGTTTTGGCCTGGGAGGGGGCTTGGTGTAGGTGTGGTATCAGCAGGAGGGAAAACATGCCACCTGCTGACTGTTGCTTCTTGCCCCTGTTCACTACCAGCCCCCCTCAATTTGAACATTGAAGTCCTAACAGAATCCCTTAAACCGCCCGCTCACTGGGAGACCCACATGGTCCCTGGTTCATTCCCAGGCTAGCCCCCTTGGCATTCCCGGGGCATACAAACGGAGGGGAGGGGAAGTTCAGTCCGTGTGGGATGGGGCGATTTGAACTCTTGCAGGTTAGTGCCTGCATACTACATTCCCCCCCACCGTGCCTCCAACCTGCGCTGTGACAGGGACTGCACTGAGTCTGCACTTCAATTAGGCTGTGTGCGTAATTCATGCGTCCTGCGTCCCCTGCACAGTCTATGGAGACTGTGCAGAGGCCGTACGCATGTGGCATATTAGAACGCAGCGATTCAGCTGCTGCCCGAATCGCTGTGTTCTAAGAAGTGACATGTCACTTCTTCCGTGCGCTCCGCCGGCAGCTCCTGCTCTGTCTATGGCAGGAGCTGCATGCTGAGCGCACGCTCTCTGCCGGCACCATGCGCCTCAGAACGGAGCTTTTCAGCTGCGCTCTGAAGCGCACCTTTTAGGTGCCGTGCAGAGCGCACACAGCCCTACCCTGCTCCTCATCAGTACTGGCGGGATGGCTGGGCGGCGGTGGCTGGGCGGCGGGTGGGCGGGGCCAAAGACAAAAAGCGCGAAGCGCTCTTTTTCAAACTTAATGGCGGCTCAAGCTGACCGGCGGGCGGGTAGTTCCCTCAGAACGCCGCTCGCCGGCGCACATAGCTTGAGCCTCAGCATGGAGGGAGCCGCTCACAGCTAAAAGCGCCGTGAGCAGGACGCTTTCCTCCATGCTGATTTTAGGGGAGGATGGAGGGAGGGAGGGGGTAAAGGGTGTTTAAATAATGACGAGCACAAGCGGACCAGCGGGCGGGTAGTTCCCTTAGAACGCCGCGCTCACCGGCACACATCGCTTGTGCCTCAGCAGAGAGGGAGCCGCTCACAGCTAACAGCGCTGTGAGCTGAAACGCTTACCTCCCTGCTGATAGCTCTCATTCCGCATCCAGGAGCGGGTCCCTGTGTCCGGCTGCCCAAACAGGTCCGGGTCCTGCAGCCGAGAGGCTGGAAGCTGGGCAGCCCGATGATATGTATCCAGGAGGCGGGGCTTAGGCCAGTCACACCACAGGAGGCGGGGGCGGCAGGTCAGTGTCTTTCCAGGGGGGAGAACTTTATTTAAACATGCAGAGGGGCCAGCAGTCAGGGGGCAGCATCTCAAGTTTCTGGCTGCAGTGCCCCTCAATATCCCCATCAGCAGTCAGTGTCCACCGTGCTCCCAGTTGGAAAAGGAGAGGTTGGCAACTGGAAGGTTTGGTGGAGGATACAGAGCTGTGTGGCTATGAAACTAATAGTAGCCTGAACCGAGTTAGACGCCATTCGGATCTGGAGACTGTGAGCCCTGTTAGCGTCACAGGGTCCACATGCCCACCCAGCACAGGAACTCCCTGTTAACAACACAGGGGCCATTGAGTACGCTGACCGTGTGCGTAGGGGCCACACCTGTGGACAGCAGGCGCATCAGCAGCAGCAGGCCTGTTAATGCCACTGGGCTGCACAAGCAGGACTGTTAGGACAGGAGCTGGTCTTAACCGTTCTGCGTTACCAACTGTGGTGGTGGCCTGCATCCACCACCCTATCCCTGCCTACCTCTGGCCTAAAGCCGCAATGGGTTCAACACATGGAGGTGTGCTCTTTCGGAGCATAATAGAAGACTGTGCACCTCCTTGTTGGCTCCAGCCCCTTTGATAACCTGGGTCCGCCCCAAACCATGGTGAACCACAATGCACCTCCTATAGACAAAAGTAGAGTGACACCTCATGAGTGGCATAACTAGCGTCCTATTTGGAAACGCAACTTCAATGATGACCTCATGGCTGCCATGACCCAAACACCTCACCAGTCATCGTCTGACCATCAATAATGCGATGACAAGTCATAGGTGTGGGCCTCTGCAAGCCATTTGGGAGGACACCTGATGCCCTGTGGTCTATATGGGACCCCCACATCAGGGCCAGGGCCAAAGAGTTCATTACCGGACCTAGTCTCTGATGCAGGAAGTGCCTGAGCATGCTCAGTAGCATGAAATACAGTCTCTGAAAAAAGACTATCAGCTTTAGCATGGTGTCTAGGCACAAAACAGGACTTAGACCCGGCACGGAATGCAAGCACCTGTGCAAAGAGGCTTTTCACACTTAGTGTGGGAGCATGCGCTGGATCCCGAAATGAAGACTTAGCGTCAGGAATGGCACAGTCAGGCTGAGCATACTCACTAGGCGAAACACTGTAATTATGCTGCAGCTGGGGTACATCGGCACACGCATGCGCACTTGCTGCCTCTCCACACTTAGACGTGGAGGGGAAATTTGTCTTGGAGATGCTGTCTATGAACAGAAGGAAAAGCTAAAGGAAGCCTGACTTTCTATCCCTCCGAATTATGAAATGCAGCAATGAATTCCATGAGTTTGCTATAACATTAGCGTAGCAAAATGTGCATGAGGGTGTGATGTAGAGGTGCTAGAAATAGCTTGTCACCAGTGGGGCACTAATGGAATACAACAGCCAGTTCTATGATGCCACAAAATGGCAGTATTTTGTGCTATCATTATAGCTTATTAAAAACAGAGCACGAGGTTGTCATGCAGAGGTGCTGCACATAGATTTGCAGTAGTGTGAATAGACAAAAGTACAATAGCCACGTTTAGGATACAACTAGGTATAGTGAGTGTTTGCTAGTATAATGGCTGAGTTTAAAAAAGTTAGAGTGTGCAATGCAGGCAGACGTGCTGCAAATAACGTTCCAATACTGTGAATAGACAAAAGTACAAAAGCCACGTTTAGGATACAACTAGGTACACTGTGTGTTTGCTAGTATAATGGCTGAGTTTAAAAAAGTTAGAGTGTGCAATGCAGGCAGACGTGCTGC
Source organism: Anomaloglossus baeobatrachus (assembly GCF_048569485.1). Lineage (NCBI taxonomy): Eukaryota > Metazoa > Chordata > Amphibia > Anura > Aromobatidae > Anomaloglossus > Anomaloglossus baeobatrachus. The sequence goes on along the minus strand of NC_134355.1, from coordinate 597,606,740 downwards.
AAATAACGTTCCAATACTGTGAATAGACAAAAGTACAAAAGCCACGTTTACGATACAACTAGGTACACTGTGTGTTTGCTAGTATAATGGCTGAGTTTAAAAAAGTTAGAGTGTGCAATGCAGGCAGACGTGCTGCAAATAACGTTCCAATACTGTGAATTGACAAAAGTACAATAGCCACGTATAAGATGCCACTAGGTACACTGAGTGTTTGCTAGTATAATGGCTTAGTAACAATGAGTTGTAGTGTGCAATGCAGGCAGACGTGCTCTGCAAATGTCTTTGCACTAGTGGGACTATAGCAAAGTCCAATAGCCACGTTTAGGATGCCACTAGGTACACTGAGTGTTTGCTAGTAAAATTTCTTAGTTTAAAAAAGTTGGAGTGTGCAACGCAGGCAGACGTGCTGCAAATAACGTTCCAATACTGTGAATTGACAAAAGTACAATAGCCACGTATAGGATGCCACTAGGTACACTGAGTGTTTGCTAGTATAATGGCTTAGTTATGAGTTGGAGTGTGCAGAGGACAAGAGGGTACAGTGGCAGGATTGTGGTGCTCTGGGTAGAGGAATGGAAGCCTGCCTTTCTATTCCCTCCTAATGGTGAAATGCAGGGAGGAAATCCCTGACCTGGGCTACACAGACGCTGTTGCTGTTTGCAGGACCTGTCACTTATGGCTCTCTGACCCTGCCGCTTTGAGCCCTTAAAAGGACTGCTATAAAGTGCTCTCCCTATGCTGTCTAACGCTGTGTATGCAGCGCATACAGCTGTATCGGCTATAGGACTCAGGAGGACGGAACTGCGACACTGATGTCTGACACCAAAGACGCAGAAGGCAGATAATGGCGTTCGTGAAGAAAATGTCCGGTTTTATAATGCAGGGACATGTGACATGCAGATCCTATCACACATGCCGTTGCTTCTTTGGCTCAAAGTCCACTTAGCTGTGTGTGTGTCTGTGATTGGCTGACATGCTGGCCTGCCCCACAAGACGCGCGCGCTTAGGGAAGGAAGACAAGAAAAAAAAAAAAAAAATGGCGATCGCCATTATAGAAACAGCAGTGATCTGAAGGCGCTGTTCACGCACACTATACACTGAAATGTCATAATAGTGTGATTCACAGAGTGACTTACACTATTACAGCAGAAACCAAGCTAGGATTTAGCTGTTTTTTGGCTGCTAGAACCGTTCTCGAACGTTTCTAGAACTATCGAGCTTTTGCAAAAAGCTCGAGTTCTAGTTCGATCTAGAACATGCCCCAAAATCACTCGAGCCTAGAACTGGAGAACCACGAACCACGAACCGCGCTCAACTCTAATTAGAATGAAAAATACAATGAATCTGAAAAAATCAAAAACATGAAAATGGAAGATGCATAATTGCTGTGAATAATAGGAATATAACAGATGTTTAGCCATTGTATTGATCAATGCAAAAACCACGCCAAGTTAATCTCTATTTTTGGGGTCCCTAACCTATGTGTAACCTCACCTGCTCTGTATGGGAAGCAAAGGACAAACTATATATGTGAAATAAGACACATGGCTAAGGGTGGGGCAGGGTTCTCAGACAGAAAGTACATACTTAATTAAAAAATTTACATCTGGAACACCAATGGTATGAAGAAGGTGAGTGTTACGAATCGGCACCGCCATAGCCGCAAGCAGCCTACTGCGATTCCTGTCGCGCCCAGGCGCCGGCTGCCGTTTTTGGCCGTGCCTCGGGTCGTCCAGCTGGCTGCTTCCTCCTCCATGTCTAAGTGTGGAGAGGCGGCTAGTGCGCATGCGCGTGCTGATTTTCCCCAGTCAGAGCTTCATTTATTGAAGATGTAATGACAGCCATCTCCCCAGTGCCTTTACCTGACATGCAGCCCCATATCATCAATGGCTATCGAAATTTACATGTTCTCTTCAGGCAATCATCTTTATAAACCTTATTGGAACGACACCAAACAAATGTTCCAGCATCATCACCTTGCCCAATGCAGATTCGTGATTCATCACTGAATATGACTTTCATCCAGTCATCCACAGTCCACGTTTGCTTTTCATTAGCCCATTGTAACCTTGTTTTTTTTCTGTTTAGGTGTTAATGATGGCTTTTGTTTATCTTTTCTGTATGTAAATCCCATTTCCTTTAAGTGGTTTCTTACAGTTCGGTCACAGACATTGACTCTAGTTTCTTATCATTCGTTCTTCATTGATTTTGTTATGCATTTCCTGTTTTGGAGACATATTGCTTTAAGTTTCCTGTCTTGACACTTTGATGTCTTCCTTGGTCTACCAGTATGTTTGCCTTTAACAACCTTCCCATGTTATTTGTATTTGGTCCAGATTTTAGACACAGCTGACTGTGAACAACCAACATCTTTTGCAACATTGCGTGATGATTTACCCTCTTTTAAGAGTTTAATAATCCTCTCCTTTGTTTCAATTGACATCTCTCGTGTTGGAGCCAAGATTCATGTCAGTCCACTTGGTGCAACAGCTCTCCAAGGTGTGATCACTCCTTTTTTAGATGCAGACTAACGAGCAGATCTTATTTGATGCAGGTGTTAGTTTTGGGAATTAAAATTTACAGGGTGATTCCATATTTTTTTCCTCATAATTGAGTGATTCCATCATTTTTTTCCCCTGTTTGGTCTTGAAAACTTACCATTACTGGCTAGCACATTATGTTTTCATGATTTTTTTTAGTGTTTCTTAACTCCTTAACGACTTTTGACGGATCATTCTGTCATGGAGCGTGTGCCGCTGCGTTTCCCCCCTTTTCTCGGGCTGGTGGTTGCCTCCTTTCTCCTGCACCTTTTATGTATGTGTTCAACTGCCTACGCTTCAGCGACGGTAGTCCGCTCCCCAGCTGAATGTGTGCTAAGGAACCCGTTTGCCTGCAGACGCTGGCCCTTTGGATCTCTATGCCTTGGCGGTGGCTTTCTATCCTTGCTGGGTGGGCTGTTGTCTTCAGTCAGGTTCGGTACTGGCAGGCCACCGCCCGTCCCCGGTCCCTACGGTTCCACCGGCTGTAATCCCAGCTACTGCAGGCGGCCACTACCGTCTGCTTCCTGGCCACAGGGTGTCTGAGCTCCGACCCGGACCCCTGACAGACGTTCTCTTCTCTTCTGTCACTCTCCCTACTCCTCTCCTTCCTTTCCCTTCCACTCTCAACTCACTGACTGACGTGCTTTCCCGTCTCAGGCCATCCGAACTCCTCGGTGGGCATGGCCAACCGCCTGGTTCCGCCCACCTGGTGTGTACGTCAGAACCTGAGAGGGGTGACTCAGGGTTTTAGGTTGGCTGATAGTACCCTTTTTAGGGGAAGGTTGTCGTGCGGGGTCCTAACTGTGACTACCTGGCTAGTCCAGGGCGTCACAGATGCAGCTTTGATGTTTGGAGCCCTCCGCAAGCAGGGCTAGACCCCAGCAGTGAATGATGGGGATAGTAGTATGGAACAGTCTGTGTGAGTGCACGGCCGTTAAGGAAACAGTCCACACCAGTGTTGCAGTTTCAAGTTGCCTTGTTTACTTTGGTATTTGAACCCGCGGGTGACGGTTCCAGGTGTACCTGCTCCCCTTGTTCTCCATGCCAGCTGTGACCTGAGTTGGCTGTCCTCCGTGCACACTCGTTGTGGTTGGACTCCCATGGCCTGGACCTACTTGGAAATCCCTTTTCTTTAGCCTTGGCCCTAATGCAGGCAGCCTGGACTATTTAAGGGGTTCAGTTTACGATCCCCTCTTTGCTGCTTGTGCTGCAGGCTTGTTTGGTTAGCGATGGACCCTGGAGATCTTCTCACCCGGCAGAGTTAACAGCTGACCATAAAGTGTCCCGCTGTCCTAGGGTCTGCACCCCGCCTTGTGCTGAGTCCTGTGAGCCTACGTTCCAGACTTCCATAGGCCTCCCATGGTTCCTGGAGTTTTGTACTTCCACAGGTAACTCACGCTGCCTGGAGTACCGGTTCCATACTCCACAGTCCCTCACTCCTTTTACAGTACTCCGATGGTTTGTCAGGTCAGTTTCTGACCCTTCCACTCTTTTCTCCTCACAACTCCTCTACTTCATTTCTCTCTCCTTCACTTCCTCACTAGACTACTCACTACTTCCTGCCAACTTCCCAACTGACTACTCACCCCTCCCCCTCGCTGGGTCTCTCCCTACAGATTGGGTGGCTACCATCCAATCAGTGCGCTCCCCTTTTTCCTGTTACTAGGCAGTCTCCTAGTCTGGTGTTGGGTTGGGGTTGTGTATGTGGCCTGAAGGTGCAGGTGTACTGGCTGGCATGGGTATTTCGGGGTCTGGGTTTCCACGGGTTACATTTGTGGTACCTGGTACCGCAGGAGTGCTACACACTTGAGTCCTAAGTCTGAAGGGGGCTCAAAAAGTCATTAGGAATGTTAGAATGTTGGGGATTGAATTTTGGAGACTGCATTGAAGCTTATGAGTGTCAATTTGCCCCTAGTAACATCTTATTGAATACTACCTTCTGGAGGTTAAATGAATTATGCAGCACTTGTGCATCAGAAGAAGAGAGGCAAAGCTAAGGTGGCATCTAGCAGCCACTTTACAGCTATTGTCAATTATTTTGCCAACTCATCAGGTAGCAAAGGGCACATTTTGTTTTCAAAAGCCCCTTAACCCCTTAACGACCGCGGGCAGTAATATTACGTCCTAGCAGTCATAATGTTACTGCCCGCGGTCTGCCGTCGGCAGCATGCCGCGATCAGCACACATCTCAGCTGATTTTCACAGCTGAGATGTGTGCCTGCAAGGCACGAGCAGAATCGTTATCTGCTCATGCCGTTTAACCCCTTAAATGGCGCTGTCAATATGTGACAGCGCCATTATAATCGCGATCGTGGTAAACTTTTACTTACCGCCCGATATCGGAAGTCACGTGACGTGATCACGTGACTTACGGTGGTTGTCATGGTGGCACAGGGTCATGTGATGACTCCTGTGCTAGACATGAACTACTTTCAGTTTCACTCGGCCCGGAGCCCAGTGAAGCAGAAAGTGAGCATATCTGCTGTTTACAGCTGTATAGCTGTGATCAGCAGATAGGGCAGAGCGATCGGATTCTTGACTCTTATAGCCCCCTAGGGGGACTAGTAAAATAAAAAAATAAAAGTAAAAAAAAAAGTTTTAAAAAATTAAAAAAAAACAAAAAAAACTAAAAGTTCAAATCACCCCCCTTTCGCCCCATTGAAAATTAAAGGGTTAAAAAAATAAAAAAATATACACTCATTTGGTTTCGCCGCGTTCAGAAACGCCTGATCTATCAAAATATAAAATAAATTAATCTGATCAGTAAACGGCGTAGCAGCAAAAAAATTCCAAACGCCAAAATTACGTTTTTTTGTCGCCACAACTTTTGCACAAAATGCAATAACAGGCGATCAAAACGTAGCATCTGCGCAAAATGGTACCATTAGAAACGTCAGCTCGAGACGCAAAAAATAAGCCATCACTGAGCTATAGATCCCGAAAAATGAGAACGCTATGGGTCACGGAATATGGCGTAAAACGTGCACCACTTTTTTTGGACAAACGTCCGATTTTTTTTTTAACCCCTTATATAAAAGTAAACCTATACATGTTTGGTGTCTACGAACTCGCACTGACCTGAGGCATCACACCCACTCATCAGTTTTACCATATAATGAACACAGTGAATAAAATATCTCAAAAACAATAGTGCTATCGCACTTTTTTTGCAATTTTTCTGCATTTGGAATTTTTTTTGCCGTTTTCAGTACACTATATGGTAAAACTTATGGGTTCATATGACCATGACCTACATGACCATATTGACTGAAAAATAAAAAAGTTACATCTCTCAGAAGAAGAATGTCGAAAAAAAAAACGGAAAGCGAAAAATCGGCCGGTCGTGAAGGGGTTAAAGCCTCTAATTTAAATACCCTATTATGGAATTCATGATAATAGGAGGGGTATCCAACTAAATACATTTCAGATGTCATTGAGACCTGTGCAATGCTTTGGGAACTGCTTGGATTAGTACAGCTTTCAAAGTCAGCGTTAGTTGCTTTCCAATGTTGAAAAATTCTACACATGACAGGCAAGATCGCCACCTACTGGATTAATGATGTTTAGCAATCATTTAGTAAAGTTAAAATACTTGATGCTAGGTTGATCGGGAATATGGAGGGAGGGCAGATAGTGTAGGCACCTCAGTTGCTTACAATTCTGATGCTAAATACAAAACATCAAAGACCAAAAGCAATATTGCCCCATACAGTGATTGATACCAGTTCTACAGACTGTATAACTTGATTATAGTACAGTTATAGTTAGTGTCTTACAGCTGACATTCTTTCTGATGGAGTTGATCACTTTTTCCATCTTTTCCATCTGGCCCAGACCGACATGACAACTTCTTCCAGTAATATCTGATCTGCAGAGATAACATTTCAGAAAAATTAGAGTTTTCCCATTTCCAGCATACCCACCTATTCAAAACCTATGCGATACTAATCTTTATTTTTATACAGCACTAACATAGTCTCCAGCACTTTTACATACATCAGCAACACTGTCCCCATTGGGGCTCACAATCTAAATTCCCAATCAGTATGTCTTTGGAGTGTGGGAGGAAACTGGAGAACCCAAAGGTAACCCACACAAACACGAGGAGAACATACAAACTCCTTGCAGGTGTCCTTTGTGGGATTTGAACCCAGAGCTGCAAGACTGCAGTGCTAACCACTGAGCCGCCAATATAAACCTTCCATCCTAACTGCTAATGACAAATCTTTTTGTTGCTGTAATAGTAGCCCTATAATACTGCTGTTGCTATGTGGCATAGTGCCCTAAATGCCATACTTCAAAGTGAATGTTATCATAAAAAAAAAATCACAAAATATAGTGCCACCTGCAAACAATATTAATAGTGCTAAACTGTGCCCTAAATTGTGCACAATATAGTAAAAGTGTAATTATATGTGCTCCAAGAGTAATAATGCCCCTTAGAATGTTATAATGTTCCCTTTTGTCCTCATACAGCTCCATTTAATTACAGGTCTCAGAAAATCTGGTTAAGAAATTACTACCGCGCTAAATGAGTCACAATAATGTTAAAATACTTCAGAATAATTCACAAGGTCAGGACTTGAAATCAATGCTGAAACTGATTATCCAGAAAATGACAGAGTAAATCTAACAGATTAAGTACACAGCCCCTCATAACTCGCCTACAAAACATATGCAGCTACAGTGGGTACGGAAAGTATTCAGACCCCTTTAAATTTTTCACTCTTTGTTTCATTGCAGCCATTTGGTAAATTCAAAAAAAGTTCATTGTTTTTCTCATTAATGTACACTCTGCCCCCATCTTCACAGAAAAAAAAACAAATTTACAAATGTTTGCAAATTTATTAAACAAGAAAAAAATGAAATATCACATGGTCATAAGTATTCAGTCCCTTGCTCAGTATTGAGTAGAAGCACCTTTTGAGCTAGTACAGCCATGAGTCTTCTTGGGAATGAGGCAAGAGGTTTTTCACACCTGGATTTGGGGATCTGTAGCACCCAGGGGGTAGGTCGGTCTCATACCTGTTACTCGTCGCTGGGCCGATGCTGGTCGTGTAGTCGCAGCAGCCTGTCTGTGGTTTCGTGCCCAGAGTTGTCCACAGTAAAAGGGGATAGGAGGTGGATGTTGGAAGTGACTACTCCACCTGTGGTATGTGGCCAGGAATTAGCTACCGCTGCGGATATGTACCGCCCCGCGCTCAGCTGCAGCCGAGCCGCTCGGATCCGGGCTCGTTGGTGGGTGGCTCGAGCACCTCCGGACCCGGGGTCACTTCCCTCTGAAAGGGTTTTGCTGGTGCTACTTGGAGGGGGGTAGTAGGTTGGTGGACAGCCGGAGCCGTGTTTAAGTTCGTGACGCCACCCACGGGACGTGGTGAAGGTGTAGACACCACCTCTGCAGTTTCGGAAAACTCAGGGGAGATGGCGATGCAGCAAGATGTTAACCCCTCTGTGGGCAGGGATGATGGCCCCGGGGCATGTTGGGGAGAGTAGCTGGGCGGTGCAGGGCGGTGCGCTGCCGGATGGCACTGTTGTACTCACAGTTACTGATGTGGCGCCCCTGACCTGGTCAGGCGCCACTGAGTACTGCACTCATGCTGGGGGCAGTACAATACAGGTAATCTAGAAGGCTGACCAAGGTGTGACCACACAGGCGCATAGTAATCAGGTCTCACACATCTACCTTTGGGAGGACCCCTGAGAGATACCAGGAGGGGGCGTAGCCTCCATGTCCACTCAAGGGGTGTGGTAGAGAGCCTGGTTGCTAGGTTATGTAGGCAAGAACAGGAGAGGAGGAAGTAGTGAGCCAGTTAGTGAGTGCAGCTCAGGGAGAGCAGTCGCATGCAGCAGACCCTGGAGTCTGTCACAATCTGACAACGTAGGCCCAGTGACTACCGACGGGGGAGATCGGTCACCTGGTAGTGCCTCCCGAAATCCACCCAAGACTAGAGAAAGCAAAGGGGTGGCAGAGTAAGGGGACTGCCAGGGAGGTACCAGGCCCGCAAGGTTAACAGGTCCCAGTGCAGAGATAGATTCACCTTTCTTCTGCCAAACCTGCCTGAGGGGGCACTTCAGACCCTCAAGACAACACCACAGAGTCCGCAGCCACATAGCAACGAGAGGGCCCATTGTTCACAGGAGGCAAGCAGCCGGAGTGACCTGATCCAGGCTACAAGCAAACGGGCCGAAACGAGGGGAGAACAGGCAGCAGCAACTTCCCTGGGTGACCCCTGTAGGGACTTCAAGTTGGGTTCACCACAAAAACACACAGGGCTAAGGAAGGCGAGTTGGTAGTCACCCTCATCAGCCAGCCGGAAGGATACCTGGTTCCAGCCTGGTTCATCCCAGCTACGCCCGGGTTACTCACCCTGGCACCTAATGTGAGTAAAACCCCTGAAAGACATTCTGCTTCTGTATTTGAGTCATTCTGCGCCTTGTGGTTCCACACACTTACACAGGGCCCTGGGGCTTGCCTCACTCTCGGGAGGCCACTACAACTAACTGCACCCACCATCAGCCCCAGGCACCCCTTAATCTGCAGTGGCGGTCATCCTGACCGCAATACCGAGAGTGGCGTCACGAAAATCCTAAAAGAAGGTTCCCTACCTGTGACCAGACTGTTCCATCCACGTGGAGTCCCTGAAGGTAATGCACCGACACAACACCTGTGGGGCTTCACATCAGCACACACATCTCTGGTAAACAAAGTTGATGGTGGTCGGTGCCCGCAGCCAGCTGCGTCTAGTTCCCCACCCGGTTTGGTGGTCTTTGCCTTTCTCCTGCACCGTGTTGTGAATGTATTCACTGCCTATGCTTCAGCAACAGGAGTCCACTCCCCGGCTTTGTAGATGTCCGAAGAGCCCGTTTGCTCGCAGACGCTGGCCCGTGGGATCTCTCTGCCTGTGCGGTGGCTTTCTATCCCCCTCGGTGAGCTGTTGTCTTCAGTCGGGACTTGTGTGGGAAAGGATCTATAGTCCAGACCGCAATCAGTAGATTTGACTCGGCCCAGTGGCTTCTGGACCTCGTTCAGGGTCTGAGTACCCCCCCCTTGTGCTCCGGTTTTCGAGTCGGTTCCCTGGGTCGGTATCGGTGGGCCACTACCCTGTCCCGCTCCACCACGGTTCCACCGAGCTGTTTTCTCGGCTCCTGCGGGCTAGGCCACCGTCTGCCTCCTAGCCAAGGTGTGCGGGCTACGACCCTCACACCTGTCAGTCTCCGCTGCAGACCTGTCACCACAGGCCTGCTGCACTTGACTCCATCTTGAACTAGCACTGACTGATAACTCACTGTGTTTCCTGCTTCAGGCCCTTTAAACTCCTCGGTGGGCATGGCCAACCACCTGGCTCCGCCCCCTAGTGTGTCCATCAAGCTCTGCGGGAGGTGACTAGGTTTTTAATGTGATTGGCTGCTGTTACCTTATTGGGGGAAGGTGTTGTGCGGGGCACTATCTGTGACTACCTGGCTAGTCTAGGGCATCACAGGTGATGTCCTCTGGGGCGGATGGTGATGGCGCAGCCGAGATGGTTCTGCTCCACATAGGCGGAGCGGGCCCCAGGGAGATGAGGGTGATGGGGATGGCCGGTGGCGCCGAAGCATGGGGTGGCGGCGCCGGTAATGACAAGGATGACATCGGGGCTGCCGTTCAAAGTTCTTTTTACTTACAGTTCATAAGATGCCCCGGTGGTGATGCCCTCCACCGTGATGGGCTCCAGCCAGTCCCGAGTAAATAAGAAGCAATCACCGGTGTCTGTAAACTGTGAGACCTTCCTCCTCTGCGCTTACTTGTGGATCCCCATGGCTTGAAGCAACTTGGGGACCCCGGTGTTCTTGTAAAGTGTCCCGTCCCGTATGCAGGTGGCGCGGGTCCGCCATGGGACCCGACCGTGATCTTGACCCTAGACCCTATGTGTCACTGTGCTCTGGGAAAATGGGTGGTGAGCGATTGTACTTGGAATCCCCATCTTCTGCAGATTCTGGTAGTTCAACGTGTAGTATGTCCTACACCAGGGCTCTGCATTCTGACTGCGCTGGCACTGTGGAAATGGTTAGGCAGGACCTCAGCTACCATGTTCTCATCTGTCTCACTAGCTTCACCGGTTGCCTCTCGCCCTTTTCCAGTCTGCCTGGTTCTAGCAAGAGAAGCTCTCAAGCACTCTCTCCTGCAACCATGTTGTTCAGAGTCTCAGACTATTTTTAAATGAAACTGTTTGTGTGTTCCTTACTCCCTCAGTGCAGCCCCCACCTTCCTGATGACTCACTAGTGGTTGTCCCAGCAACCTGGAATTTTTCAGGCTGTCTGGCTTGCTGAGTTGAGTAACTGGCTGACTCACTGGCTGGATGTTGTGTAAGTGAAAAATACCAGTGATTAACTTCTTCTTACCTGGAATAAGCATTGCATCTTAAGTCACATGCAATATCCTGTGGTGACTAAGCCTCAGTGTTGCCACAGATCCTCTGCCATTCTTCCTTGCAGATCCTCTCCAGTTCCATCAGGTTGGATGGGGAACATTGGGGGACAGCCATTTTCATGTCTCTCCAGAGATGCTCAATTGGGTTTAGGTCAGGACTTTGGCTGGGAAAGTCAAGAATGGTCACAGAGTTGTTCTGAAGCCACTCCTTTGTTATTTAGCTGTGTGGTTAGGGTTATTGTGAACCTTTGGCAAAGTCTGAGGTCCAGAGCACTCTGGAAGAGGTTTTCTTCCAGGATATCTCTGCACTTGGCCGCATTCATCTTTCCTTCAATTTCAAGCAGTTTTCCTGTCCCTGCAGCTGAAATACACCACCAATGCATGATGCTGCCACCAACATATTTCACTGTTGGGATTCTATTGGGTAGGTGATGAGCAGTGCCTGGTTTTCTCCACACATACCGCTTAGCATTATCACCACAAAGTTCTATCTTCGTCTCATCAGACCAGAAAATCTTATTTCTCATAGTCTGGGAATCATTCATGGTTTTTCTGCAAACTCTATGCAGACTTTCATATGTCTTGCAGTGAGGAGAGGCTTCCATCTGGCCACTCTGCCATAAAGGCCCGACTGGTGGAGAGCTGCAGTGGTAGTTGACTTTGTGGAACTTTTTCCCATCTCCCTATTAAATCTCTGGAGCTCAACCACACTGATCTTGGGGTTCTTCTTTACCTCTCTCACCAAGGCTCTTCTCACACGATTGCTCAGTTTGGTTGGACGGCCAAGTCTAGGAAGAGTTCTGGTGGTCCCAAATTTCTTTCATTTAAGGATTATGGAGGCCACTGTTCTCTTAGGAACCTTGAGTACTGCAGAAATTCTTTAGTAACCTTGGCTAGATCTGTGCCTTGCCCCAATTATGTCTCTGAGCTCCTTGAACAGTTCCAGTTCCTCATGATTCTCATTTGGTCTGACATGCACTGTGAGCTGTGAGGTCTGATATAGACAGGTGTGTGACTTTCCAAATTAAGGCTTATCAGTTTAATTAAACATAGCTGGACTCCAGTGAAGGAGTAGAACCATCTCAAGGAGGATGAATGAAATGGACAGCATGTGACTTAAAAATGAGTGTCTGAACAAAAGGTCTGAATGTGAAGGTCCAGGCTATGAATCAATTGTCCATATAATAAGATAATCTGTCTTTGTATAACCATTGCTTAAATGCTATCATGTATACTAGGGTGCACATCTTCTGGAATGTATTATTGAAACAAATTATGCTAGACTGAACAATGCAAGCATTTAGTAGCTGGTTCAAACTGGTATTAGAATTCTAGTAGCAGGCTGATGACGTACTACATAGGCCTTGTCACTTATCTCTAACCAATCAAGGACAATGTTGAACTGTATAACTGTGTGTATTTTATAATATACGGGTTAGAAAGGCTTAGTACCTTTTCCCAGATAGAGACATGTCTCTGAGTGGTCATTTTTCCTCATACATACATCTGCGCAGATCTAATCTGGAATCCTCTTCCGAGACCCTGAGAGACCCCCCTTAGAGGTCTCCCCCAACAGTTGGTGCCCAAATCGTGGGGCCCCCATAAGGAGCACCCTGAAAACCCGGACACCCCAATACCTGGATTACTCGGACAAGGACCTCCCTCCACTCCAACCGGACTGATCATCCAACATCCCCGGTAAGTGTTACATTCTGTGTATTCACTGCCAACAAAATTGTTCTTGGAGAGGAGGGGGTGAGAGGCCTTGTGTCCTCATTGGAGTTAAAGGTACCCAAAATTGACTCGGTGGTGGTGTCCGCTGGGGGCCTGGTAGCTCGAATCCCGTCCTGTGGTATGGATTTCAATTGTCACAAGGGATCCAGAGGATGGATAGTAGGGGGTAAGATGGCAGCAGTTGGATATAGCTGGTTAAACTGACCCGATCCGTAGTTTGAGGATGCGGGTGGGATACCCGTGATCGAAGATAGGGAGTTAAGACAATAAATTGGTACAGCTGACCAAGTCCGGAGAGACATTCTTGTATGTGACATTTTTGTATGTTCTCCTTCTTTCACGGGATACCCTTATTTTTACTTAGCTGAGGGAGCTAGAGTAAGGGTGGAACGCCCCAGTGCCGGCCGGACTGCAGCGTGCACCATATAGTCTTGATTTAGTGTAATCCAACTGCCACAAAGACAGCGACAATGTTTCAGTGGAGGAAGAAGAAAGTTGAGAAATCTGAAGGTTCGCAGAATGTTACAGAATTAAAACAGAAAGGCAGACGTGTGCGAACAAGAGGGATACACCAATTTATATGAAAAAGGTAATCTTTATTACAAAAAGGACACGGGATCCCGTGTCCTTTTTGTAATAAAGATAGCCTTTTTCATATAAATTGGTGTATCCCTCTTGTTCGCACACTTCTGCCTTTCTGTTTTAATGTTGTATTAAGTGTGCTGAGGTGAACCCATTGACCCATATAGGGTATAATTAACCCTGATAGGTGGTGCCCTTCCCATTCTTTGCTACATGTTACAGAATTAGTGACAGGCAGAGAGGGAAAGAAAGTTGTGCGCCATACCTCAGAGATTTTTAGCGGATGGTTACAGCCATCACAATGGAATGCGGCGATGAAGGGAAAGAGAGGAAAGTTGGAAGAAAGGATTGTGGGGAGATGTACAGGTGTTTGGGAAAGGAGCGCAGATGTTGCTGTCAGAAGGATAGGTTGGAATAAAAGAAGAAGGTGCAGGAGGAGATGCTGTGTTTTATTAAATGTTGCCTAAATCTGAGAGCAGTGCAAATAAAAATGTGGGGTGTTTGGTTGCTACTACTACCCCGCTACCCCAGTCAATCTCAAAATTGTTATTGGACACGGCAGTACCCCAAAATGGAGACCCCATGAAACCTGCCACAGCGACACCCCCCGTTCCAGCTCTTTCCTTCTCTGCCACCATGTGCCTTCCCCTAGGTGCCCCTTCTTGCCCCAGGACACATAGTGAACCCTACTCCGAGCAATCCCATACCCATCCAGAGGTCTTCAATTCACGATATGCCCAGATACTCACTACGCCCTTGGGGGCTCAGGTTTTATTCAGGATAGGCACAGGAGATTTGTTGATGCAGGAGACAGGGGTGTATGTTAACCCGGCTAATTCAAATCTACATTATGCTGGGGGACTGGCACGGCAAATGGTGTTACAAGGTTGATAGAGCAAGGAGTGAATACGAGGGGGCAGCTGCCCGCAGCGAGGAGTGAGAGTGACAGTCTGTGCCGAAAGCGCTGTCACTCTAGTCAGTAGAAGGGAGAGAAAAAAAATATATATATGAAGAATGGAGCAGAGACAGGCATCACTGCCCCCGCATCTGGAAAGGTGGGGGCTAGGCAGCTCATGAGGATTTGCAAAAAAAGGAGAAAAAAAACAAAAACTGATGTTGAGTGTTGAATGTACATGTAATTATGCTGGGTTTCCTATCTTAAAAGCACTTTTTGATAATTGGGAGATTTTTGGGATTCCTTTAGCCTGGTGAGAATATAGAGTTTACAAGTACAACATTTGTTACTTTGAATCCCTGAAGTGTGGACCCCTTATTGTATGATGCTGCATAGGAAACATACATAAATGTAGGAGTTTATAAAATAGTATATTTGCTTAGTCAGCTATCCAGTAAATGCAAGTCAGAGATAAAAAAGTGAAAATTTTGAACAATTGGTGTATTAACAGTCCAGCAGCATTATATCTTAAAAGAAAAAAAAAGGAATAGAGGCAGGTAAATACATATCTTTGTATCTGGTTAGCTAATCTAAAAATCTTAAAAGATTTACCCCAATGATGTTAGAAGGTATTATATCCATTTGTGAAACAATTAAAAAAAAAAGTAGATCCAACAGAGATGTGTATTATGGAGAGATGAAGTTTCAAGCTATTTGTTTCAAATTTTAAAACTGAGGAAGATGAGGTTTTTTCCTTCACTCTGACTCCTAGCTCTTCTACTCTAAAATAAGAATGGAATGTGGCCCCTCCCAACTGGTGAAGCAAGCTTTGTTTAACCCTTAGTTCAGGATTTCACAAAGAAAATTAGTAGTGGGTTGGTTTTTATTTTCATGCTCATACCTGAATAATTAAATTAACTTTGTAGGGAAAATTAGATTTCTTGAGATATGCAAATTTGTTTTTTTTGTTTGTTATGGTGATTTTTTATTTTGTGTTTCTGCATACAGACTGTCAGTATTTTATTAATATTTTGGTTTTCCTTTCTTTCATGGATATCAGTTTACAGTATATACGAACTGTGTTGTCTATCGTAAGGTCTCAAAATTGCCCAGCAGTGTATATTGTTGTGGAGACATGCATTATATCTAGTGTTTGTCTTGTTTGAGTTTTATAGTAATTTATTGTCTGCTGTCTTATTTTCCTTTTAGAGAGTAGCAACATAAAACTGTGAATTTTGCTGGATTGGTACACAAAACAAAAAAAAAAGTGGTGTAAAAAGTTACTTATTATATTCTCTAGCAGTAGAGGGCGCAGCAGACCTATTATACAAACTCCGAAGCTAGCCTTTCTCCGCAACAGTCATATTTACTGGACTACTATGAAACATGTCAGTTATAAGATTGATCTAATGCATATTTTTAGCTTTTGTTTTCATAGATGGAACAGGATGTTGGTCGATTCCACACTGGATATGCTACGGTTTACACAACATGAGGTAATCAAAATTTGAACCACTCCCTCCCCTCCTATCGGTACAGGAGGCAGTGATGTATTGATGCCCTCTCTGGATGGGTAGAACAGAAGTGGGTTAGATGGTCAAATGTGTATGTAGGATGTAGATCTTTTCTGTTGTCAAATGAGCTAGCTATACTGAAGATAAAGTCTAGAGTTGACGTTGATGGAAGCGGAGGAGATCCCCGCACAGGTGCAGCTGACAAAGAAGCAGTGAACGGGCCTAGAGTTGAGGAGTCCTTTACTAATGCAGACCAGTACCATACCTCGGTGGCACCTGTCACGTCTATGACACTCCTTGTGTTCTTAAATCCCTACAGGAATAAACGATTCAACAAGGAATGGAGTGTGACACGCAGGGAGCCAGCTGACTGAGGAAGGTCTGTGGATAAAGGGCGGTAAGCTTTCTCTGCCATGAGCTCTCTTCTCATTGATGGCCCAGGTAACCTATGGACTAACATCTGTGAAAGATAGTTATCAGTATATTCTTTGGTGACACCAGGGTTCAGTACCCAGGTGGGCAGACTCACCCAGTCTTGTAAAACACATCCTTAAAACAATGTGATAAAAACTGTAAAGAGTCCGCAGAAACACACTCTGCACCTGCTCTACCCATTTCAGAGATCACAGACTGATTAGATGTATATCATGAGCAGGTTTTATGCAAGTTTGTGCGTGTTGTGTAAATTTCTTTCCAGGTTTGGTCAGAGGCATTCCAGTGCAGAAAACAACGTTATTGCTGAAAAACCCATGATGGAGGTGATATGTAAAAAATGGGTTTAGAGAAGTAAAAAAGTGTATATTTTAAAGAAAGGTGTAAACTGGCAAGTTGTGAACCAAATGTATGTTTTGCTTTCTTTTGTTTTAGTAATAAACAGGTCTATTTGTAAAATATTTTTTGGTTTAGCACAGGCATGTACATGTTTTATATGATTGACTAAATATGATTGACTAAATAGTGTAATAAACAGGTGTATTCTCCAATCCAAGATCCTAAATCAGAGCTAGTAGCATATGGTCATCAGTCAGGGGACTAATTGATCCTGGGAAAAGTCCAACTACAAAGGGTGAGGACTCGCCTAGGAGTCCTTGGTCTCAAACTGGTGAAGAAAACCCTTTCCCCTCTCCGCCCATGCCTCAACGTTCAGTCAGGAAGGTTTTCCCAACAGATCTTTCTTCCTCTCTTCCTAAGGGAACACAGTACCCTTAATATTTGGAAATGACAGAAGTGAGTCTTTAGGGGGGACTGTTGAGGGTACAAATTGAGTAACCTGAAATACTTTATTCAGCCATTTCACAGACCCAAATATGTAGTTTAGTTGATGTAGCCTAACATACATATTTATGAATTCTTTTGTTTTCTGCTAACACATATATGAATATATTCAGTGATTTTCCTTAATACAAAATGCCAGCTGTAAACCCTCTAATCCCAGGAAAATTTTTGGGAGAGCCCATCCCACCAGACTAATGTCTCCCCGGCCTAGTCTGCTCAGCACTGACAGTGACACGCGAGTTAACATCTCGCCTCAGAAACCAATGGACCTGAAACAACTGAAGCAGAGAGCGGCTGCCACTCTACCCATTATCTCAGAAGGCTTTTCTGAGTCAGCGCCTCAAACTGTTCACATGAAGCCTCATCACGCTTTAGCTCTTTATCAAGAGCAGATCACCAAGGTTCACGAGTCGGCCCTGGATGGATTACCACCGACCAAGTATCCTCCTCATTTAACATCTGAAAAAGAACCACAGACAATCTGTAGCAGATGTTTTTTGGTTATGTGCTGACCTCAAGATAAGATCTAGACTCAACCTTCCTTGGTCAATGTGCCCTAATGAAAGTAATAATGTCAATCCTAATAGCCCCTGTAAATCATGGAGTTACCCTCGAACAGATAAAACAGGTATCCAAGGGTGGAGCCAGAGCCTGTAGAGCTGTGTCAAACAATGACCTATTTGTTATGATCCGGAACCATGGAAGAACATCACAAATCATTGGCAAAAAGGTGACAAGAGCATTGGCAACTAATCTGGCCGCCATCCCCTTACTAACCAACACAACTAGAAGTAGCCGAGGGGTGAACTAACATCCTGTGCACCGCGAACCCAGCCGGAGAACTAACTATCCTAAAGGTAGGAAAGATGAATAACTCTCTGCCTCAGAAAATAGACAAGAATAGCAAGCCCCCCACATTCAAAGACTGCGGTGATATAGGAAAAACACAATACACAGGTAGATGACAGGATTAGCAAAAGGTGAGGCCCCCGCTGACTAAAATAGAAAAAGGACAGGAAAGGGACTGATGGTTGCCAGAGAAAAACCCTGCAAAATACCAACCTCCTGATAGTACAAAAAGGCCCTCAGATCGCTCGATCTGAACTCCGTCCTATACCAGGTGCCCTTATCATACCAATGAACAGAAAACAAGGATTATAACAAATTCAACAAGCCACAAACACATGGACCCAAAAAGGAGCTATACTCCACACAGAACTGCAGGGAGTTCCTCAACAATCCACTGAGGGAGAAAATCCCTGGAAGGAAATAAACAGAAACCAACCACAACAAATGACAAACCCAGATAAGCAAAGAACCAGACAATAAATAAAGAGCAAGCACTTATCTGGGGAAGATGTGGTGTAGAGCAGGATTAAGCAGGCTAGAGATACAAAGAACAACTGACATTCGGCAACAGCCTGCAATCAGACCAGGACTTAAATTGGCCAGAGAGTTAGGAAAGGAAACACCCACTGCACAACACACCTGGTCTCTATCCAGGGCTGTATTTTGCCTTCGTGCTGCCCTAGGCACTTTAAGTGGTCGCGCCCCTTAGTGACAACGTAAAACTGAGTTTTCGCACACGACATCTGTTTAAGGCAGATCTACTCTGTAGCACACTTTAAAAAGTATCAATAAGAAACGAACCCCCCCCTCAATGGGAATCACCACAGGCACATCAAAACATAGCATGAGTATAAAATATTCCGACCACACCGTCCCCACTTATATACTGTGACTGTGACACTGCCCCTAATAAACACCACACTGCCCTCCCTTATAAACTACTGTATATCCACCACACCTTCCTCGATTATGAAATATGATCTGTACATTGTGAGGAGGGAGCAGCATGATGTGAGGACAATGTCCCATGCATGCAGCCCCCTCCTCACAATGTCCCATGCATGCTGCCCCCTCCTCACAATGTCCCATGCATGCTGCCCCCTCCTCACAATGTCCCATGCATGCTGCCCCCTCCTCACAATGTCCCATGCATGCTGCTCCCTCGTCACAATGTCCCATGCATGCTGCTCCCTCCTCACAATGTCCCATGCTTGCTGCCCCCTCCTCACAATGTCCCATGCATGCTGCCCCCTCCTCACAATGTCCCATGAATGCTGCCCCCTCCTCACAATGTCCCTTGCATGCTGCCCCCTCCTCACAATGTCCCATGCATGCTGCCCCCTCCTCACAATGTCCCATGCATGCTGCTCCCTCCTCACAATGTCCCTTGCATGCTGCCCCCTCCTCACAATGTCCCTTGCATGCTGCCCCCTCCTCACAATGTCCCATGCATGCTGCCCCCTCCTCACAATGTCCCATGCATGCTGCCCCCTCCTCACAATGTCCCATGCATGCTGCCCCCTCCTCACAATGTCCCATGCATGCTGCTCTCTCCTCACAATGTCCCATGCATGCTGCCCCCTCTTCACAATGTCCCATGCATGCTGCTCCCTCCTCACAATGTCCCATGCATGCTGCCCCTCCTCACAATGTCCCATGCATGCTGCTCCCTCCTCACAATGTCTCATGCATGCTGCCCCCTCCTCACAATGTCCCATGCATGCTGCCCCCTCCTCACAATGTCTCATGTATGCTGCTCCCTCCTCACAATGTCCCATGAATGCTGCTCCCTCCTCACAATGTCTCATGCATGCTGCCCCCTCCTCACAATGTTTCATGTATGCTGCTCCCGCCTCACAATGTCCCATGCATGCTGCTCCCTCCTCACAATGTCCCATGCATGCTGCTCCCTCCGCACAATGTCTCATGCTTGATGCTCCCTCCTCACAATGTCCCATGCATGCTGCTCCTTCCTCACAATGTCCCATGCATGCTGCTCCCTCCTCACAATGTCTCATGCATGCTGCCCCCTCCTCAGTGTCCCATGCATGCTGCCCCCTTCTCACAATGTCCCATGCATGCTGCCCCCTCCTCACAATGTCTCATGCATGCTGCCCCCTCCTCAGTGTCCCATGCATGCTGCCCCCTTCTCACAATGTCCCATGCATGCTGTCCCTCTCCATGAGCTCCTAATGCTGCCTTCCTCTTTTCCATAATGAGACCTTCATGTTGCCCCACTCATGCTAAGACCACCACACTAACGCTTATGCTGAGACCCCCCACACACACACTACCCCACTCTTGATATTGACTCCCCTACATTGCTCCACTCCATACTGATCCCACACATGCTGCCCCTTCTTCACAATGAGCTCCCAATGCTGCCCCCTCTTATTCTGAGTCCTTACACTCCCCCCACCCAATCGATTTTGTCATTGCACTATCCCTCATCCCTTGTCCTCTGTCTCTAGCATTAGCCCCTCTCTCCCACTCCCCCAGCATCAGCCTCTCTCCCCCAGCATCAGCCTCTATCTTCCCTCAGCATCAGCCTCTCTTCCCCAGTCTCAGCCTTTGCCTCCCCCCAGCCTCAGCCTGCCCCAGTCTCCGCCTCAGCCTCCCTCCAGCCTCCCTCCAGTCTCAGCCTCAGCCTCCCTCAAGTCTCAGCCTCAGCCTCCCTCCAGTCTCAGCCTCAGCCTCCCTCCAGCCTCCCCCCAGTCTCTGCCTCCCTCCAGCCTCCCCCCAGTCTCTGCCTCTGCCTCCCTCCAGCCTCCCCCCAGTCTCAGCCTCAGCCTCCCTCCAGTCTCAGCCTCAGCCTCCCTCCAGCCTCCCCCCAGTCTCAGCCTCAGTCTCCCTCCAGCCTCCCCCCAGTCTCAGCCTCCCTCCAGTCTCAGCCTCTGCCTCCCTCAAGTCTCAGCCTCAGCCTCCCTCCAGTCTCAGCCTCAGCCTCCCTCCAGCCTCCCCCCAGTCTCTGCCTCTGCCTCCCTCCAGCCTCCCCCCAGTCTCTGCCTCTGCCTCCCTCCAGCCTCCCCCCAGTCTCAGCCTCTGCCTCCCTCCAGCCTCCCCCCAGTCTCTGCCTCTGCCTCCCTCCAGCCTCCCCCCAGTCTCTGCCTCTGCCTCCCTCCAGCCTCCCCCCAGTCTCTGCCTCTGCCTCCCTCCAGCCTCCCCCCAGTCTCAGCCTCTGCCTCCCTCCAGCCTCCCCCCAGTCTCAGCCTCTGCCTCTCTCCAGCCTCCCCCCAGTCTCAGCCTCTGCCTCCCTCCAGCCTCCCCCCAGTCTCTGCCTCTGCCTCCCTCCAGCCTCCCCCCAGTCTCTGCCTCTGCCTCCCTCCAGCCTCCCCCAGTCTCAGCCTCTGCCTCCCTCCAGCCTCCCCACAGTCTCAGCCTCTGCCTCCCTCAGTCTCAGCCTCTGCCTCCCTCCAACCTCACCCCAGTCTCAGCCTCTGCCTCCCTCCAGCCTCCCCCAGTCTCTGCCTCTGCCTCCCTCCAGCCTCCCCCCAGTCTCTGCCTCTGCCTCCCTCCAGCCTCCCCACAGTCTCAGCCTCTGCCTCCCTCCAGTCTCAGCCTCTGCCTCCCTCCAACCTCCCCCCAGTCTCAGCCTCTGCCTCTCTCCAGTCTCAGCCTCTGCCTCCCTCCAGCCTCCCCCCAGTCTCAGCCTCTGCCTCCCTCCAGTCTCAGCCTCTGCCTCCCTGCAGTCTCTGCCTCTGCCTCCCTCCAGCCTCCCCCCAGCCTCTGCCTCCCTCCAGCCTCCCCCCAGTCTCAGCCTCTGCCTCCCTCCAGCCTCTTCCCAGTCTCTGCCTCTGCCTCCCTCCAGCCTCCCCCCAGTCTCTGCCTCTGCCTCCCTCCAGCCTCCCCACAGTCTCTCCCTCTGCCTCCCTCCAGTCTCCCCCCAGTCTCAGCCTCTGCCTCCCTCCAGCCTCCCCCCAGTCTCTGCCTCTGCCTCCCTCCAGCCTCCCCCCAGTCTCAGCCTCCGCCTCTCTCCAGCCTCCCCCAGTCTCAGCCTCTGCCTCCCTCCAGCCTCCCCCCAGTCTCTGCCTCTGCCTCCCTCCAGCCTCCCCCCCAGTCTCTGCCTCTGCCTCCCTCCAGCCTCCCCCAGTCTCAGCCTCTGCCTCCCTCCAGCCTCCCCACAGTCTCAGCCTCTGCCTCCCTCCAGTCTCAGCCTCTGCCTCCCTCCAGCCTCCCCCCAGTCTCAGCCTCTGCCTCTCTCCAGTCTCAGCCTCTGCCTCCCTCCAGCCTCCCCCCAGTCTCAGCCACTGCCTCCCTCCAGTCTCAGCCTCTGCCTACCTCCAGCCTCCCCCCAGTCTCAGCCTCTGCCTTCCTCCAGCCTCCCCCCAGTCTCAGCCTCTGCCTCCCTCCAGCCTCCCCCCAGTCTCAGCCTCTGCCTCCCTCCAGTATCTGCCTTTGCCGCCTCCCCCCCCCCGCATGCGCAGATCTCTGGTCTGCATTAGAGACACTCCCACGCTCCTTATGAATCCACTTACCTGCTCCAGTGCCCGCCGCCATCTTCCTGGCTCACGTGAGTATCCTCTTCTGACACCGGCTTCCATCACGGCGTCCTCCACGGCGTCCTGCTGTGAGCTCTGCATGTGACGTCCACACAGCAGTGGACGCAGCACAGAGGAAGGAGCTGATTGGCGCGCGCCTGTGACCCCGGAAGTGCAGGCGCCGGCAGTTCCGGGGTCAATCAGCTCCCTGTGCTCGGCGGCCACAAAAAAAAAAATGTAAAAAAAAAAAAAAAAAAAAAAAAAAAATTTTTTTTTTTTTTTTTTTTGCTGCCAGAAGGTGCCGCCCCTCACAATCTGCCGCCCTAGGCACCGGACCACGGGTGCCTAATGGTAAATACGGCCCTGTCTCTATCCAAACCCTTCCTGGCCACCAGAGGGAGCCTCCCAGCAGCCAAGACATAACTAACATTCACAACACCTATTGGAAGACCCCCCCACATATATATATAGATGGATTTGGAGTCCCAAGGGGGGTCCCAGATGAGTATAAGGTCCGAGAACGTGACTAGCACGTACCTATATATTGTAGTGTGGAACGTAAAGTTTCCCTGGGAAATCCCTCGATTTAAGATAAAGGCTAACAGATAATCTTATTAAGGGGGGACTGTGAAGGTCCAGGCTATGAATCAATTGTCCATATAATAAGATAATCTGTATTTGTATAACCATTGCTTAAATGCTATAATGTATACTAGGGTGCACATCTTCTGGAATGTATTATTGAAACAAATTATGCTAGGCTGAACAATGCAAGTATTCAGTAGCTGGTTCAAACTGGTATTAGAATGCTAGTAGCAAGCTGATGATGTACTACATAGGCCTTGTCTCTTATCTCTAACCAATCAAGGACAATGTTGAACTGTATAACTGTGTGTATTTTATAATATACAGGTTAGAAGGGCTTAGTACCTTTTCCCAGATAGAGACATGTCTCTGAGTGGTCATTGTTCCACATACATACATCTGCGCAGATCTAATCTGGAATCCTCCTCCGAGACCCTGAGAGACCCCATTAGGGGTCTCCCCCAACACTTATGAATACTTATGACCATGTGATATTTCAGTTTTTCTTGTTTAATATATTTGCAAAAATTTCTACATTTGTTTTTTTTTCTGTCAAGATGGGGTGCAGATGACAAGGCCGCTATTGGACTGGAGGATGACTACAGCAACTAAGGATAACCCAAATATGAACGAAGGGGATGTTTAAGTGTATACCCCAACGTGTAGCATGTCCCTGTTGACTTCACAGGTACACGTGTGCTGGTCATGTATGTATAGACATGTCAGACCAACAGGTGACCCAGTTAACCTCACTGGGACATCAGGGACATAAACCTGGAACCAATCACGTGCATACGGGGCACGACTGACCGGGAACAGGTATACAGGTATCTATCACGTGCGTAGAGGCACGTCAGACCGAGCGAACTATCCAGTTTGGCGTTGCCAGATACACAGCGACTTGTACACACACACACATCTGCCACAAGCACTGCAGACCACCAGTCACATGTGTACAGGACACGTCAGTCCGGGACGGTAACCAGCTAGTGATACTGTATACCCGAGGACTGATAGGACAATGGTTGACCCTCACCATTCCAAAGTACAGGTGTGTACAGATACGAATACCCGGCACCAACGCCTAACCCTGATGCAGTCATTGTCCTTTTCTATACATATGCCTGCCACATGCACTGCTGGTAAATGGCGCTGGAACCCACACACTCTCACAGCCAGGTCTGCTGCCTTAGCTGTCAGCATACAGAATGTGACGCTCGCGGCTCCAATGGGTGGAGCTGTGGGCCTTTTATAGTCACCTCCCTGGCCCAGACCACATGGCATTGGCATTGGCTGCAGCCATACAGAGGCTGCCACATCATTGCTGATGTCTTGATGACCAATCAGTGGCTGCCACTTCATCGCTGATGTCACTAATGACCAATCACCTGGGCTCTGAGGAAGAAGGGGGATCCCAGGGTTCACTGGGAGTGCAGCAGGCACCCGTGACCCGTTTCATGGCCTAGAAGCTGGGGTGGAGGGAAGACCACTGGAAAGAACACACAGAAGGAAACACCGGCCTTGACCGCTGAACTATCCGGGATCAGCTGGAGCCCATCACAGCGGAGTACGTCACTCCAAAGGCAGTGTGACTTCAGTGACTAAAGAACTTGAACTGCACCCTTTGTGTCGTCCCATCATTGCTGGCACTCCCATCATCGCGCCCTTGCGCCATATGCGACTACCACTCTCACCATCCTTTCTGGGCCCCAGCTCTACCTGTGGAGAACTGTAACAACCGGGCTGTGTCACCATCTGCCCCAAAAGACATATTTCTTTCAGCTAATAATTGGCCTCACACCACAGGTGGCGTCATGAATAACTACTCCTATCATTCCCATCCCCATCTTTATTGACACTGCCGGGGTCACGAAACTGGGCCTGATCGCTGTGACATCCCAAACTCTGTAACCCCCGAGTAACGAGTAACCCCCGAGACCCCGTGGGTGTGTCACAGGGTGAAGAAACATATGTGGGCAGAATGAAGAAATGTATGGGGGCAGGATAGGAGAACATATGGAGGCAGGAATAGAGACATATGGGGGCCAGTATGTGGAACATTAGTACTGTAGGGGCTAATTAAGGAATAATTTTACTGCTGTGATGTATTTTATGTTTGAGAATACTGTTTTCAATGGGGGAGGTCCTGTTACTGTGCAGGGTGACACTATGTCACTTTGTTCTTCATCTGGCATAGTGTAGAAGTTGGGGCAAAATTGGGGAATGTGCTCTAGAGATGGTGCTCCAGATAATTTTATGGTATTGTCTGCAGAGATGAGTTCTGGCTGGAAGAAGTGATAGCGGTCTGCACTGGATGAAGAAAAAAAAAATCAAAGATGAGTGTCTTCAATTAGAGACATCACTGGTGAGTCCCTGCGCTACCTGTAGACTTACACTATACACTATATACAGGGCTCCTGTGTATAATTTCACTGGTAAGCTATGTATTACCTGTATACTGACACCATACACTGTATACTATGTACAGAGCTCCTGTGTATAATGCCACTTATGATTGATAGTATCAGTGTTGTAGTGGGGTATTTTTTATTATTATTTTTCCTTTCTCTTTTTAGTTAGATACATTTTTATTGCATTTTAAACCTTCACTCTACAAACTTAGAAACACATTATCCATGCAATAACCTCATGCAAACATCCCAGCCCCCCCCCCCATCCTCTCCGGTCAACAGTCTTACCAACTTGCACCTCTCCTTTTCTACATAATGAGCCATTCTTCTTATATATCAGCTTCAATTAACTCTCCTATAGATCTTATAACCCAAACAACCTGTCTTTCAGTAGTTCAAATGATGCTAATGCTGGGAAGTCCAGCCACTTACTCCTTATCTTTTCATATTGCACCCTTCTACCCCTCTTAAGATATATTTTTTTCCATAAGAATAATGAAATTAACTTTCTGAACAAATTACGTACGGGTCGGTGCCTTTTCTGACAGCCAATACGAGACAATAAGTTTCCTGGTCGCATATAGCAAATACGCAACTGTTAATTTCTCATGTTCCTCCTCCCCCACTTGAACCACGTAGCCCAGCACACACACCAAAGGATTCCTGGGTAACTCCACCTGCATCACAGATTGGATTAAGTTTAATACTATGATCCAAAACCCCTCTAGGCACAGGCAGTCCTACAGGATGTGCATGATCCCTGCTTCTTCTACTGTGCACTGTGGGCATTTGGCGTCCGCTCTCACTCCTGCTTTATACATCCACACAGGGGTTTTATAGACTCTATATATGACATAACACACTATGAAGAAAAAGACATGAATCGCACATCCCAAAAAATACAATGATCTAAAACCGCTAGGCAATAAATTAAATAGAATATGAGGTTCTTTGTTACCATTCTGATCAGATTGTATTAAGCCCACTACCACGTCACAGCGAACCTCTTGAGTGGGTCCCTATCCTAAACTTTATAGTGCGGCACTGTGCACTAACCACTGCTGCAGCGACAAAGCGCCAGCAGGGCAGGTGACCTGGTGCCTCACAGCACCCATGCTGCAAGGCGAGGCCCCCAAGGCTCCAGGCCGCATCGCCCCACTGACACCACTCCATCACAACAGCGGCCACCACACAGTACCAGCACACTGTGAGAGGAGCTGCGCACTCACCTCCCACTGGCTCCCATATGTGAACTGGGGGCAAAAAAAGGCTGACCCCTCTTGCAGTCTCCTGCTGATTAAAATCACCTGTGCCAAATGAGGGGAGTGCAGATCCAAGAAAAAGCAGAAGGGGATAGAATGTTGTATAACACATTATGAAGAAAAAGACATGGATCGCACATCCTAAAAATACAATGATCTAAAACCGCTAGGCAAAAAATTAAATAATAGAACATGAGGTTCTATGTTACCATTCTGATCAGATTGTATTAAGCCCACTGCCACGTCACGGCGAACCTCTTTAGTGGGTCCCTATTCTAATCCTTATAGTGCGGCACTGTGCACTAATCACTGCTGCAGCGACAAAGCGCCAGCAAGGCAGGTAACCTGGTGCCTCACAGCACCCATGCTGCAAGGCGAAGCCCCCAAGGCTCCAGGCCGCACCGCCCTACTGACACCACTCCACCACAACAGCGGCCACCACACAGTACCAGCACACTGTGAGAGGAGCTGCGCACTTACCTCCCACTGGCTCCCATATGTGAACTGGGAGCAAGAAAAGGATATGACATACATCTTTGAGAGCCTCTTCGGCTCCCTCAGAGATACTTTGGCAACATACTGCAGAATGTAATCCCATTTGTGATCTAAAATCTCTCTCAGATCCTACACCCACTTCGCATAAGCCCCAATTGGATGCCTCCTAGGAAACATGGACAGGAGCCCCCCATATACCATCAATATACAGTCTGCAGTACTCCCTTGTGTTCTTATTTTATTAATTACACTTTCTGGTCGTATAACAATTAGCACTGTTCTATTTTGGGACTCAAATGCATGGCGTAGCTGCAGGAACTTGTAGAGCATACTTTGCCCCAATGAGTAATCTTTTAGCAACCCCTCGAAGGTTTTGAACACATTTCCCTCCACCACTTGGGAGAAGTACCAGATTCTGATTCTCCTCCACTACCCAAATTCCTTAAGGGATAGAAATTCAGGAACATTGGGATTGTCCCATATAGAAGCATATTTAGTAAAACCCATAACCTGCCTCAACTGCTTAATCCTGCCCACACTCTATCAATCAGCCGTACAGTAGGGTATTGTGCAGCGGTTAAGCAAAACTTTCCCACCTCAGGACTGGCCAACAGGGAACTTTTGCCCAACCAAATACTGTAGAATATTTTAAGTATTACCTGTACACTGACATCATACACTTTTTACTATGTACAGAGCTTCTGTGTATAATGCCACTTATGGTAATTAGTACTGTAGTTTTTTTTTTCATGATTAATGATCAGTATTGTAGCATTTTGCCACTATGTGATCTGATCATATTGTGACGGTATCTGTCCCCTGTATATGGTATTATTCAGTCACTATGTGGTGATAATGTGGTTTGGTCATGGTGTGATGGTATATGTCCCCTGTATGTTGTATTATTGGTCATTTTAATAAATGTATGTGATACATTGCCTTAAACCCGAGTCTTCCTCAGGTGCTGGCTCGATCAACACTTCCAAGCCTTTCATACTTTGATCAGCCCCCACTGTTAGCATCAGGATTTGCTCCCTTCTCGGTGCTAGCACCACCGGTCAGCACTAGGGTACTCTGATCACACCCATCCAATGTCCAGGAGATGCGTTCCTCTGTAGGTCACAGCTCCTCACTACCTTTTTCAGCATCCTCTGTGTGAGGCAAACCCTGGGATATGAAGATGAATTATGACTTCCAGTCATAATCGCTCTCATCACTCCATGGCAGTGCCCCCTCCCTTCTTGTCTCAGATGTCCAGCATCTGTGAAGGTGACACATCCCATGGCCATCTCCTGTGATATGGAGATTAGGTGATGTGGGAACAATGGACACAGGATGACTCCCTGCCGTGACCCTGTAGTAGGGGCTGCTATCTAATTAGCAAGGCTATGGAAGTATCCAGACAGAACGACTCCAGTAAAAAATGGTTCATATCTCGCAAGCCATATTTCCGATAAATATGGCAACCATAAAAATGGTGTCTCCGCATGCGGACGATGCTGGCACACCCTTTTTATGGGAGCAGGACCTGGGGAAATACCCCAGGCGTGATATCAGCCAATGTGGAACTAGTAGACAAGTCACGAGTCCTCTCGTTCTGTAGCTAAATTCATAGCTGTCACAATGAGAGCGTTGGCGTCCGCCTACGACGCTCCCAGGCAAAGTTATGGCCCATATTCCATGTTGTGGATTGTCCATAACTCCAGCCAGGGGTGGAGCAGTGTTCCCTGTGAGGTCACGAAGGTAGGAGGGGACCTGGATTTGCCCAGGTTGATAACCCTACTTCGGCCATTTTCCAGCGTTCTTTCGCTGGGGGTCACGTGTAGGAAACATCTGTGGGAAGGATCCTAGAAACCTGGCCTACAGCGCCCCCCTGTGGCCAGACGCACAAGGTAACTGCTGGAACTGTGTATGCCTGTTTGTAACCCATGCTTTGCTTGTAACTGTACTCTGACATATGTATATTCTGTAGATTCCCTATTGTATATATTGTAGTTCTAGTGTGCTTTAGGCTGATTAAATTATATAATTAATCTTGGGCTGTTCTGTTATCTCGATCTTGAATCCCACGTCTGTGTGTTCGGCTAATAGTTACCGTGAAGCGGTTGGTGGCAGCGAGTTGTGCCAAGGATTATTGTGGGGAGGCCAGTGAGATTCGGGGAGGTTTTATATATTCCGTCCGCGGAGGTCGGGGAATATATACCCTACTCTCACCGGGGACCCTTCAATAATCGGCATAAGTAGTATAGCGGCCTCCTTGCTTATTGTCGGGCAATTCCATAATTGGCCTGACTATAAGAGGGGCGCTAGAGAGCGCGTCACGTGCTCTGTCTGTCGGTCGGGAGGTATAAAGGAGGGGTGACCCCCACTTGTTACCCCCCGATTGTGACGTACTGGTAGCCAGCGCGGGGGATTTCTGAGTGACCCCCCCGGTGGTTCGTGACATATTGGTGGCATAGCGGTGGGATCGAGATAATAGTGTGTGTGAGTGTGAGACCCATACTCCCAGACACTAAAGACTGCCTGCAGCAGCTGTGGCTGCTGGGGTCTTCAGACTAGCTCAACACTAGAGTGTCAGAGTGCAGATACTGTAAGGTGTGTGGAGGCATCAGGTGTCAGTTCTGTGTCAGTGACCAAAGTCTGCAAGAATGGCTGAGAGCACCAGGAGCAAAGCCAAAGGAATGGCCGATGCTCAGGCCAGAGACGATGAGGAGGTTGTCCACGAGCCCTCCAAGAGCCCGACGCCAGAGAACAGCTCTGCAGAGGACATCGCACAACCTGGCACTGCTGGACAAAATGAGGAGGAGCTCGCCCAAGGGTCCTCAACGAGCCAGATGCCAGCCCTCCGCTCTGCAATGGACAGTGAATCACCAGGCTCCGCAGCGGGCCGCAGATCACCACGTGCCATTCCACCGAGCCTGGGAGGCTCGGATAGCCTTCTTCAAATGGCTATGGCCCTTCTCCAGGCTGGAGATCAGGAGGGCTACAAGGAACTCCTGGCAGAGCGCAGGGCAGAGCGGCAGGCGGCGCGTGACGCTGAGGCTGCGGAGCGGCAAGCAGCGCGTGAGGCTGCGGAGCGGCAAGCAGCACGTGAAGAGCGACGGCAACAGGCAGACCGTGACCACCAGCTGCAGCTAGCTCAGCTCCGGCCCTCATCAGCCACACGTGACCTTCAAGACACCAAACTTCCAAAGGTCCGTGTTGAGGACTTCCCAGTGCTGGAGAAGGATGGAGACTTGGACTCTTTCCTGACTGCTTTTGAACGGACTTGCTTGCAGCACCATCTGGACAAGGATCAGTGGGCCAAATACCTGACCCCCCGTCTAAGGGGTAAGGCCCTGGATATCCTTGGGGACTTGCCTGCTGAGGCAGATCAGGGCTACGACACCATCAAGCGGGCCCTGATCCAACAGTACAACCTCACTCCGGAGTCCTACCGCAAGAAGTTCCGGACCCTGCAAAAGGGACCAAAGGACTCCTGGGCTGACCACCGGCGGGCACTTGCCCGAGCTGCCGACCACTGGACCCAAGGCCTGCAGCTTTCCACCGGACCGGAGATCCTGGACTTGTTCATCACGGAGCAACTCTTGTGGAACTGCCCTGAGGATCTCCGCCAGTTCATCCGAGACCAGAAGCCAAAGGGATCCACGGCTACAGCTGCCCTGGCCGATGACTACACCAACAATCGGGCTCCTGAGGCCAGGAGAGCAGCCACCAGCAGCACCTGGAGAGGGGGTAAGATGAATTCTACGACTGCCCCACCTGCCCCTAGACTGCAGGGGGTGTCCCCCTCAACTCCCCTCTCCAGGCCCGTGGCAGAACCAAGACGGTGCCACCAGTGCAACCTACCTGGACACTTCAAGGCCATGTGCCCTCAGCGTCCCAAGGCCCCGGCTCCGTCCCAAGGGCCGCCCAAGGTGTATTGTGTGGGTGGGGGTGGTGGTAGGTCCCTGGACAGCTTCCAACCTGTCACCGTCGGCCGGTCTGTGACCATAGGACTGCGAGACAGCGCCTCGGAGGTGACTCTGGTGCGGCCTGACATGGTGTCCCCCCAAGACTTGATCCCGGGAAAAACCCTCGCTGTCTCCGGGATTGGAGGCATTGACCCGGCGCTGCCTGTTGCTGACATTTATGTGGACTGGGGCGCAGGGCGAGGGGTGAGAGAGGTGGGGGTAACTGATCGGATCCCTGCAAACGTGCTACTTGGGACAGATTTGGGGCAGATAACCTCCCAGTTTGGGCCCCCCCCAAGGGCTGAACCTTCA
Organism: Anomaloglossus baeobatrachus; assembly: GCF_048569485.1. NCBI lineage: Eukaryota > Metazoa > Chordata > Amphibia > Anura > Aromobatidae > Anomaloglossus > Anomaloglossus baeobatrachus. The sequence continues at coordinate 597,575,447 of NC_134355.1, read as the reverse complement.
GCCAGTACTGACAGGCCTCCGGACAATGTTAATGTGTTATCTATGAATGATGTAAGGGAGGAGGGAGTGAACTCTGATATTTCTGCTTGCACAGACACCATAGACACACACACAGCGGCAGCTGTGACAGGGGAGGGGGTCAGAGAAAGGTGTGACAATGCCTCTACAAGTGATCAGCCAGTGAGCTGGGATCTGTTGCCCTCTGCAGGGATAAGCAGAGAGCAGGGTGCTGCAGGGGGAGAACCAGTGTGTGGGGTGGGGGCTACCACAGCAAATGTGGGGTCCCCAGAGATTTCACAGCGGGGTTCTGTTGCTGCAGGGGGGGAACAGGCAGGTGAGATTGGGGCCGGTCCAGGAGCGGAAGTGCTCCCAGGTAAGATCTCGGTGCATGGTTCCCCCACAACCGGGGTGTCAGGAAGCCAGGTAGGTCTGCCTGAACCGGCGACTTGGTCAGGAACGGAGGAGGAGCAGGCACGACCCACGGTCGCAGCGGCTGTGGCCGCTGTCACCCGCAGTGGGAGTGCTGGAAGCCAAGGGGCCTCCCGGAGGTCCGATAGCTCTTCCCCTTCTGACCAAGTGGCAGCCGAGTCAGGTGGAGGCCAGGACACAGGTCCCGGGGTACTGACTGAAGATGTGACAGTCTCGTCGATTCTGGCCACATCTAGTCAGGGGTTTCAGGCAGCGTTAGAAGCTGACGACAGCCTGAAAGCTCTTAAGGAGCAGGCGGCACAGCCTCCCTCGGACTCGGACCCGGAGCGAGTGGTCTGGGACCAAGGACGGCTGTACCGGGCCACGGTCCAGCAGGGTTCACCGGAGGCGTGGCCCAGGGACCGACAGTTGGTGGTACCCTATCCGTTCCGGACGGAGTTGTTGCGGATCGCACATGAGATTCCGATGGCCGGACACCTAGGGATCGCTAAGACCAAGGCCAGGTTAAACCAGCATTTCTACTGGCCAAAAATGGGGGCCGATGTGGCTGCCTACTGCCGTTCGTGTGAAACCTGTCAGAGAGTGGGGAAGGCGGGGCCACACCCCAAAGCCCCACTAGTATCTCTGCCAATCATCGATGAGCCTTTCAGGAAGGTGGCTGTGGATCTGGTCGGCCCGCTGGCCATCCCCAGCAGCTCCGGGAAACGCTTCATACTGACGGTAGTGGACTATGCCACCCGGTACCCAGAAGCAGTGGCCTTGTCGTCCATTCGGGCTGACAAGGTGGCCACCGCATTGCTGGAGATTTTCTCCCGAGTGGGTTTTCCCCAGGAAATGCTCACTGACCGGGGGACCCAATTCATGTCCCAGCTGATGGAGGCCCTCTGTAAGCAAGTCCAGGTGCGACATCTGGTGGCCAGCCCGTACCATCCACAGACTAATGGCCTGTGCGAGCGGTTTAATGGCACCTTAAAGCAGATGCTTAAGATGTTGGTCGACTCCCATGGGCGTGACTGGGAGCGGTATCTCCCACACCTGTTATTTGCTTACCGGGAGGTTCCACAGGCCTCAACAGGATTCTCACCGTTTGAGCTCCTGTACGGGCGACGTGTGCGGGGCCCCCTGGCTCTGGTGAAAGAGGCTTGGGAAGGGGATTTGGCCACCCCTGGAGTGTCGGTTATCGAGTATGTCATGCGCTTCCGGGACAAAATGCAGGCCTTGACGCAACTGGTACACGACAATATGGCTCAAGCCCAGGCCGATCAGAAGCGTTGGTACGACCAGAACGCTTGTGAGAGGACCTACCAAGTGGGTCAAAAGGTGTGGGTACTGGTCCCCGTACCACAGGACAAGCTTCAGGCAGCCTGGGAAGGCCCATACCTCGTGTACCAGCAGCTCAACCCTGTGACGTACCTGGTCACCCTGGACCCTGCCCGTGGAAGGCGGAAGCCCTTCCATGTGAACATGATGAAGGCACATCATGAGCGGGAGGCATGTGCGCTCCCCGTGTGCAACCTGCCCGAGGAGGGAGAAGCGGAGACCCTCTTGGATATGCTAGCCCAGGTTAGGGCAGGCGGATCCATTGAGGATGTGGAGGTTGGCCACCAGCTCTTGGAGAACCAACGGTCCCAGCTGTGGGCCACCCTACACCCCTTCCGGGGGTTGTTTACCAACCAGCCCGGAAGGACTAACTTGGCTGTCCATCACGTGGACACTGGGGATCATCCCCCGATCCGGCGTTCAGCATATCGGGTCTCCCTGGAGGTGCAGCAACACATGCGCCAGGAGATTGACGAGATGCTGAAGCTGGGGGTGATCCAGGCATCCAACAGCGCTTGGGCCTCGCCTGTAGTCCTCGTCCCTAAGAAGGACCGAACCACTCGGTTCTGCGTGGACTACAGGGGGCTCAATGCTGTCACGGTCGCCGATGCGTACCCAATGCCACGCATCGATGACCTGCTCGATCAGTTGGCCGGGGCTCAGTACCTGACCATCATGGATCTGAGCCGGGGATATTGGCAGATCCCCCTGACTCGCAAGGCCAGGGAACGCTCTGCCTTTATTACCCCATTTGGACTGTACGAGTCCACGGTGATGCCATTCGGGATGAGGAATGCCCCTGCCACCTTCCAGCGGATGGTCAACACCCTGCTCAAGGGACTTGAAGGGTACGCGGCCGCGTACCTGGATGACATTGCCGTCTTCAGTCCCACCTGGGAGGACCACCTAGAGCATCTAGCACAGGTGCTCAGGCGGATCCACCGGGCAGGATTGACCATCAAGCCTGGAAAGTGTCAGCTGGCCATGAGCGAGGTCCAGTACCTCGGTCACCGGGTAGGTGGGAGAACACTGAAGCCCGAGCCTGAGAAAGTGGAGGCCATCGCATCCTGGCCCACCCCCAGGACCAAGAAGCAGGTGATGTCCTTCTTGGGGACCGCTGGGTACTATAGGAGGTTTGTTCCATGCTATAGTAGCCTGGCAAAGCCCTTGACGGACCTCACCAAGAAGAAGCTGCCCTCTGCAGTCGATTGGACAGTGGACTGCGAGACAGCCTTCCGGGCCCTAAAGGACGCCCTGTCCAGCCCGCCCGTGCTACAGGCAGCCGACTTCACGCGGCCGTTTGTAGTACAGACCGACGCCAGTGACTTCGGCCTCGGTGCGGTGCTCAGCCAGGTGGACTCTGCGAGCCAAGAGCACCCAGTCTTGTACCTGAGCAGGAAGCTGTTACCACGGGAAGTGGCCTATTCCACGATGGAAAAGGAGTGCCTGGCCATAGTGTGGGCCCTGCAGTGTCTGCAACCCTATCTATACGGGCGCCACTTCATCGTGGAGACGGACCACAATCCCCTCAGCTGGTTACACACTGTCTCTGGGACGAATGGGCGATTGTTGCGATGGAGCCTTGCGCTCCAGCAATACAACTTCACCATTCGCCACAAAAGGGGCCGGGACCACGGTAACGCAGACGGGCTGTCCCGACAAGGAGAGGTCGCGGACGGGCGCACGGGGGAACACCGGAGTGTGCTGCCCCCTAGCGCCCTCAAAAGGGGGGAGGTGTGAGGCAAACCCTGGGATATGAAGATGAATTATGACTTCCAGTCATAATCGCTCTCATCACTCCATGGCAGTGCCCCCTCCCTTCTTGTCTCAGATGTCCAGCATCTGTGAAGGTGACACATCCCATGGCCATCTCCTGTGATATGGAGATTAGGTGATGTGGGAACAATGGACACAGGATGACTCCCTGCTGTGACCCTGTAGTAGGGGCTGCTATCTAATTAGCAAGGCTATGGAAGTATCCAGACAGAACGACTCCAGTAAAAAATGGTTCATATCTCGCAAGCCATATTTCCGATAAATATGGCAACCATAAAAATGGTGTCTCCGCATGCGGACGATGCTGGCACACTCTTTTTATGGGAGCAGGACCTGGGGAAATACCCCAGGCGTGATATCAGCCAATGTGGAACTAGTAGACAAGTCACGAGTCCTCTCGTTCTGTAGCTAAATTCATAGCTGTCACAATGAGAGCATTGGCGTCCGCCTACGACGCTCCCAGGCAAAGTTATGGCCCATATTCCATGTTGTGGATTGTCCATAACTCCAGCCAGGGGTGGAGCAGTGTTCCCTGTGAGGTCACGAAGGTAGGAGGGGACCTGGATTTGCCCAGGTTGATAACCCTACTTCGGCCATTTTCCAGCGTTCTTTCGCTGGGGGTCACGTGTAGGAAACATCTGTGGGAAGGATCCTAGAAACCTGGCCTACAGCGCCCCCCTGTGGCCAGACGCACAAGGTAACTGCTGGAACTGTGTATGCCTGTTTGTAACCCATGCTTTGCTTGTAACTGTACTCTGACATATGTATATTCTGTAGATTCCCTATTGTATATATTGTAGTTCTAGTGTGCTTTAGGCTGATTAAATTATATAATTAATCTTGGGCTGTTCTGTTATCTCGATCTTGAATCCCACGTCTGTGTGTTCGGCTAATAGTTACCGTGAAGCGGTTGGTGGCAGCGAGTTGTGCCAAGGATTATTGTGGGGAGGCCAGTGAGATTCGGGGAGGTTTTATATATTCCGTCCGCGGAGGTCGGGGAATATATACCCTACTCTCACCGGGGACCCTTCAATAATCGGCATAAGTAGTATAGCGGCCTCCTTGCTTATTGTCGGGCAATTCCATAATTGGCCTGACTATAAGAGGGGCGCTAGAGAGCGCGTCACGTGCTCTGTCTGTCGGTCGGGAGGTATAAAGGAGGGGTGACCCCCACTTGTTACCCCCCGATTGTGACGTACTGGTAGCCAGCGCGGGGGATTTCTGAGTGACCCCCCCGGTGGTTCGTGACACTCTGCATTGGCTTATGGGTTTTAGCACGCTTCCAATATTAAGGTCCTTCCTTGGCATACAGACAGTTGTCCAAATCCCTCAGGACATTCATCCCCAGTGTCACATCCAGTCCCGTTCTGGGAAGATGGTCCACCAGTACTACCGTTTTCTGCAAATGTTTTGACCTAAGAGCATCAAGCTTCACTTTCATCCAGACGATCCCCTTCACCATCAGCTGGCTATTACTAGCAGCGGTAAGGCGGATAACTCAGCTGTCTTCGGGGGGGGGGGGATCTTCATTTGACTGAAATGGCGCTGAAAAACTTATAGAGGCATTCTAGTGCAATCCAACCGGGTATCCACCAGGCACTTCACCTTCCACCCTTCAAATTCGACTTCCAGCACTGGACTTCAAGAGGACAAGTTGTGTTCCTCCCACTTAGGGCCTTGTGAGGGGTAGTTCACTGCAGGTTGCCCTCCTATTGCAGTGACTAACAGTTTAAAGCTGGAATTCTGGTTTCCAAGTCGATGTTGACACGGCAGTATCGAGAGATTTATCCGAGCGGATTACACCTCTAGCAGATGTACCCATCCTAGCTTTGGGCACCAAACGCAGCCCCTTAACATGGTCTATCTACAAGTTATGGCTCTTGGAAGAAGGGGAGGAAATAACAAAACACGCAAAATCGTCCTCAGGTAAAGGGGTTAAACTAGAAACTTGAAATGAAAAAAAAAAAATTCTGAGACCTATGAGAGAAAAACAATGGTGCTCTCACTTAAAGTACAAAAACAGAAACTGCTGGTAGAAAGAATGGCTCTGTGTGATAGCCTGTAAGGAATCTGAAATCTGGTTATAAAATTATTACCGCGCTAATTGAGTCACAATAATGTTAAAATATTTCAGAATAATTCACAAGGTGAGGACTTGAAATCAATGAAAATTGAGGTAACCCTGGATGGCTGTCAGTCTAAAGAATCCATAATGCTATTTTGTGCATGTGATGTCACTTACGAGACTACGGGTCGCTACAAGTGCCAAAAACTGACACGTTTCAAAGGGACACAGTTGTAGTGCCCTTAAGATCAGGGTGCTACAAGGTTCTGCATCCCCACAAGGATGCAGTGCCTACCCCCTTAGGGACCCAGAACCCCAGTGCCGATACCAAAAAAAACCCAGGTAATCCCAGTTTTCCCCAACAATCCTCCATACAATGGTACCCAGGTAGAGTGGGACCAATGAATGGCTGCCTATAGGAGAAGCCACTCTAGTCCACTAGTTGACCAGGTGGGAGGGGCAGACTGTGAAGAGTAGTCGGGAAGACAGGACACAGAACGGGCGTGACTATTGAAAGTGTCAGACCACAGGAGTGTGAAGGTGGAAGAGAAGTGATGTCCTGGCTCCGGTTGATGGTGACCTGGTACCCAGGAGAAGTAGTTGCCGGTGGAGTACGGTGGAGTACTCTTGGAACTACGCACCGACGAGGTACAGGACTTTAGAACAGGAAAGAGCTTCAAGCTGACCTGTAAGGGGACCATCAAGGACCTTGCTGACCCTAAAGAATCCAAAGACTCAGTAGCAAAGGGAGAATCGGGGACAGGACCAGAGACTCAAACCCCACAGGATTCACGCTACCGTCAGGCGGACAGAAGTGGACAAACCACAGAACGGGGACCCCCGTTGTTCTATACTATGGGGACCCACTTACCAGATACAGGTGCAGGGGAAGAAGGTACCAGAGAATTAGACTGACACTGGGACGAAGGGGACCTGGAGGCGAAACCAGCCGGCCTCAGGCAACCAGTTAACATCTGCAGAAAGTGAGTAAACCAGTTGCACTGAACATCTGTGTGGACTACCTTCTTCCGACGCCCACTGCACCATACACCCTCTGGGGCAAAACGCTACTTGCGTAGGGACTACCATACTAGCTGCCAATACCATCAGCCCCAGTAGAGACATTCTGCAGAGGCGGCTCCCTACACTTAGCCGCAACACCGCAAGTGGCTTCACAAGTGAACATTATCATATTCTTCCCTGTAAATATCCCTATTACAAAAAGGGCCTAGGGCACGGAACCGGGTAACAGCCACCACCGTGACATCCCCAAGAGAGACATTGCCCGGAACCGAGTACCCCATATCTCTGGGTGCAACAACCCTTTTTCCTGGCGCTGTGAACAAGATTGATCTGGACCCGGTCAAACCGGATGACGTGTGCCTTAAAAACTGTGTTTTATGAACTGTACTTTATTGTTTGAAAAACCTCCGACATTTTGCTGTGAAAAATAACTGCACCACAGCACACAAAAAGGTGCGAAAAAGAAAGCCCTCCCCTCCGGGAGTATCCGGAATGTAAAACAAAATCGGAAACAGGGAGCCCGGAGGCCCTGCACCAGAATGCCTAAAGGACTGTTACTGACAACATGTCTGCTCCAGGGGATCGTGCCAGTGCCCCAGGTCAACCAGGGACCTGAACCGTGGAAACGTTAGAGGCGGAGGACCAGCGGCTGTGCTGGACTCTGGGGGCGGAACACCTGCAGCAAGTCGAGGAGTGGAAGGTGGAGGTGGAGGAGGAGGAGGACAAGGTCAACATCCCAACGGGCACATTGTAGCTGACCTTTTAAATTGTTGTCAAATATGTCCCAAAAAAGGACGTGTGAGACAGACACCAATATAATGTATAAGTTACAGCTCTTTCTAATCAAAAAAGGAAAAATGTAAAAAACGAAACTTGTGAACATATGCTAAAGTGGTCTTTTTTGGAAGATTGGGGCTTGATTTGACGTTTTATTACAGTGATTAGGCACTAGAAACTGTTTCTTAGCATTTTCCCCTCTTTTACTTTGGTTTGAGAGGTGTTCTGGCGACTATGTAAACGCCGCGTGCTGCTCTGAGCACGTTATTCAAAGACACCAGAAATGCAGTCAGGCACCTTCTACAGGCTATGCCAATACTGTTTCAGCCTTTTCCCATCGATTTCAGCCTTTTCCTCAGTCACCACAGGTCACCGTTGGGTCCAATGTAAAATTATTCTGGTTTCCCATAGACTTACATTGGGGGTCGAATATTTGCGTATACTTGAATATTGGCTAGGTATTTGCCGGATATTCGTCGAAACGAATATTAGGGTATTCGATCATCCCTAATTATAATATATGGATAACTAGGGTTAGTGCATTATACTATATGGAGGACTATGGGGAATGCTTTATACCGTAATATATGGAGGACTATGTGCTGCATTAGAAGATATGGAGAACTATGTGGGGTCCATTATACTTTATGGAGCACTATGGGGGGGGGGGCATTATACTATATAGAGTACTATATGGGCCCCATTACTATATAGAGGACTATGTATGAGCCATTATACTATATGGAAGGCTTTGTGGGGCAATTATATTATTTGGAGGGCTATGACAGAGCTTCATACTTTATCTACAGTTATTTGAGGGCCATTATATTGTATGCAAGCATATATACAGTGTGGAGGTTTGTGTGGGGTTTATCATACTGTGTGATGGGCTGTGTGGGGGCAATTATACTATTTGGAATATAGTAAGGGCCATTATGCTGTATGTAGACGAATTATACTGCATGGAGGGCTAGTTGAAGGGGGGAACCGTAGGGTTATCATACTATGCATGTGGAGGATACCGTGGAAGAATTTACTGTGGGGGCATCATACAGTGTTTGTGGGGCACTTTAGTTGCCATTATACTTTATGACTGCAATAAAAGTGGAATCTAGGTGCTTCAATAAGAGGGAAATTACTTAGGAAGGGCTGTAAAGTTGTGAAGTAGGCTCTTCTGGGACCCAGACAAATATATATTTTATTTTATTTTTTTAGGGGGGCGGGCAATTACAAATAATTTCTATGTACGCTCCTGCCCTCAAGATTCTGTATTAAAGTGTCCAGAGGAATCGCTAGCACCCTAACAGAGGACTCCCTCCCTGTGTGACAAGCTATATAATCCAGTTCTGTTGCACAGTTCCCAGACAAAAAATCTGCTGAACTCTTTCCCATTTAGAATAGGTCATTGACCCAGATCAACCCTACCGTGTAGGGGACCACTATAATTACAATTATAACAGCGAAAGAATGTGGTACAAACCCAAGATTCAATAAAAATAGTCTTTATTTAATTTCATTAATAAATTATAAAATTCAACAAGGAGTAAAAAAATAGGAGACCTATACCACATACAATAGTGTAACAAGGAACTACATACATAGTAATAGGCTAATATGACCAGAGGTAAATGATTATGTACACAGTAATAACAGTTTTTGGCAATAATGAACAATATTCACCCTAATTGGGCCATAAAAAAAAAGTTTTTTTGCACCAAAATTGTTATATATTACAATAGCTGTAATGCCTCTATATTATATATAATTATATGATTGAACCTCCCGGACGACCTCGCTGTGGGCGGCGAACATCCTCTTCCTGAAGGGGGAGGGACGTTCGGCGTCACAGCGACGTCACGTAGCGGCCGGCCAATAGAAGCGGAGGGGCGGAGATGAGCGGGACGTAACATCCCGCCCACCTCCTTCCTTCCGCATTGCCGGCGGCCGCAGGTAAGCTGCAGTTCATCGTTCCCAGGGTGTCACACGGAGCGATGTGTGCTGCCTTGGGAACGATGAACAACCGGAGCACAGAAGGACGTTCGATTTTTTCAAAATGAACGACGTGTCAACGAGCAACGATAAGGTGAGTATTTTTGCTCTTTCACAGTCGCTCATTTGTGTTACACGCTACGATATGTTAAACGAGGCCGGATGTGCGTCACTAACGACGTGACCCCGACGACGTATCGTTAGATATATCGTAGCGTGTAAAGCGGCCTTTACATAGCAGGGAGGCTGTTACCGCTGCAATTACGGGTCAGTACTGGTTCTAATTATACTTGGATCAATTGAGGGGCACTGGTTGTTACCTTGCATGGCTATTATATCATATAAACCTTGGTGTGGGCTTACTTTGGACATACATAATTTTTACATATAGCTATTCAGAGTTGCTGGTGCTGGCTAATTGTTATCCATGTAAGGGTCACAGCTCTTGTCCCCCTCCATAGTATTTAATTATAAGTGTGAATCAGTTCAATCATATAATTATATATAATATAGAGGCATTACAGCTATTGTAATATATAACAATTTTGGTGCAAAAAAACTTTTTTTCTATGGCTTAATTAGGGTGAATATTGTTCATTATTGCCCATAACTGTTATTACTGTGTACATAATCATTTACATTTGGTCATATTGGCCTGATCACTATTCTTTTCTGCCCCTGATGAAGCTGGTGGTTACCTCACTCATGTGAAACGTACGTAGGGTGTTTTCTCTGGTCCCAGGATCCATGGTTTGCTGATCTATTTTGATGCCTGTATTTGTGTTTTGAGACCTTTGTGAATACTGGTCTGTGCACCTTTATTTTGAGGCGCCGGTTACACTTTGAGCACTTCAGCTCTGGCACGCACATCCAGTCCTTGTTTACACATCGTTCTTAACACACAGTCACTTTATATATGGTATTTATTCCATTTATGTCCGTTCTTTGACTTATTTATTTGGGCTTTGTGCAATTTCATTGTATTTATTGTCCCTGTACTTATCGGACATATCTGTATACCTTTGATTGGCTTTTAACCATTGTTTCTGGGCCCCCTTTTTTCACGTTCCCTCTTCACTTTCTTTCTTTTAACCCCTTGGGGTTTTTTTAATTGCCACAGTAATCAATAAAATCATTTTACAAGCATTATACTCTTGTTTCTCCGGTTTTTACTATTACTATGTATGTAGTTCCTTGTTTCACTATTGTATGTGGTATAGGTCTCCTATTTTTGGACTCCTTGTTGAATTTTATAATTTATTAATGAAATTAAATAAAGAATATATTTTATTGAATCTTGGGTTTGTACCACGTTCTTTCGCTGTTATAATGGAACTCTTTCCCATGTAATACTTGAGCTCAGGCCTCACCGCAGACATCTCTGGCGGGAAGCGTGCACGCAAAATTATTGTTTGGTGCCAAACTGGGTTAGAGAGGCTTCCGCCACTGTGTGGAAAACTAAACTTTCCATTACTGCAGATTGCAGTCAGTGTTTGGTACCTTATGCTGTGTGTGGATTCTGAGGGGGAGGTATAGAACTGTGCATATGTTTGTGAACTATTGTGCTGTCCCACTGACAGGCCTCTTCACACACCCAGTAATCTCTAAACCATACTGCATCACTAGAGAAATAAATCCCCAAAGAAAATGTAATTGAACAAACAGTATATTTTATTAGTTAAAAAAAATATACAAGGAGACATTGTACAGAATATACTGGATAACCCTGTACTACAGTTAAACAAGGTAGTACAAATAAAGCCAAATTTCACAAGGTAGTTGCTGTGATTCTCCACTAGATGGCAGCAGTGTAAAGCTATGCGGACCTGCAAAATAATTTCATTTATATGCATACAAACCAATTAGTGTTCAAATAAACAACACACTTATAATATATGATCTAAAAAAAAAAAAGGTAAATAAATATACAAAATCCAAGTGGATTCCGCAAACAAAAGAGGTATACCGACCACAGTATAAGGCCCCCTTCATACATCCGTGAAACACGTGCGTGTTGGGCCGGTTCCGTATGTATCGGAAACACGGACACACGTACTCCAATGTTATTCAATGTTTGGAGTTACTCGTGCATTTTTCCATTAGGTCCCTGTGTCCGTGTGCGTGATACTGTACGTATGTGTATGCGTATAGCACGGATGCATGTCCGTTTTCTGCATGGAACACGCACACACACACCCAATGAAAGTCTATGGGTCCGTGAGCACACGTACGTGACACGGATGCATCTCCGTATGGTCCGTGTACGTTTTGTGCTTTTTAGTCGCAATGTCGGTCATTCTTTTTTTTTTTGTGTATGTCAGTCAATCTCCCTCAGTCCATCAGTCGGTCTCTCTCTCTGTCTGTCTGTCGGTCTCTCTCTATCTTGTCTGTCCCTCTCTCAGTCTGTCGGTTAGTCTCTCCCCCTCTCTCATACTTACCGATCCCCGATCACCGGCGCGGCGCTGCACATCTGTTAAAAAAACTCCGGCGGCTTTTACTATTTTGAAAAAGCCGGCCTCTCATTAATCAATCTCGTATTCCCTGCTTTCTCCGCTCACCGGCGCCTATGATTGGTTGCAGTGAGACACGCCCCCACGCTGAGTGACAGTGGTCTCACTGCAACCAATCACAGCCGCTGGTGGGCATGTCTATATCGAGCTGTAAAAAAAATAAAAAAATAATTAATAAAAAAACGACATGCGGTTCCCCCCAATTTTGATACCAGCCAGGGTAAAGCCAAACGGCTGAAGGCTGGTATTCTCCGGTTGGGGAGCTCCACATTATGGGGAGCCCCCCAGCCTAACAATATCAGCCACCCGGAATGGCCGCATCCATTAGATGCGACAGTCCCGGGACTGTACCCGGCTCATCCCGATTTGCCCTGGTGCGTTGCCAATCGGGGTAATAAGGAGTTAATGGCAGCAGCCCATAGCTGCCACTAAGTCGAAGATTAATCATGGCAGGCATCTCCCCGAGATACCTTCTATGATTAACCTGTAAGTTAAAGAAAATAAGCACACACAACGAAAAATCCTTTATTTGAAATAATACACAAAAAAAACCCTCTTTCACCACTTTATTAAGCCCCGAAAATCCCTCCAGCTCCGACGTAATCCACGGAGGTCCCGCAACGCTCTCAGCTCTGCTACATGAAGGTGACAGGAGCTACAGTAGAACACCGCCACTCCTGTCAGCTCCACGCAGCAACTGAGGTGAGTAGCGCGATCAACGATGATGTCACTCAGGTCACTCGCGGCCACCGCTGGATCCTCCAACTGTGACAGCAAGTCGCCCGAGTGACAGCGAAGAAGTTGCAGGTGAGTTGCGGTCTCGGGTGGAGGACTCCAGCTAGCCGCAGGTAACCTGAGTGACAGCAGCGCTAATCGCGCTGCTCACTTCAGTCACTCTGGGGATTAGCGGTCACCGGTGAATCCTTCACAGGTGACCGCTAATCAGGACACGACACACAGACAGAGCCGCGGGATGACAATGAAGTTGGGTAAAGTTCACCCGAGTTCATTCTCATCGTGCATCGCTGTCTGCTGTCAGCCGGCATGTAGCAACGTCATTGTGCATCACACACAGACATTCCAGACGGGCAACACACGGACATGTCACTTACGTATCACACGCACACACGGCTAGCATACGCCATTCACACAGATGCCACACGTACCATAAAAACGGACATAAAAACGGAACACAGACCCGAAAGACGGAACGTAACACACGTGCGTGTTTTTCACGGACGTGTGAAGTGGGCCTAAGAAATAGCCCAGGGCAGCCAGGAAAAGATACTCGACACGCGTTTAGCGATAGCTTCTTCCAAGGGGGAGTCAGGAGAGCTACACTTTTCATTACTGCAGATTGCAGAGACTGTTCAAGTTTGGTACCTGGGTAACCTTTTGCTGTGTGTGCAGGAGCAGAATGATTGTAGTCGCAGGGATCACAACTACGACCAGGCTTGGGCATGCAGGGGGAGTGCTGGCCCTAGCCCCTGCTTCTGCTGGATGTGCGTCCGATGCTGCACATCCAACTGAAATGCATCGTGGTGCAGAGACCCATTGGTTCCTTGTACTGTGATACACGCTGTCGACCAAACAGAAGCTTTCATCTGTGTACCAGTAACTGAGGGTGGTGCATGGCAATGAAGTTATAGGTTGCAATAGTACCGACGCCGATGAAAGCTGCCAGCCACTGTGAGCTGGCTACACAGAAAGACGCTGTGTGACTTAAGATCCAGGGATGGAGAGTACAATGTTGGGTTTTTTTTGCATTAGACAGAATGGAGACATATTTATCAGGCTGGAGACATACATACCAGGAGGGGACAGTAGATACCAAGAAGGGGATAGTATATACCAGGAGGGGGACAGTATACACCAGAAGGGCCCCAGAAGGGGGGAGAGTAGATACCAAGAGGGGGACAGTATATACCAGGAGGGCCCCAGGAGGAGGACAGTAGATACCAGGAGGGGGACAGTATACATACAGTCTATACCAGGATGGTGAAATATATACCAAAATGGTAACATTTTTACCAGGATGGGGTTATATATACTCCAATGTATAGAGCAACAAAAAGGAGACAGTTGCACTCTATAACACTAAGATATGTGTAACAATGAAAATGGGAATATAGACATGCATTACTGCTATGAAAAACATGCAAAAATTGAGATATTTAGCACACAAAAATGGCCAGGTATATGTGAGCTCAACAGCGAACCGCAAGGCAACCTTTTTTTGTTGGGTCCCTATCATACTAATGCCTCTCTTTGGGTTTAAAACCCTACAATTTATGGGTGGATAGGAACCTACAAATGGAGAATTTAAATAGCCTAAGGACGGCGGGACGTGGTACGATCTATCGTGCAATCACACAAGCGATCGTACCCGCCCCCGTCATTTGGGCAAAGTTGTTAACCCCGTCACACGCACTTACCTCCCGGACTACATTGCTGTGGGCGGCGAACATCCTCTTCCTGAAGGGGTAGGGACGCTCGACGTCACAGCGACATCACAGCGGCCAGCCAATAGAAGCGGAGGGGCGGAGATGAGCGGGACGTAAACATCCCGCCCACCTCCTTCCTTCAGCATTGCCGGCGGGACGCAGGTAAGCTGTGTTCGTCGTTCCCGGGGTGTCACATGGAGCGATGTGTGCTACCTCAGGAACGATGAACAACCGGAGCACAGAAGGAGGACCGACATTTTGAAAATAAACGACGTGTCAACGAGCAACGATAAGGTGAGTATTTTTGCTCATTCACAATCGTTCGTAGCTGTCACATGCTATGATATGTCAAACGATTCCGGATGTCCGTGACCCCGACGACATATCGCCCAATATATCGTAGCGTGTGACGCCGCCCTGAGGCTGAGGAGCAGAAGTGCTGAATCAGAAGGCATGACCCTGTAATCTAAGAAAAAGCCGCTGGTTGTTGGGCTCACATAAAACTGGCCATTTTTGTGTGCTAAGTATCTCAATTTTTCCATGTTTTTCATAGCAGTATTGCATGTCTATATTTCCATATTCATTATTCCACATATCTTAACGGTACAGAGAAAAGTTGTCTCCTTTTTGTTGCTATGTTTCAAGTTCAGTTTGCACCTGTTCACATTAGAAAGGTAGGATGTGCCATCAGTCTTTTCTTCGTGTATAGAGCAGCACATGAGAATAAATAGATGTTCGTCCAGGAATGGTAAATGTCCAGATTACATTAAATAGTTTAGAAGAATTATTTCTGACACACATATGGATTTGGTAAATTGTGTAACAATTTTTTATTGTTATATTTCGGCAAACGTCAATCCCATCAGTTGCTGACGTTTCAACTCGTCCTGATCCTTTGTCAAGGCAATATTATCTGATAGGCAAAGATATAATGTTAGTTTATAAAAAACAAAATAGAAGGTGCAAAAAAACCCCAGAAAAAAACAAAAAGAAATATAAAGTATTTGCAAGCATACTGTATAATCACATAGTTCCATGTGTACATGTTGGCTGAAGGCATGATGAAGATAATAGTGAGAGATATACATAATCATAGATGTGGAATGACTCTTCGCAGAAAATAATATATACCGTAAATGCACTTTCATGCAATATATAGCATGGCACATTATAAGGGAAGCATGTGGTTCCAGTAAGAGGGAAGAGGACACAGAATACACCAGTATACTGGAGAAGTGCAAATAAATAAGAGAACGATGACATACCCTGAGGTAGATTGTGGCAGGGTTTAGACAGTGAGGATGGGCACTAATATTGTGCGGGCTCTGAAGAAGGAGATGAGACAGGAAAGTGTACCGCCCCCGTGTCAGCGGCCGAGCCGCTCGGATCCGGAACCGCAGTGGCTCGAGTTGTCTCCGGACCCGGGGGTTCGTACGAACACTCGAGTTTGAAGAATGGGTATATTCAGGGGAGTTAGAAGTTCGTGACGCCACCCACGGTGCGTGGTAAGATGGAGTACCACCGCTGCTGTTGGTGGGGGAGCCCGGTGGCGGTGGTATGGCAGCAAGGTGTTTAACCCCTCCGTGGGTAGGGGGGTAGTGCCCCGGGGCCCGGTGGTTGTGCAGGGGGTACCATTGGGAAAAGGAAGGGTCTCTGCGTACTCACTCAGTCCAAGAATACTGACACCGACAGTTTGTAAACCAGAGTTCTGAGCACCGCTGTAGTAAGGAGGGAGCACGCTTGGATCCGTGCCCTTGGTGTTGCTTGTTAACCTGTGGCCTTTTCCGTGGCACCTTCTCACTTGTTGGACCCTATAGTCTGGAACTAATCGGGTCCCGCTCACCCGTATGGCTAACGGAGTGAGCTTGCTCTCAGGGTTCACGCTCGGGATTTTCTGGACTGAGTTTGGGAAAGTCCTATCCTATTGGTGCGCTAGTACCCCGATTTTGGAGTGGGCGAGGGATGAATCTTGAAGACTTCACCCCCGATGGGTAAATTACCAGGACGCTTGAAGCTACTTCCCGGCCTAGGGTCCACGTACCCCGTCGTGCCCTGGCCCCTGCCCGGAGATGGCTCAAGGCCGCCGGCTGCCCTACTTGGCAAGTCTGCGCCCCTTGACATGATCCCCTGTGACCGGGCTTCCAGCTCCTACCAGGCCCAGACCAACGTCTGCCACCTAGGATTCGACTAGGAGCCCAGCTCCTCATCCTTTGCTCTCCACTTCCCAACTTCAACTCCTTTCACTTTTTCACTTTCCCCTACCAACCCCCAAGTGGGCGGCCCTATTCCCTTCAGGCCCCCCAGTGGTGTGTCTGGTGGGTATGGTGTAAAGTGTTCCTAGGGTTTTGACTGGCTCTGATCTTAGCAACACCAAAGAACAGGGATCCGTAACCATGGAGGATGCGGATACTGTGCAGAAGGGCAGATTGCACAATACCCTGTGACGACCTGATAGGCCAGGGCGTCACAAAAGAAAATAGCAAAAATATTATACAAATATTAATGCAGCCAGCCGTGGTGGATAGAGGTTACCTGAGATAGACAGCCTGGTGAAGCAAAGGACATAGTCCAGTGAGTAGGCTGATAGGCAGTGTGGTGGCTGTGCTTTGAGCAGTGGAGGTTTAAATATGTACATTGGCGGTGAAGTGGGAGCGCCTTCCGGACACCTGCTTCTGGATAGGAGATGGCGCCAGTACAAACTGGTGGTGACGTGGTAGGTGCATGGAATGCACTGTGGACTGTAGAATGGAGAGCGTATGAGTGTACATATGCAAGGAGTAATGTAAACGGCATAAGAAATGGCGTAGGAAGTCCATAAGGTAAACTACTACAGTGAATGAGCACAGTGCTGGGATCTGGCTGCCAAGGGAGAGTGGAATGACGTGGACACAGGGGATAGAGAGGGTATGCTGAGGTGCCCGGGTCCACAAGATTAGATCTGGAGAGGAAAAGGGGGATAATATTAGTATTTCTATTCAAAAAATCAATGTAATTTGTATTATCACATACTGTAATTAGGAAGTATTACAACCCATGAATAAAAACAGAATTACATTTAAATGCAACGAAGGAGAAACTTAAATTGAAATATCATATTCCCTATTGAGGCCCTAGGGTTTCGAGATTTTAAATGTGTGAATCCAAAAAGACTCACGGGCTCGCAGTTTTTGGATCCTGCTACCACCTATTCAGGGTATGGACATCTGCTCCAAAACCTGAAATCTGAGCTGGGCAATGGTGTGGCCCTTAGAGATGAAATGAGCAGTGATAGGCAATAAGGTTTGTTTACAGCGAATCGTGAATTTATGCTTGCTGATGCGGTCACAGATATGTTGGGTAGTCTCACCAACATATCCGACACCACACCGGCATTTAATAAGGTAAACGTATTAAAAAAACTGTGGAAATAGAAAGCGCAATAGGGTCTTACCCGGTATATACCGAGAGAAGTGAAAGATTTACACTCACCTCAAAGAGTTGTGCCAGTCACAACTCCTGTATAAGCATGTGGTATTAAGGTGAATTCTGCTGCAGCCCCCGTGGTAGATAACAGAGAGTAATAATGGAGAAGGGGTTTTATGCCGCGCTATTCACCAGGCACAAGGACGAGAAGATATTCAATGTTCCTTTATTGTAGCTTGAGTTTACTCATTTCAGGAGCTCTGCTCCCTTCATCAGGACATGAGGCACAAAATTGACATATCTCAATATGTCAATGTTGTGCCTCATGTCCTGATGAAGGGAGCAGAGCTCCTGAAACGCGTAGATTCAAGCTACAATAAAGGAACATTGAATATCTTCTCGTCCTTGTGCCTGGTGAATAGCGCGGCATAAAACCCCTTCTCCATTATTACTCTCTAATAAGGTAAACGTGGGATGAATCACAGGTAAAAAAAACACAGATGGAAAATTTCTTGCCTGTTCTAGGATGAGAGTGTGGCGCCCCTGACCTGGTCAGGCACCACTGAGTACTGCACCCATGCTGGGGACAGTACAATACAGGTAATCCAGAAGGCTGACAGGGGTGTGGAACACAGGCGCATAGTGATCAGGTCTCACACATGTACCTTTGAGAGGACCCCTGGGGATCCCAGGAGGGGGCAAAGCCTATACCTCCACTGGAATAGTGGCAGGGGGTTAAAAGCCTCCATCTCCTCTCAAGGGGTGTGGTGGAGATTCTGGTTGCTAGGTGGCGTAGGCAGGCACAAAAGGGAAAGGAGAAGGAGGAGTAAACAGTCTAGAGTCTGCAGCAGAGTGTGGAGGAGTGAGGAGCAGGAAAGTGAAGCTCAGACAGGAGCAGCAGTGAAGGTCCCAGATGTGAGCCAGTTAGAGCAGAGAACTCCATAGGGCTCAGTGAGGAGCAGACCTGTGGGGCTGTTGCTGTCTAACAGCGCCCGCGCAGTGGCTACAGACGGGGGAGAACGGTCAACTAGGAGTGCTGCCTGAAAGCCAGCTTCAGCTAGCGAGTGCAACGGAGTGGGAAGTAAGGAGACTGCTAGAGAGCACCAGGCCCAACCGGGCGGCAGATCCCGAAGCGAGGATAGATTCACCTTTCCCTGCTAAACCTGCCGGTGTGGGGCTCTTAAAGCCCACACCACATCACTACAAAAGCCGCAGCCACGTAACCGCAAGTTTGGGCCCATAGGTCATAGGAGGCAAGAGGCTGGAGTGGCCTGGTCCGGGGAACAAGCATGTAACGGGGTGCCAGGGGTGCCTCCGGCCTTGTAGTCGTGGCCCTTGGTATCAGGCTTACCCCTGGTTCCACCGTCACTATGGGGACAGGAGATGACTTGGTGGGGCAGAGTGTGGTGGTGGTGTAGATGTTCTCCGGCGCACAAACACTCTTCAGGCAGGGTACAATGCAAGGAACAAACATTCTTTTATTCTTCACAGATAAAAAAACAAAGCAATCCGGTCAGCAATAGATCTGGCAGATGACAATTTCTGTGGAGCTGGGGACAACCTGTCCAAACGCACCCTCTGGTGGGGCTATGCCCTAAGTACTCCACTTCCGTCGGGCACCCACTCTTCAGCCAAGCATACACCGGACCCACACCGGCAGAATAGGCTCTGAGGTTGCGTCCACCTCCTTATCTCCGGTGTCCCCTGCTGTTCCGCTCACACACTCTGCCTGACGTGCACACACTGCTGTCCCGGATGCTACTTCTCACAAAGTCCCAAACAAAGCCATAGAGGTGATGTTACGCTTTCTTAGCTGGGGGAAGCCTGTCCTT
The DNA here is from genome assembly GCF_048569485.1 of Anomaloglossus baeobatrachus. Taxonomy (NCBI): domain Eukaryota; kingdom Metazoa; phylum Chordata; class Amphibia; order Anura; family Aromobatidae; genus Anomaloglossus; species Anomaloglossus baeobatrachus. The sequence continues at coordinate 597,555,880 of NC_134355.1, read as the reverse complement.
GCGTCCCCTCCAGTGGGGATGTGCCTGACTACTCCACTTCGCCCGGCTCCCACTTCTGGCTACCCACAGCCCGGACCCACACCGGACTGCTTCACACTATGAGGTTCCGCCTGCTCCTTTTCTCACCGGCTTCCCTGACTTCCAGCTCCCACACTCTGCCCCGGCTCTGCTGCTCCGCTCCTGTCCCCGAGACGACTGCTCCCTTGATCTAATCTTTTCCTCACACCCTTGCTCTCTCCTCCCCTTGTCTCTGCCGGCTCCTCCTCTCCACTGTGGTGACAGCCGTCCCACCCGGCCACTAGGGGTACCCTAACACTATACACATGCACATACAAATAAAACATTTTTATTAATAACATTTCCGGGTTAACTATGTTCCCTTTTGCAGGGGGTCTGCTCACCCACTGCATACCTCCCCTCTTAAAACCCGAGCCTCCCGGCAAGGCTCTTAAACACATAAACACATAAAAACCTTTTGGGTCAGTCCTCAACAGCGGCACCAGTTCAGCGGCGCTCCCGGTCTCTGGATAGCGCCCGGAGGCTCAACAGCGCTCCCGGTCTTAGATGGGCGCCCGGAGGCTTCGATAGCGCTCCCGGTCTTTGCTGAAGGTGCCCGGAGGCTTCAAGAGCGCTCCCGGTCTTTGCTGGAGGGCAACAGGCCCGTCAACGTTAAAGAAACTTCTGCCGGCTGAACGGCGCCGGACTTAAACAACAGATCAGCAGTGGTGACTTACTCTGGGGCCAGGCCCGCTTCCATTCTTCCGCTTGAGCCTGTATGTATGCCCCAGCGATTGTCCCGGCTGCCGACGGATCCTCTGGAAGGACACAGGGGCGTAGGGTGGCTCCACGGGCACAGCTGCTGCAGCTCCTCTCGGTGGTGAAGGTGTCCCTGCCCCTGCCAATCTTGCTGGTAATGGCGGCGGTGTCAATGCTGAGGCTGGAGGAAGTGGAGGCAGGTCTTCGTTTCCCGCTCTTGAACAGACTCCACCCCCAGCCTCACGCATCATCTCGACTCCTCCGCCGAGGTACTTCTTTTTCCTTTTCTTAGTCTTCAATGCCCTGGAGCTGGCGCCTCCCCTCTTTGGGCGGAGTACTCTGTCCTTTTTCTTCGGCGCCGGCCAGCCCCAGGCTCTTCTTTTGGCGCCAATTTTGCGCGCGCTTTCTGTGTCTTCCCAGACAACGGCCATCTTGCCGCCATCTTGTGCCCGGTCCTTCACCTCAGGCACTGTTTCTTCTTCCCACCCTGGGACTGTAAATCTTCGCTGAGAGTCCGGATCAGGGGCCCTCGGCACCACTTGGTCTCCATCTTCTTGGAGCGGGTCCCCTTGCATACGATCCGGATCCTGCCGACTACGCCACATGTAACGGGGTGCCAGGGGTGCCTCCGGCCTTGTAGTCGTGGCCCTTGGTATCAGGCTTACCCCTGGTTCCACCGTCACTATGGGGACAGGAGATGACTTGGTGGGGCAGAGTGTGGTGGTGGTGTAGATGTTCTCCGGCGCACAAACACTCTTCAGGCAGGGTACAATGCAAGGAACAAACATTCTTTTATTCTTCACAGATAAAAAAACAAAGCAATCCGGTCAGCAATAGATCTGGCAGATGACAATTTCTGTGGAGCTGGGGACAACCTGTCCAAACGCACCCTCTGGTGGGGCTATGCCCTAAGTACTCCACTTCCGTCGGGCACCCACTCTTCAGCCAAGCATACACCGGACCCACACCGGCAGAATAGGCTCTGAGGTTGCGTCCACCTCCTTATCTCCGGTGTCCCCTGCTGTTCCGCTCACACACTCTGCCTGACGTGCACACACTGCTGTCCCGGATGCTACTTCTCACAAAGTCCCAAACAAAGCCATAGAGGTGATGTTACGCTTTCTTAGCTGGGGGAAGCCTGTCCTTGCGTCCCCTCCAGTGGGGATGTGCCTGACTACTCCACTTCGCCCGGCTCCCACTTCTGGCTACCCACAGCCCGGACCCACACCGGACTGCTTCACACTATGAGGTTCCGCCTGCTCCTTTTCTCACCGGCTTCCCTGACTTCCAGCTCCCACACTCTGCCCCGGCTCTGCTGCTCCGCTCCTGTCCCCGAGACGACTGCTCCCTTGATCTAATCTTTTCCTCACACCCTTGCTCTCTCCTCCCCTTGTCTCTGCCGGCTCCTCCTCTCCACTGTGGTGACAGCCGTCCCACCCGGCCACTAGGGGTACCCTAACACTATACACATGCACATACAAATAAAACATTTTTATTAATAACATTTCCGGGTTAACTATGTTCCCTTTTGCAGGGGGTCTGCTCACCCACTGCAAGCACACGGCAAACAAGAAGGGGAGAGAGGCTTGGAGCATCTTCCCTGGGTGACCCCCATAGGGACTCAAAGTCGGGGTTACCCCAAACCACCAAGGGCTAAGGAAGGCGAGTCAGTAGTCACCCTCATAAAGTCAGCCTGAAGGATACCTGGTTCCCACCTGGTTCATCCCAGCTACGCCCGGGCTACTCACCCTGCCATCAAATGTGAGTAAAGCCCTTGAAAGACATTCCTGCCTGTGTGGTTATTCTGCGACTTGTGGTACTACAAACCTACACCGGGCCCTGGGGCTTGCCTCACTCTCAGGAGGCTACTACATCCGACTGCACCCACCATCAGCCCCAGGCGTCCCCTAACCTGCAGTGGCGGTCCCCACTGACCGCAATACTGAGAGTGGCGTCACGATCAAACAAGAAGATTTCCTACCAGTGACGGAGATCCAGCAACGTGGAGTCCCTGAAGGTAATGCACCGACACCGACACAGCACCTGCGGGGCTTCACAAGAGACAAAATCGACCTTCATGTCATTCGAACATTGGACACATCCTAAGCATGGAAATGTGCCCCTGTGGATTGTAGAAAGAGTACTCTGTTGCAGGGGTGGCTTTGATGGTCCAATGTCAACCCATACTAAAATGTCCTTGAGATTATGTGGGTGTTTATGGCAGAACAGTGGTTGCATTTGAAACTCAGGGTTATTTGGATAAGAATTTTTAAGTATGGGCCAGTGTTCCAATATGGTCTTGCGTATTAATGGAGAGAAGGGATGGTATGTATTAAAAATGTAACTTGCCTATTCCTCTGGATGGATTATGAGTTGGTGACTACAGGGGGATAGGCGATATTAGGGGGATAGCATCTGGCTAAGAGCCTCCTACTCATTTCCAGTTGTCTGGTCTGTCATGTGGAGCTATATGATACAATCCTGTCGATCCAACAATGCTGTGATTTGAGAAGATATTTCTTAATATGAATTGGGTGATAGCTACTTTAATGCAATAGGCTGTTTTTGCCCGTTGGGTTTGTATATAGATCAGTTATGAGACAATTGTTATCATCAATTATGACAATAGTGTCCAGGAAATGTATGGCTCTGGGAACATGATGTAAATGAAAGGTGATGCCAGACAGTGAATTGTTTCTGTGTTTTAAAAAGGAAAGAAGGTATGGAAACAGTGTATAGATGACGTGTTCTGTATATGAGATGGTAGTTCCTTTTTTTACATCATGATCCCAGAGTCATAAATTTATTGAAAATGTAAAAAGTTCACACTACAGTGGTATTTTAACCTGAAAGTCGGGCATTTCAGTAGAAACAGCAATGGTGATTTCCTCATCTCAATTTATTGAAACAAAAGCAAATAATAGTGATGGGTAGAGATGAGCGAACCGGTCGTGGTTCGGCTCGAGTTCGGTTCGTCGAACGGAGGTCCCGTTCGAGTTCAGTTCGTCGAACGTTCGACGAACCGAACTCGAACCGCATAGGAAACAATGGCAGGCATTCACAAACACATAAAAACACCTAGAAAACACCCTCAAAGGTGTCCAAAAGGTGACAAACAACTCACAACACAACACAAACACATGGGAAAGTGACAAGGACATATACTCAGGGCCGTATTTGCCATTAGGCACTTGAGGGCACGTGCCTAGGGCGGCGCCTTCCAGGGGGGCGGCGCCCAAACCAAAATGAAAAAAAAAAAAAAAATTTTTTTTTTTAAATCTTCCTCCCTCCTCCAAACTCTTTATTAAATCCGGCGCCTTTTTGGAGGAGGGAGGGAGCGCACAGTCATTTATAGTCGCGTCTATAACACGCGAATATAAATGACACTGTGAGCGTGCCGGCACTTACTTCCGGGGTCAGAGGAGCTGTAATCAGCTCCCCGCCCCGACGTGCTGCCGTGCGCTCACTGTGCAGAGGTCACAGGAGCGTGAGGCAGCGCCGCGCAGAGGAGGATGGGACATGGAGCCGCCGCCGAGGAAGATGTGAGATGATGATCCTGCCACCGCCACCACCACCGCGGAGAACGGGAGGTGCAGCCGCCGGAGATGCCGCCTGGAGCAGGTAAGCGCTTTACAGCCGAAGACAGCGCCGAACAAGCAACCCGGGGGGGGAGGGGGGAAGCCGGAGGATGTGGGGGCGCAACATGGAGGATGGGGGGATGGAACATGATATGGGGGCGCAACATGGAGGATGGGGGGATGGAACATGATATGGGGGCGCAACATGGAGGATGGGGGGATGGAACATGATATGGGGGCGCAACATGGAGGATGGGGGGATGGAACATGATATGGGGGCGCAACATGGAGGATGGGGGGATGGAACATGATATGGGGGCGCAACATGGAGGATGGGGGATGGAACATGATATGGGGGCGCAACATGGAGGATGGGGGATGGAACATGATATGGGGGCGCAACATGGAGGATGGGGGGATGGAACATGATATGGGGGCACAACTTGGAGGATGGGGGGATGGAACATGATATGGGGGCGCAACATGGAGGATGGGGGGATGGAACATGATATGGGGGCGCAACATGGAGGATGGGGGGATGGAACATGATATGGGGGTGCAACATGGAGGATGGGGGGGATGCAGCATGATGTGGGGGTGCAACATGGAGGCTGGGGTGCCGCATGATATGGGGGCGCAACATGGAGGATGGGGGGATGGAACATGATATGGGGGCGCAACATGGAGGATGGGGGGGATGGAACATGATATGGGGGCGCAACATGGAGGATGGGGGGGGATGCAGCATGATGTGGGGGTGCAACATGGAGCATGGGGGGGATGCCGCATGATATGGGGGCGCAACATGGAGGATGGGGGGATGGAACATGATATGGGGGCGCAACATGGAGGATGGGGGGATGGAACATGATGTGGGGGCGCAGCATGAAGGATGGGGGGGATGCCGCATGATGTGGGGGTGCAACATGGAGGATGTGGGGGCGCAACATGGAGGATGGGGGGATGGAAAATGATGTGGGGGCGCAACATGGAGGATGGGGGGGATGCAGCATGATGTGGGGGCGCAACATGGAGGATGGGGGGGATGCAGCATGATGTGGGGGCGCAGCATGGAGGATGGGGGGGATGAAGCATGATGTGGGGCGCAACATGGAGGATGGGGGGGATGAAGCATGATGTGGGGGCGCAGCATGGAGGATGGGGGGGATTAAGCATGATGTGGGGGCGCAGCATGGAGGATGGGGGGGATGAAGCATGATGTGGGGTCGCAGCATGGAGGATGGGGGGGATGAAGCATGATGTGGGGGCGCAGCATGGAGGATGGGGGGGATGAAGCATGATGTGGGGGTGCAGCATGGAGGATGGGGGGGATGAAGCATGATGTGGGGGCGCAGCATGGAGGATGGGGGGATGAAGCATGATGTGGGGGCGCAGCATGGAGGATGGGGGGATGAAGCATGATGTGGGGGCGCAGCATGGAGGATGTGGGGGCGCAACATGGGGATGGAGCATGATGTGGGGGCGCAGCATGGGGGATGAAGCAGAATGGGAAAATGTGGGGGGGAGGGAAAATGAGGGAGGGTGATGGACAGTATAGCAAATGGGAGTTACAGTATGGAGAATGAAAGGCATGGTATGGAGAATGGGGTAGCACGGGGGGGGGCATGGTATGGAGAATGGGGTAGCACGGGGGGGGCATGGTATGGAGAATGGGGTAGCACGGGGGGGCATGGCATGGAGAATGGGGTAGCACGGGGGGGCATGGTATGGAGAATGGGAAAGCATGGGGGGTACTCTGTATGGAAGGGGAACCATGGTGGGCTTGGTATGGAGGGGGCTTGATATGGAGAAGGGGCAGCATGGGGAGCGCTCAGTTAGGAGCCTGGAAGGGCTGGGTATACAGAATGCGAAGCATAAGGCTCATTATAGAGTGGGGACATCATGAGGGGGGCAGTGAAGTGGGGGCTGCATGGAGAGGTGGGGACAGTGGAGGTCATAGTTCATAAGTGAGGAAGGTCTGGAGGGTATAATTCGGTGGGGAGGACAGTGGGGTTTTCATGTGAGGGGGCAGTGTAGTGGGAATGTTATAGGAGAGAATGTGGAGGCTGTATACTGTAAGTGACACGGTGTGGGGTCATTCTTTGTGCTGTGAGCTCAGTGATGGGCAATTATTTATTCTTGGGCACAGCCTTGGGCTTACTTCGGGTGGTTACTCTTTAGTGAGAATTATGAGTCTGTCACCAGGTTTTTGCCACCTAATTTGAGAGCAGCATAATGTAGGGGCAGAGATCCTGATTCCAGTGTTGTCACTTACTGGGCTGCTTAGTGTAGTTTTGATAGCATCACTGTTTAATCAGCAGTAGTTATCATTACAGGACTACTTGGTGTGCTGCAGGTAGTCCAGCATATTCATGAGCTCTGTATAACTGCGAGATCTGCAGCAGAGAAAACGACAGCAAACAGCTCAGTAAGTGACACATTGCTGGAATCAGGGGCTCTGTCTCTACATTATGCTGCTCTCAGATGGGGGAGCAAAACCTGGTGACAGATTCCCTATACGGGCACCATTGCAGTGTTTGCTGCAGCAGACCAGACAAGAGGGAAGTCTTGGGAGACGCAGGACAATGTGTTGCTAAGAGCGATGACATTTTACTTTTACTCCCAAAATGGCAATTAATCTGCAGACACATTTATACAGGGGACGTCGCTCTGGCATGTACAGTTTTACCTTAATATTATATATATGCAAACTGTTCTGTCCCCCCTGGTGCGGCCGATGTCTTGGTGCAGATGTGCACCGTCCTATTTGCATATTAAAGACAGTCCCTCGCCCTTAGGTGAGTCAGTGCTGTTTAAAATCACTTAGCATTTCTGCACGTGTCCTGACACTGGAGGAGCAGAGTAGCACTCCAAGTGTCAGTGTGGGTGCGCCTGCAATGTGACTGCAGTGTCCGCGTGGGTGCGCCTGCAATGTGACTGCAGTGTCAGTGTGGGTGCGCCTGCAGTGTGACTGCAGTGTCCGCGTGGGTGCGCCTGCAGTGTGACTGCAGTGTCCGCGTGGGTGCGCCTGCAATGTGACTGCAGTGTCCGCGTGGGTGTGCCTGCAATGTGACTGCAGTGTCAGTGTGGGTGCGCCTGCAATGTGACTGCAGTGTCCGCGTGGGTGCGCCTGCAATGTGACTGCAGTGTCCGCGTGGGTGCGCCTGCAATGTGACTGCAGTGTCCGCGTGGGTGTGCCTGCAATGTGATGCAGGTACGTTCTGACACCTGGTTGCTGCCTGTATTTGACTGCCGATTCAATGAGGAAGGTTGTTGAAGTGAGCGGACAGCACATCACAGCGCCGTGTCCCCCTCCTCACTGTGCTCCTCCTGTGTTGTGTGCACACCCGCACTGACGCTTGGAGTGTGCCGCTGTGCTCCTCCTGTGTTGGATGCACACATGCACTGACGCTTGGAGTGTGCCTCTGTGCTCCTTCTGTGATGTGTGCACACCCGCACTGACACTTGGAGTGTGCCGCTGTGCTCCTCCTGTGTTGGATGCACACATGCACTGACGCTTGGAGTGTGCCGCTGTGCTCCTTCTGTGTTGTGTGCACACTCGCACTGACGCTTGGCGTGTGCCGCTGTGCTCCTCCTGTGTTGTGTGCACACCCGCACTGACGCTTGGAGTGTGCCGCAGTGTTGGGTGCGGTGCAGTCAGGAGATCTGGTGTTACAGTGCTCACTCTCACCAATGGATCACTATTAATCAAGACAAAGGCCTGGCTAGTATTTTCCTATATTAGGTGGTATCGGTGCACCAGGCTTAGGCCGCGCAGAAATGTCCTCATTTTCATATCAAATGTGGCTTTTTCAGTGAACATTAAAGGGAACCTGTTACACCCTTTTTCAATTTTAAACTGCCCCCAATGTCTTGTTAGTGACGCAATGTAAGTGATGCACATTTTCTGACTAACAAGACAATGGAGCAGTTTAATATTAAAGGTCGTGACCAGTTCCTTTTAAGCTGAACTCTATATGGGTGGGTTTATTTCTCCACAGATCATGTCCCCCATATAAATATTTCCGCAGTCTAGGTGTCATTTTGGGGTGACAGATTCCCTTTAAGTCAGCTTAAAAATCATCTCACCTGACGAATGAAAGTTTTTTGCTCGTGCATCGGGTGATGGACACTGTTTAGATAAATCCGTTTCCCATCTTTGGCTGCAGTGTGAATGCTGCTTTTAAAGGGGTTTTCTCACATTGGGAACTTACCCCCTATCCTTGGGATGGGGAATAACTTTCCAATCGCTGGGGGTCCGACTACCGTGGCCCCGAGTGTTTCCCAGAACCAGAACATGCAGACAGAATGGATTCCGGGAGTAAAATTTCATAGTCCTGTCTCCTGAGCTGTGCACTTAAGAGGTCTTTTGAGCAATTGGTGGGGGTCTCAAGTCCCACCCCATGATGCCCCTTCTCCCTACTGAGCCCACCTCTGCCCTACTAATCTCCTCAGAATTAATGGTCCTAATCCTATAAGATCTTGTCCAAAAGTTAAGTCTACTGCCTGGGACTAATCAGTATTGTGGTTCTTATATGGTCCACAGTCTACTGATGGCTGGTAACAACTACCAGCATCTCCTTACCATTGTTAAGGACATACTGGGAGTTGTACGTTAATGCAATACATAGATGTATATGGGTCTAACCTGACACTGCACTTGATTGCTGTGTGAAGTTGGCAATGTATTCATGTACTGATGGTGGTTTTGGCGATGTATTGTCTTCAGGGTGGGTTTGGTGATGTGTTATTGTGTTTAGGGTGGTTTTGGTGATATTACTGTATTGACAGTAGTTCTGTTGATGTTTTACTGTACTAACTGTGGTTTTGGTTACGTATTATAGTATGTAGTGTGGTTTTAGTTATGTATTACTGTACTGATGGTGGTTCTGGTGATAGTCATGTGGCTGTTGTAATCTTTACCTTATCAGTCTTGATCCTAAAACATAGGGTCAGCATGCTGGACTAAAAATACAGCTATCTGCATGTCTGTCAGCCGAATAAGTAATAGACTAAAGCCCCCATACACTATAGTCTGATTTTTAGGCCGGCAGCTATCTTGCTCAGCTCTCCCATATACAGGAGCACTCATTCTGCCAATTGTTTCTGTGTTCTTTATTAGAGCCGCTGCTGGACATCTCCGACAGCAGCTTATCATTTAGAGGATAATAGGATCTACACTCCGTAATTGGACATTCTGGATCCTTATTCCCCCCGACAATCAGAATTGAGAGCCCCTGTTCACATTGGGCTATCAGCAGAACCTGTCGATATTGGCGGGTTTAGAAAACTTTAGGTTAATGTGTATGGAGGTCTTAACTACTATCTGAAGGCTCTGGGCTCTATCAGGGAATGTGCACACCTCTTGTAGATGTCTGTGAACCCCCGGAATTATTCAGACAGAAAACACTTTAGGACAGTCATCATTTTATCCTGAAGCAAATATTTATTTTTTTTGCTGTGGCTTCTTGGTTGTTTTTTCCAACATCTTTTAGCTACTGGATTTTACTTATTTTTTTAAATGAACTAGTAAGCGGCATCCAAGCAGCAGGCGCCATATAATGGCCGGTCACAACTAGTAAGCAGCATCCAAGCAGCAGGCGCCATATAATGGACCGGTCACTGTCAGCCGCTTCATGTCTGAGGAAACCTGACGCGCTTAAAAAAACTCCAAAGACTGAACATATGGACAGCAAGTCGTTTTACACTGCAGTGTATGAGTTCATTTCTTTAATATTTAGAGTTTGGGTTTTTTGGGCGGGTTATAGGGCGGATCTGTCTGGGAAAAAAAAAGCTGTGTGCACATACCCGTAATCTGACTGATCAGAAGGGGGCGCCACCACTGACAGTGCCTAGGGCAGCAAAAACCCCAAATACGGCCCTGCATATACTCATGCGAAAACAAAAGAGCTGGACAAGGAAAAAGAGGACGAGACACAGATATAGGCATGGCACGCCCTTCTAAAATCATGTAAAACACTGCAAGGTGACTCCAAGCGGAGTCTCCCTTTATTCCAAAAGTTGGGCCACACAGACACCCACCCCTTCAGTGGCAGCACTTGTGCCCCAGTTGTACACTTCACAGCTAGATTTGCATCAAGCACATTCAAAAATACGCCATCCTTAACCGTCCCCAGGATGACACCGGGGTAGGTAGCTAAGTCTTTCCTGATCCCAGCTCTGTTCATCTTGGCTCCTTTTAAAAAACACAGCAAGCAAGGGTTACTCCAAGCGGAGTCTCCCTTTTTTTCCAAAAATTGGGCCACACAGACACCCCATCAGTGGCAGCAGTTGTGCCCCAGTTGTACACTTCACAGCTAGATTTGCATCAAGCACATTCAAAAATACGCCATAATTAACCGTCCCCAGGATGACACCGGGGTAGGTAGCAAAGTCTTTGCTGAACCATGACTTGTTCATCTTGGCTCCTTTTAAAAAAACACAGCAATCAAGGGTTACTCCAAGCGGAGACTCCCTTTTTTCCAAAAATTGGGCCCCACACACACCCACCCCTTCAGTGGCAGCAGTTGTGCCCCAGTTGTACACTTCACAGCTAGATTTGCATCAAGCACATTCAAAAATACGCCATAATTAACCGTCCCCAGGATGACACCGGGGTAGGTAGCAAAGTCTTTGCTGAACCATGACTTGTTCATCTTGGCTCCTTTTAAAAAAACACAGCAATCAAGGGTTACTCCAAGTGGAGTCTCCCTTTTTTCCAAAAATTGGGCCCCACACACACCCACCCCTTCAGTGGCAGCAGTTGTGCCCCAGTTGTACACTTCACAGCTAGATTTGCATCAAGCACATTCAAAAATACGCCATAATTAACCGTCCCCAGGATGACACCGGGGTAGGTAGCAAAGTCTTTGCTGAACCATGACTTGTTCATCTTGGCTCCTTTTAAAAAAACACAGCAATCAAGGGTTACTCCAAGTGGAGTCTCCCTTTTTTCCAAAAATTGGGCCCCACACACACCCACCCCTTCAGTGGCAGCAGTTGTGCCCCAGTTGTACACTTCACAGCTAGATTTGCATCAAGCACATTCAAAAATACGCCATACTTAACCGTCCCCAGGATGACACCGGGGTAGGTAGCAAAGTCTTTGCTGAACCATGACTTGTTCATCTTGGCTCCTTTTAAAAAAACACAGCAATCAAGGGTTACTCCAAGCGGAGTCTCCCTTTTTTCCAAAAATTGGGCCCCACACACACCCACCCCTTCAGTGGCAGCAGTTGTGCCTCAGTTGTACACTTCACAGCTAGATTTGCATCAAGCACATTCAAAAATACGCCATAATTAACCGTCCCCAGCATGACACCGGGGTAGGTAGTCAAAGTCTTTGCTGAACCATGACTTGTTCATCTTGGATCATTTTTAAAAACAATGTAAGCAAGGGTTACTCCAAGCGGAGTCTCCCTTTTTTCCAAACATTGGGCCACACAGACACCCCATCAGTGGCAGCACTTGTGCCCTAGTTGCAAACAGGATGTTTTGATTTGCATCAAGCACATTCCAAATCCACAAGCATTTACTCTCCCCAGGATGACACAGGGGTAGTAAATTCCTTGTGGATCCATGACTTGTTCATTTTGATGAACGTTAGTCTGTCCACATTGTCACTGGACAGACGCGTGCGCTTATCTGTCAGCACACACCCAGCAGCACTGAAGACACGTTCAGAGACAACGCTGGCAGCTGGACACGACAAAATCTCCAAGGCGTAACTGGAGAGCTCTAGCCATTTTTCAAGATTTGAAGCCCAAAATGAGCAAGGCTCCATTTGCAAAGTCATGGCATCAATGTTCATTTGGAGATACTCCTGTATCATCCTCTCCAGACGTTGACTATGTGTCAGACTTGTTGTCTCTGGTGGCCTTGCAAAGGACGGTCTAAAAAAATTATGAAAAGATTCCATAAAATTGCTGTTACCAGCACCAGATACGGTCCTACTGGTACTGGTAGACTGTTGAAGATGACGAGACCGTCCCATGTTTGTCAAGTTACAACTGGGAGATTCACTCCCTGCACCTGCACGGTTGTTTGGTGGAAAAGCCGAGCTAAGATCGAGTAACAGCTTCTGCTGATACTCCTGCATACGTCCGTCCCTTTCTATGGCTGGAATTATGTCACAAAATTTGGACTTGTACAGGGGATCTAATAGTGTGGCAAGCCAGTAGTCATCATCACTTCTAATTTTGACAATACGAGGGTCATGTTGGAGGTAGTGCAGCAAGAAGGCGCTCATGTGTCTTGCGCAGCCATGCAGATCAAGTCCACGCTGTGTTTGTGGCATAGAGGTGCTAACCGTTCTTTCTTCCTCTGACATCTCTCCCCAACCTCTTTCAACTGAAATTTGACCAAGGTCTCCCTCATCCGCTGAGTCTTCCATGTCCATGGACAGTTCGTCCTCCATTTCTTCATGTTCTCCTGCCCCTTCCTCAACATTTCGCCTGCTACCATGCACCCTTGTTGATCCCTGTCCCCCATGGTCCCATGCCTGCCGCGTTGGTGATGATGAACGTCTGGACCTTGGTGATGTTGTTGTGTCTTGCGCATATGAATCCTCCTGTAGTTCCTCCCCTTCCTGTTGTCTCACCCCCTGACTCCGAATAGTGTTTAGCGTGTGCTCCAGCATGTAAATGACTGGAATTGTCATGCTGATAATGGCATTGTCAGCGCTAAACATATTCGTCGCCATGTCGAAAATGTGCAGAAGGGTGCATAGGTCCTTGACCTGAGACCACTCTATCAGGATGATCTTCCCCACCTCTGCATCTCGTTGGCCCAGGCTATACTTCATGACGTATTGCACCAGGGCTCGGCGGTGCTGCCACAGTCGCTGAAACATGTGGAGAGTCGAATTCCAGCGTGTCGGCACATCGCATTTCAGGCGATGAACCGGCAGGCCAAAAGACTTCTGGAGAGATGCAAGTCGCTCAGCTGCGGCGGTTGAACGGCGGAAGTGAGCAGACAGTTTTCGTGCCCTGGTCAGAAGGCCATCTAGGCCGGGATAGTGTGTTAAAAATTGCTGGACAACAAGGTTCAACACGTGAGCCATACAAGGTACGTGTGTCACCTTGCCCAGGCGAAGGGCCGCACTCAGGATTGCAGCATTGTCGCACACGGCCTTACCAGGCTGCAGGTTGAGTGGAGACAACCATTTATTAAACTCGGACCTCAGAGCTGACCACAACTCCTCAGCTGTGTGACTCCTATTCCCAAGACATGTCAAGCTAAAGACCGCCTGATGCCGTTGCGCTCTGCTGCCAGCATAGTAATGAGGGGTGCGTGATTCCTTCTGCGCAGTTAGAATGCTGGTGACCTGACCAGGCAGGCTTGGGGAGGAGGTGGAGGACCCAGATGAGGTGGAGGAGGCAGAAGCAGTGGCAGAACTTGGACAGACAGAGGATTGACACACAAGTCGTGGGGACTAGTGATGAGCGAGTACCAAAAAGCTCGGGTGCTCGAGGCTCGGGCTGAGCATCCCAAGATACTCGTGTACTCGGCCCGAGCACCGAGCCCAATGTTATCCTATGGGAGACCCGAGTATTTTTCTGAAATCACCCCCGGCAGCATCAGCATGTAGAAACCCTAAAAATGTCACAAAAGTCTCAGAATGAGAGTGCTCAAATGACATGGCAACAGCATGGAGAAGACCCCTTGAAGCATTTATCACTCAAAAGTCACAGCTGTGAACAATTTTGTCCGAGTTTTACGCCATTTTTACGGACTCACCAGAAAACCTTCCAAAATGACACCAAAATGAATTTTCATGGCGGAAATGTTAAGGGCACATACCCAATAGTGAGATAGAGCTAATGTATGTTACTTTTTGAGATCAATACATGAAAGATTTTACGTAAAACATTGTGTGGCACTCCGATGACCAAAACGCACGTTTTGTGCTTTTTACTAGCGATGTCGGTCATTTTTTTTTTCATTCTATCTCCCGTCGGTCGGTCTCGCTCTGTCTTTCTCTCTCTGTCTTGTCTGTCCCCGTCTCACAGTCTGTCGGTCATTCTCCCCCCTCTCTCTTACTTACCGTTCCCCAATCACTGCCGCGGCGCTGCACAGCTGTTCACTAAACTCCGGCAGCTTTTCCTCTTTTGAAAAAGCCGGCCGCTCATTAAACAATCTCGTATTCCCTGCTTTCCTGCTTTTCGGCGCCTATGATTGGTTGCAGTGAGACACGCCATCACGCTGAGTGACAGGTGTCTCACTGCACCCAATCACAGCAGCCGGTGGGTGTGTGTATACTGTGCAGTGAAATAAATAATTAAATAATTAAAAAAAACCGGCGTGCGGTCCCCCCAATTTTAATACCAGCCAGATAAAGCCATATGGCTGAAGGCTGGTATTCTCAGGATGGGGAGCCCCACGTTATGGGGAGCCCCCCAGCCTAACAATATCAGTCAGCAGCCGCCCAGAATTGCCGCATACATTATATGCGACAGTTCTGGGACTGTACCCGGCTCTTCCCGATTTACCCTAGTGCGTTGGCAAATCGGGGTAATAAGGAGTTAATGGCAGCCCATAGCTGCCACTAAATCCGAGATTAATCATGTCAGGCGTCTCCCCGAGATTCCTTCCATGATTAATCTGTAAATTACAGTTAAAAAACACACAAACCCGAAAAATCCTTTATTAGAAATAAAAAACACTAACAAAGTCCCTCATCACCAATTTATTAACCCCGACAAACCCTCCATGTCCGGCGTACTCCACAGTCCTCCAGCGTCGCATCCAGCTGTGCTGCATGAAGGTGACAGGAGCTGCAGAATACACCGCCGCTCCTGTCAGCTTCACACAGCAAATGAAGACAGCCGCGCGATCAGCTGAGCTGTCACTGAGGTTACCTGGATCCAGCGGTGGATGCAGCGGTGGCCGCGGGTAACCTCAGTGACAGCTCAGCTGATCGCGCTATTCACCGCCGCACCGGTCAGCTCCATGCAGCAACTGAGGTGAGTATAGCGATCAGCTGAGCTGTCACTGAGGTTACCTGGATCCAGCGGTGGATGCAGTGGTGGCCGCGGGTAACCTCAGTGACAGCTCAGCTGATCGTGCTACTCACCGCCGCACCGGTCAGCTCCACGCAGCAACTGAGGTGAGTATAGCGATCAGCCAAGCTGTCACTGAGGTTAATCGCGGCCACCGCTGGATCCAGCGGTGGCCTTGAGTTACCTGACTGACAGCAGCTAATCGCGCTACTCACCTCAGTTGCTGTGTGAAGCTGACAGGAGCGGCGGTGTATTCTGCAGCTCCTGTCACCTGCATACAGCAGAGCTGGACGCGACGCTGGAGGTCCGTGGATTACGCCGGACATGGAGGCTTTGTCGGGGTTAATAAATTGGTGATGAGGGACTTTGTTATTGTTTTTTATTTCTAATAAAGGATTTTTCGGGTGTGTGTGTTTTTTAACTGTAATTTACAGATTAATCATGGAAGGTATCTCGGGGAGACGCCTGACATGATTAATCTAGGATTTAGAGGCAGCTATAGGCTGCCATTAACTCCTTATTACCCCGATTTGCCAACGCACTAGGGTAAATCGGGAAGAGCCGGGTACAGTCCCAGAACTGTCGCATCTAATGTATGCGGCAATTCTGGGCGGCTGATGACTGATATTGTTAGGCTGGGGGGGCTCCCCATAACGTGGGGCTCCCCATCCTGAGAATACCAGCCTTCAGCTGTATGGCTTTATCTGGCTGGTATTAAAATTGGGGGGACCGCATGCCGTTTTTTTTAATTATTTATTTATTTATTATACTGCACAGTATAGACACGCCCACCGGCTGTTGTGATTGGGTGCAGTGAGACACCTGTCACTCAGTGTGGGGGCGTGTCTCACTGCAACCAATCATAGGCGTCTGTGGGCGGGGAAAGCAGGGAATATGAGATGGCTGTGTGCAGAGCACAGCGCGCCCGCCGGTATAAAGGCTCGGTCACGTTGTGCGGGCCGGCCAATCACTGCAATTCCACAACGAACAGGGCTGTGGCATTGCAGTGGTCTGCCAGCCAATCCCTGCATGAGGGCTGGCTCTCAAAAGAGCGCCAACATGCAGGGATGAAGACCACGAGTACAGCACGAGTATCGCGAAATTACTCGGTACCCGCCGAGTAGCCCGAGTACAGTGATACTCGTGCGAGTACCGAGTAGTAACAATCATACTCGCTCATCACTAGTGGGGACGGCAAGACTTGTGCAGCAGACCCTTCACCATCTATCACCATAGTTACCCAGTGCCCAGTCAGCGACATGTAACGTCCCTGTCCATGCTTACTGGTCCAAGTATCGGTGGTGAAATGCACCCGTTGACACACAGAGTTTCTCAAGGAAGCGGTGATGTTGTGTGCGACATGCTGGTGTAGCGCGGGCACACCTTTCTTAGAGAAGTAGTGGCGACTGGGCATCTGGTACTGGGGCACAGCGACAGACATAAGGTCTCTAAAATCCTGTGTGTCCACCAGGCGGAAAGGCAGCATTTCGGTAGCCAAGAGCTTACAGAGGGATAAAGTCAACCTCTTAGCTTTGTCATGGGTCACAGAAAATGGCCTTTTATTTGTCCACATCTGAGGGACAGAGATCTGGCTGCTGTGTGTAGACGGTGTTGAGTAGGGTGTCCCTGGAAAAATGCAGGTTTGTGAGGAAAGTACAGGCGTAGACATGATGTCGCCTTCATCCAACGTTGGTGCTATCGATGTCTGAGAGAGCTGTACACACATACTTGTTTCCCCTTCCAAACCAACTGACGACCTACCAAGCAAACTGCCTGTTGCGGTTACAGTGGTGGAAGTTGTGCATGGAAAAGCAGGTGTGACAGCTGTCCCCACAGTCCTAAAAGATGAAGAGCGCGCGGATGCACTAGAAGGGGCAGGCGGTGGATGGTTCGCTCCGCTAGGCCGCAGTGCAGCACGGTGAGCTTCCCACCGGGACATATGATATTTATTCATGTGACGATTCATGGAAGAAGTTGTCAAACTGCTGAGGTTTTGACCTCTACTAACAGAATCATGACAAATTTTACAGATCACATAATTTGGGCGATCTTTTGCTATGTCAAAAAAGGACCAGGCTAGGCAAGGCTTAGAGGGCATGCGACCTGCTGATCCACCCCGACTAGTGCTCAGAGGCACAGTGGTGGCTGAAGATGCAGTTGTAGACGTGCTACCAGTACTCCTACTCTGTCCAGGAAGGCGCAAGGTAACTTCGTCGTCAGTTGTATCCTCCTCCACCGCCTCTGTTGACCTCCTCGAGTGCCTGACTGTGGGTTGACAGTAGGTGGTATCTAGAACTTCCTCATCAATTGTTGTGTTTGCACTCCCCTCACCCTCAGACCGAGCCTCTTCTTGCCCTGACCGAATATTTAAGTTGTCATCCCAATCTGGTATCTGCGTCTCATCGTCATCAGTATGTTCCTCATTGTCTATAACAACAGGTGTTACAGTTGGTGAAAAAGGGTCAACATTATGCTCAGAAACTTGGTCCTCACGGCCTGAATCAGAGTCACAAAGGTTCTGGGCATCACTGCAGACCATTTCCTGGTCTGTACTAACTGTAGCTTGGGAGCAGACCTCTGATTCCCAGGCTATAGTGTGACTGAACAGCTCTGCAGACTCAGCCATCTCAGTTCCACCATACTGTGCAGGGCGGATGGAGACTTCAGAGCTGGGAGAAAGCAAGTTTGATTGGGATGACAACTCAGAGGACTGGTGTTTTTTGGATGCGGTAGTTGAGGTGGCGGAGAGGGCACTTGTTGGACCACTTGAGATCCATTCAAGCATTTTCCATTTTTTGGCCATCATCTACCTTTGTTCCAGTTGTTCGTGTCCGTAAAAAAGGGAGCACATCGGATTGTCCACGGTAAGTAGTAGACATCTTACTTTTGCTGGAAGATGGTCTATCTTCAGCAGATGTTAATGGAGCTTTGCCACCTTCCCCATGGACAAACCCTTTTTTCCTTTTCCCACACGCCTCTTCCCCTTTCCACCAGCATCTGTCATTTTGCCACTCATTTTGATAGCGACAAGATTGTGCACTTAAAATGTGGTAGTAAAAATTGAGAGGTGGTGTAGATTTCAGCGGTGGTCTAGCTTTATTAACAGCAGAATAAACAACAATAATTATCCCTGACAATGCAACTACGGCCCTTAAACTGGCAGCAGTGTTTGCTAGTATAATGGCTTAGTAACAATGAGTTTGAGTGTGCAATGCAGGCAGACGTGCTGCAAATATCTTTGCACTAGCGAGACAATACAGAAGTCCAACAGCCACGTTTAGGATGCCACTAAGTTCACTCAGTGTTTGCTAGTATAATGGCTTAGTACCAATGAGTTTGAGTGTGCAATGCAGGCAGACGTGCTGCAAATATCTTTGCACTAGTGGGACAATACAGAAATCCAACAGCCACGTGTAGGATGCCACTAAGTTTCCTCAGTGTTTGCTAGTATAAAGTCTTAGTAACAATGAGTTTGAGTGTGCAATGCAGGCAGACGTGCTGCAAATATCTTTGCACTAGCGAGACCATACAGAAGTCCAACAGCCACGTTTAGGATGCCACTAAGTTCACTCAGTGTTTGCTAGTTTAATGGCTTAGCAACAATGAGTTTGAGTGTGCAATGCAGGCAGACGTGCTGCAAATATCTTTGCACTAGTGGGACAATACAGAAGTCCAACAGCCACGTTTAGGATGCCACTAAGTTCACTCAGTGTTTGCTAGTATAATGGCTTAGTAACAATGAGTTTGAGTGTGCAATGCAGGCAGACGTGCTGCAAATATCTTTGCACTAGTGGGACAATACAGAAGTCCAACAGCCACGTTTAGGATGCCACTAAGTTCACTCAGTGTTTGCTGTTAAACTCTGTTTTCACGGACCTGTCACCTATGGCTCTGACCCTGCCGGTATTAACCCTTAAAAGGACTGATAGAAACTTCTATCCCTATTCTGAACAGCGCTGTGTATGGAGCGTACACTGCAGTATCGGAGATAGGAGCTGCGCCAGTTATGACTGACACCAAGGACGCAGAAGGCAGATAATGGCGTGCTGGAGGAAAATGTCCGTTTTTATAATGCAGGGACTTGTGACATGGACATCCTATCACACATGCCGTTGCTTCTCTGGCTAAAAGTCCACTTAGCTGTGTGTGTGTCTGGGATTGGCTGACATGCTGGCCCGCCCCACTACACGCGCGCGCTTAGGGAAGGAAGACAAGGAAAAAAAAAAAAAAATGGCGATCGCCATTATCCATACAGCAGTGATCTGAATGCGCTGTTCCCGCACACTATACACTGAAATTTCATAATAGTGTGAGTCACAGAGTGACTTACACTATTACAGCGGAAAGCCAGCTAGTAATTAGCTGGTCTTTTTGCTGCTAGAACCGTTCTCGAATGTATCTAGAACTATCGAGCTTTAGCAAAAAGCTCGAGTTCTAGTTCTATCTAGAACAGCCCCCAAAATCACTCGAGCCGCGAACTGGAGAACCTCGACCCGCGAACCGCGCTCAACTCTAGTGATGGGTATAGTCCCCAGAAAGTCAATGTCTCAATAACTTGTCATGTGGTCTTGAGCATCATTTACAGCTTGACCATGACTTCTTATGCTGATCACAGGTGGAGTTATTGTCTGCGGAGGCATGGCATCCCAGTTTTCTTGAAAAGCAGCCCTCAGGTCATTGAGGTTCTGGGGTAGAGTTATGAGCCTCTACACAGTGACTCAGCTGATCCCACAGTTTTTCTGTGGGATTCAGGTCTGAAGAAAGTGCAGGCCACTATCTTTGAGGTATCCCAGTCTCCAGCAGCCATTGCCTATTGATGCGACTTCGATGAAGATGCAATTAAGTTGCAGGGACATAATGACTGGATTAGTGATGTTATTCCAGTAGTAGGGGCTTGTCACTGTACCACTCACAAAGTGTAGGGCAGTTCTGTATTGATTATACACACCATGTAACACCACCACCAAAGGCTCGTCTGGTGACAACAGTGGCTGATGTATTGTGCTTTTCTTGACGTCTTCAACATCATTGGCGGCCATCATTTCTGCTCAGAATGAATCGACTCCTCAGTAACAGCATTGAGGCCCACTGGTCCCTCATTCAGCAAGACAATGACCCCTGTGCCTGGTGGTGTGCAAAGGTACTCTTGCAGGTTGTCTATCATGGAGACAACACTCATTTAAATGGTTACAAATGGTCTGACGTGACACTTGGTGCATGTCACGCTTTTTTTAAATGTGCCTGGAGTTGTGTGGCATTCATAATCCAGTTTCGAAGGGCATTGTTCACAATGAAAAGCTCATCAGTGTGAGATGTGGGGAAAGGACGTCCACTTCTAGGCCTTTCTGTGACTCTTCCCGTCTCTCTGTACCTCTGTTACAACCTGCTGATGACACTCTGTGACATTCTAGGCTCATTGGCCACTTCCATCTGAGAACACAATTGTGAGGTACTGTTGATCAATTAGGTGTCATCTTGATCTCATGATGTCAAAATGTGAACCGCATGATGAGGATGACTGTTTAAATATCAATTCTAATTGTACTCCAAAATGTATTGGGCGATTCATGGATCAACCAACTGTTGTTAATTTTGCCATTAAGCTCAAGCTAAAGTTTAGAGAAGGTCATATTAGGTTGACTTGAAAAGGTCAGAGTGCATTTTTGGGTCATCCTGAAATTTCACCAGAAAGCCAATTATCCCTATCTTTTTGCGAGTAGTGTATGTGTGTAGTTAAAGGGAACCTGTCATCAGAAATTTAGCTATAAAGCTAAAAGTTTCCCCCTCTGCAGCT
The DNA here is from genome assembly GCF_048569485.1 of Anomaloglossus baeobatrachus. Classification (NCBI taxonomy): domain Eukaryota; kingdom Metazoa; phylum Chordata; class Amphibia; order Anura; family Aromobatidae; genus Anomaloglossus; species Anomaloglossus baeobatrachus. The sequence goes on along the minus strand of NC_134355.1, from coordinate 597,534,752 downwards.
CCTGGGCTGCATTCTAGGAAGCTTCCTATAGTTCTTGTGGCCCCTTTTATACCAAAATAAACACTTTATAAACTTGTACCTTTTCTTATGCAAATTTCGTAAATCTTCCATGGGGGCGGGCTGCCTGGGGTACGTTGCTGTCCTCCTGCCGATTTACGCCGCCCCCGAACGCTGAATTTCAAAGCTCAGGACGCCGCCCCTGGGTGCCCGTGGTCCCGCGCATGCGCTGTTCCACTGTAGCGGTGCCGTGCACTGTGTGCACGTGTGACCGCTGGTGACGCTTTGCGTGGGCACGAGGTTATGGGCGGGGCTGTGAGTGTCATGCTCTCCTGCTCCGTCCGCTCTTCCCATCTATTTCCTGCTGCTGAGCAGGATGGGAAGGAGGTGACGTCCGGTCATCGGGCCAGCGAGCGCTTGCGCATAACGCTGGAGTAATAGGGGAAAGTGCAGTCACGAGGTTATGGGCGGCACTTGCTGATGACACTCACAGCGCCGCCCATAACCTCGTGCCCGCGCAAAGCGTCACCAGCGGTCACACGTGCACACAGTGCACAGCACCGCTACAGTGGAACAGCACATGCGCGGGACCACGGGCACCCAGGGGCGGCGTCCTGAGCTTTTAAATTCAGCGTTCGGGGGCGGCGTAAATCGGCAGGAGGACAGCAACGTACCCCAGGCAGCCCGCCCCCATGGAAGATTTACGAAATTTGCATAAGAAAAGGTACAAGTTTATAAAGTGTTTATTTTGGTATAAAAGGGGCCACAAGAACTATAGGAAGCTTCCTAGAATGCAGCCCAGGAGCTGCAGAGGGGGGAACTTTTAGCTTTATAGCTAAATTTCTGATGACAGGTTCCCTTTAATATTTACACCGCTGCTGGAGTGCAGTAAACCTGAAAGAGAACAGGAAACTCCAGTGGTAATGACCTTTTAAATGATCATGGAAATTCCTACCTGAGTATAAGTAAGGAACAGTTAGAAAGATATGCACATTGTAATTTGTTTTTCCATTTTTATGATCTGTTTGGGGAGTATAACAATTGAAAAAAAAGGTTAAAGTTACATGACTCACTATTAGTTTGTTTTCCCCTAAAAGGTCTTCAGATTCCATCCATTCCATCTACTATCAGGTTTTGGAATGAATAGAATAACTTTGTCTGCATAACTTTTTTTCCCCATAAAAAAAAAGAGATTGAAAATGGAATGGACACTTCCTTTTTTTAACATTTAAATATGCACCTAGAACCACGAGCAGTTCTGGGTGCATATTGCTAATCCCAGCCTAACCGTCCCTGTATACACTAGCATAGATAAAGAGATCTTAAGAAAGTATTTCTAAAGATCTTTTACCGTATGCTAACGAGCGAGGGGACTAGTCCCCTGGGCGTTAGTTCCCCGGCCAGTCGGCTCCATTAGCATGTTAGTACGCCTCTGTTGGTGTGCTAACATGCTAATGAATATGCACCATCAGAGGATGATCTCCCTCACCTCTCTGCTGTCATCGCCGCCCGACGCTGCATTTCAGTCATGCGCACTATAAAGCCATGTGTATGCGTCATGGCTTCAAACTGACTTCTCTGCCGCCATCACGTCTGACGCTGGATTTCGGCTCAGTGCGCTTGACCCCCGTAGTTTCGGTCATGCGCACTACTTAAGTTTGAAGCCAGAACGCATACATCCGGCTTCATAGTGCATATGCACATACTGCCAAAATCCCCTGTCGGACGCGATGGCAGCAGAGAGGTGAGTGAGATTATCCTCTGACGCTGCGTATTCATTAGAATGCTATCACGTCCACAAAGGCGTACTAACATGCTAATGGAGCCGACTGACAAGGGGAACCAACGCACAGGGGACTAGTCCCCTCGCTCATTAGCATAAGATAAAATTCTTTAGAAATACTTTTTCTAAAGATCTCTTTATCTATGCTAGTGTATACAGAGACAGTTAGGCAGGGATTAGCAATATGCACCCAGGACTGCTCTTGGTTCTGGGTGCATATGTGACACCCTGGCGCCGCCAGGTGATCACACTCAAAATAGGCCCCCGCATAACACCTTCCCTCACAGGGTTACACCGAGCCAACAAAACCCTAGTCACCCCCCCAGGGTAGGAAAGGCACACCAGTGGGCGGGACCAGGCGGAAGGACAACGCCCACCAGGTGTCTAGAGAACCCGGGGTGGGAAAAAGTGGAAGTTTCAGTTTTAAAATTCAGTTGAGCTGAGAGGAATGAGAGAGGAGAGAGGAGAAAGTCAAGTTCAAGTGAAGCCAGAGAGGAAAGGCATCGGGGTTGGAGACACGGCGTACTGGCTAGGTGGCAGATAGTGGTCCATGTCTGTCAGGAGATGGGAAGACGGCTGCCGGAGATCCGAGGTGGAACGGGACAGGATAGGAGCCCGCCGGTACCGACACTGGAGAACCGACCCGGAAACCGTGCACAGAGGGGGTACCTGGACCCTGAAGCAGAGATCGGAAGCACCGACTTTGTTAATTAACCAGTTGAGGACAGGATTACAGGTCCTGTCCCACCCAAAGTCCCAAAAGCAGACCAGCAGCCCACCGAGAGGAATAGGGCATCCGCCAGGGCCCCTTTAGATCCCATGGGTCAGCGTCTGCGGGCAAGGGTCCCACCCATAGTTCTGGGAGCAGGCTCCCATGTTCTATACCGAGAAGTCCAAGGAGGACTAAAAATAGTGCAGAGGAAAGTGACACAGACCATCACCCCGGGTGAGGGACCAGAATACACCCGGCCGCGGCGGCCGGCCACCAACACCTTGCTTTACAATTGGACTCGTGTGATTCATTTGACTGTGAGTACACCAGCATCCCCCGTTCTGACCGGGTGCGCCGACCCCTGCCACCACTATCCTCAGCACAGAGACACTGGGCCCCGGGACATCCATCCCTACCCACGGAGGGCTTAATATCCAGCTGCTATCCCATTGCCCCCGGGTGCTCCCTAACAGCAGCGGTGGTGCGACATCTCACCACACACCATGGGTGGCGTCACCAAGTGTTCACGGCAATCCCCGTACATATACGTCCCCCTTTATAGGAAGTGTCCGCGCGACCCCCGGGTCCAGAGGATCCCTTGAGCCACACTGTGGATCCGGATCCAAGCAGCCCGGCTGCTGCTGACTTGGGGGCGGCACACATATTATACTTGACAGGTTCAATTTAAAGGGTTGTCATCATTCAGGTGTAAAATACCTAGAATAACAAACTCTGCTGGTAGTCATCCTTCCTCCCTGTGACTGTTCCAGTCCAGTTGTTTTGACTGCAGCACTGATGTTACGTCAATAGGACGTGTACCGCCCCGCGGGCTCCGCCGAGCCGCTCGGATCCGTGCTCGTACGGTGGGTGGCTCGAGCTCCTCACGGACCCAGGGGTCACGTCTCTCTGCAAGGGGGTTGGCGCTACACGCAGGGGCTTCGTAGGGAGTTCCACGGCCGGGGCCGCAGTGGTTTGGAAGGGATGTAAGTTCGTGACGCCACCCACGGGTTGTGGTGAATGGATGGACACCACCGCTGCCGTTAACTAGGCCTCCCGTTGATGGTGTTGCGCAGCTTGGTGCTGACCCCTCCGTGAGTAAGGGAGTAATGGTCCCGGGGGCCCGAGGGAAGTGCTGAGGCGTGGGGACAGGCGCGTGCTGGATGCTGGCGCGGTGCGGTGCGCGGCCCGAAGGCACTGGTGTATTCACTATGACACAATACACTAGAGTCTCTGGTAAACCAAACGGGATGATGAACGGGGCCCGCAGCCGGCTGCAGCTTCTCCCTTAACAGGTTGGTGGTTTCCGCCTTTCTCCTGCACCTCTTTGTGTGCATTTTTGACTCCTATGCCTAAGCAACGGTAGTCTGCTCCCCGACTTGCTGGGTGTCGGAAGAGCCCTGTTTGCCCGCAGACGCTGGCCCCTTGGATCTCTATGCCTTGGTGGTGGCTTTACCCTGTATGGTTGGGCTGTTGTCTTCTAACGGGTCTTGTGTGGGAAAGGTCCTTAAGTCCAGTCCTCAATCAGTTGATTTGACTCGGCCCTGTCGGTTCGGGGCTTCGTACTGGGTCTGAGTACCCCTCCTGGTGCTCCGGTTTCCAATCGGTTCCCAGGTTCGGTACCGGCGGGCCACCGCCCGACCCCGGTCCCTACGGGTTCTACCGGCTGTAATCCCAGCTCCTGCAGGTGGCCACCACCGTCTGCCTCCTTGCCAGAGGTGACTGGGCTCTGACCCAGACACCTGAGTAGAATATTGGCAGGCTTGGTCACAGGTCTGCCCTTGAACTTGACCTCTCTCCTTCACTGTCAAGACTAGACTACTACACACTGAACTTGTGTCTTTTTCCCGCCTCCAGGCCTGTGAACTCCTTGGTGGGCATAGCCAACCACCTGGCTCCGCCCCCCTGGTGTGGACATCAAACCTGGAGGGTGGTGACAAGGTTTTGAAGTTTGGCTGCTGTCACCTTTTTAGGGAGGGGGTGTGTGTGCATGGGACTACCTGGAACGACCTGCCTAGTCCAGGGTGTCACACACGCAATACTGCTTCAGCCAGTCACTGAGCTCAGCAGGTTGACGGCACGTGACGCTACGCTCAGTGACTACCCATATAACTGACAGGATAACCAAAAGAGCCATGCAAATTTAATGCTGAAATAGGTGTGAATAGAAACTTGCCCTAAAGTGTTGTCAAATAGTATTTAACCCCTTCACGACCGCGGGCAGTAAAATTACGTCCTATTTTAACGTGACTTAACGACCAGGGACGTAATTTTACGGCCTAAAGTTCATTTGATTGCCGTGGCCATAGCAACGGCTTTCAAATGATGTCCCCTGCTGTTTCTTACAGCAGGGGACCTTTGCTTCACCTCAGGGGGGGTGGCATCGCCACCCCCCATCGACGATCGATGTGATTGGCTGTTCAAATCTGAACCGCCAACCACATCTTTCACACTGATTTCGGTAAAAATAATGCCGGAAATAGTGCGATACTGTGAGATCCGGCTATGATGTGCTGTAGCAGGTACAGCAGATCATAGGTGGATCTCAAACATGCCGCCCCCAGCCCCTGCAGCACTGATTGGAGCGATCGTGCTATGACGCGCAATCGCTCCAATCAGTGTGCAGTGGGGCGGTCTGATATGCCGGTGGCCGCCCTCCCCAGGCCTGTGCTGGTCTGGGGACCCTCCCCCAACATGTCTGCAGCGTGCAGCACTGGCTGGTACAAGTGGTACCACGCCACCGCTGCTGCCGCTGCTGTCACGGAGCAGGAGCGGTGAGTATTGTGCTCACTTTGCAGCCCATGCGCGCTTCCGTAATGGCCCCTGCTCGTGCCCCCCTGCGATCTGCCCCCCGACATCCCGATCTTCCCCCCCGACATCCCGATCTGCCCCCCCGACATCTCTATTCTGCAGCTCCTCCGGTATCTCCCTCCTCCTCTGCTCTCCTTGAAGCCCCTGCGCGCTCTTATTATTGCTCCTGCGTGCTCCCGTAATGGCCCCTGCCCGTGCCCCCCTGCGATCTGCCCCCCCGACATCTCCCGATCTGCCCCCCGACATCCCAATCTGCCCCCCGCCATCCCAATCTGCCGGCCTCCCCCGTGATCTCTATTCTGCAGCTCCTCCAGTATCTCCCTCCCCCTCTGCTCTCCCCCTCCCCCTCTGCTCTCCCCCTCTGCTGTCCACCCCCCCTCTGCTGTCCCCCCGACGTCCTCTTACCTGTCTTCACCGGCCGATCACATCTGCCTCCATCGCTGGGTCCTTCTTCCTGAGTCTTCTGCTGAGCTGTCCAACTTCCTGCCTGCGGCTCCTGTACAGCTGTCTATCTCGCTTGCCTTCTGTTCCTCCTGCTACTCCTCTGGGTACTGTGAGTATAACTTTTTTTTTTCTTTTTTTCCTCTATCCCCTGTCCATTTTTACACCTCGTGCGTCCCGCCGAGCGCTGATCAGGGATGCAGATAACGTATCTGCATCCGTGGTCAGTTTTCGGCGGGACTTTTTTTTTCCCGTATCCCCGACGCTTTTTGTATTGCATCAGTCCGTGCGTCCCGCCGAGCGATGATCAGGGATGCACATAACGGATCGGCATCCCTGCTCAATTTTTGGCGTGACAAAAAGCATCGGGGATACGGAAAAAAAAGTCACGCCAAAAATTTAGCAGGGATGCCGATCCGTTATGTGCATCCCTGATCAGCGCTCGGCGGGACGCACGGACTGATGCGATACAAAAAGCGTCGTGGATACGGAAAAAAGACTATTGCATCAGTCCGTGCGTCCCGCTGAGCGCGGATCAGGGATGCACATAACGGATCGGCATCCCTGCTCAATTTTTGTCGTGACTTTTTTTTCCGTATCCCCGAAGCTTTTTGTCACGCCAAAAACTGAGCAGGGATGCCGATCCGTTATGTGCATCCCTGATCAGCGCTCGGCGGGACGCACGGACTGATGCGATACAAAAAGCGTCGGGGATACGGAAAAAAAAGTATCGCATCTGTCCGTGTGTCCCGCTGAGCGCGGATCAGCATCCCTGCTCAATTTTTGGCGTGACTTTTGTTTTTTTACCGTATCCCAGCGTTTTTTGTATCTCATCCGACCGTGCCTCCTGCAGCGGCCGATCAGTGCACTGCGTCTGTGCATTTGAAAAGTCAAATGGCGTTCCTTGTCTTCTGAGCCCCGCCATGCGCCCAAACAATTGATCTCCACCACATATGAGGTATCTGCGTACTCGGGAAAAATTGCACAATACGTTTTATGGTGCATTTTTTCCTGATACCGTTGTAAAAAGAAAAAAAAAAGCTACCTTGTTGCTGCAAAAATTTAAAAAAAATAAATAATTTTCACGGTTCAACGTTATCAGCTTTCAGTGGCGCCCCTGGGGGTACAAGGGGCTCACTAAACATCTAGATAAATTCCTTGAGGGGTCTAGTTCCAAAATGGGGTAATTTGTGGGGGAGCTCCACTGTTTAGGCACCATAGGGGGGGTCTAAAAACGTGACATGGCGTCCGCTAATGATTCCAACCAATTTTGCTGTCAAATGGTGCCCTTCTCTTCTGAGCCACGCCATGCGCCCAACAATTACTTTCCACCACATGTGAGGTATCTGCGTACTCAGGAGAAATTGTACAATACATTTTATGGTGCATTTTTTCCTGATACCCTTGTGAAAAAAAGCTACCTGGTTCAAGTAACAGTTCTGTGGTAAAACAAAAGAAAATTGTATTCATGGCTCAACATTATCGACCTCTGTGGAGCCCCTTGCGGCTCACCAAACATCTAGATAAACTCCTTGAGGGGTCTAGTTTCCAAAATGGTGTCACTTGTGGGGGAGCTCCACTGTTTAGGCACCTCAGGGGGTTTTCCAAACGTGACATGGTATCCCCTAATGATTCAAACAAATTTTGCTGTCAAATGGTGCTCCTTCTCTTCTGAGCCCCGCCATGCGCCCAAACAATTACTTTCCACCACATATGAGGTATCGTCGTACTCAGGAAAAAATGCACTATAAATTTCATGGTGTATTTTTTCCTGATACCCTTGTGGAAAAAAAAGCTACTTAGTTGAAGCAACAGTTTTGTGGTAAAAAAAAAAAAATTCTTTTCACAGCTCAACTTTATAAACTTTTGTGACGCCCCCAGGTGTTCAAAGTGCTCACCAAACATCTAGAAAAATTATTTGAGGGCTCTAGTTTCCAAAATAAGGTCACTTGTGGGGGAGCTCCATTGTTTAGGCACCTCAGGGGGTCTTCAAGCCCGACATGGCGTCCGCTAATGAGTGCAGCTAATTTTGCGTTCAAAAATTCAAATGGCGCTCCTTCCCTTTCGAGCTCTGCCGTGTGCCCAAACATTTGATTTCCACCACATATAAGGTATCTGCGTACTCAGGAGAAAATGGACAATACATTTTATGTTGCATTTTTTCCCGATACCCTTGTGAAAAAAAAGCTACCTAGTTGAAGCAACAGTTTTGTGGTAAAATATTTTTTTTTTCTTTTCACGGCTCAACGTTATAAACTTCTGTGAAGCCCCGAAGTGTTCAAAGTGCTCACCAAACATCTAGAAAAATTATTTGAGGGCTCTAGTTTCCAAAATGGCGTCACTTGTGGGGGAGCTCCATTGTTTAGGCACCTCAGGGGGTCTTCAAACCCGACATGGCGTCCGCTAATGAGTGCAGCTAATTGTGCGTTCAAAAATTCAAATGGCGCTCCTTCCCTTTCGACCTCTGCCGTGCACCCAAACAATTGATTTTTACCCCTTATGGGGTATCAGCGTACTCAGGAGAAAATGCACAATAAATTGTAGGGTGCACTTTCTCTTTTCTCCCTTGTAAAAATGAAAATATTTTGGCTAAAGTAACATTTTTGTGTTAAAAAGTAAAATTTTCATTTTTTCCTTCCACATTACTTTGGTTCCTGTGAAGCACCTAAAGGGCTAATAAACTTCTTGGATGTGGTTTTGAGCAGTGTGAGGGGTGCAGTTTTTAGAATGGGGTCACTTTTGGGTATTTTCTGTCACCTCGGCCTCTCAAAGTCACTTCAAATGTGATGTGGTCCCTAAAAAAATTATTTTGTAAATTTTGTTGGAAAAATTAGAAATTGCTGATGAACTTTGACCCCTTCTAACTTCCTAACGAAAAAAAAATTTCTTTCGAAAATTGCGCTGATGTAAAGTAGACAAGTGGAAAATGTTATTTCGTAACTATTTTGTGTGAGATATCTCTCAGATTTATGGGCATAAATTTTCAAAGTTTGAAAATTGCGAAATTGTCAACATTTTCGCACAATTTCCTAAATTTTCACAAATAAACGGAAAAAGTATCGGCCGAAATTTACAACTGACATGAAGTACAATATGTCACGAAAAAACAATCTCAGAATCGCCAGGATCCGTTGAAGCGTTCCAGAGTTATAACCTGTCAAAGTGACACTGGTCAGAATTGCAAAAAATGGCCCGGTCATTAGGGTGTTTTAGTGGCCGGGGGTGTAGGGGTTAAAGCCCGCTTTACATGCTACTATATATCTTACGATGTGTCGGCGGGGTCACGTCGTAAGTGATACACATCCAGCATCGTAAGTTACATTGTAGCATGTAACAGCTACGTGCGATTGCGATTGAACGGTAAAACGTTCATCGCATACACGTCGTTCATTTCCTAAAAATTGAACGTCAGGTTGTTCATCGTACCCGGGGTAGCACACATCGCAGTGTGTGACACCCCATGAATGAGGAACAGATTTTACCTGCGTCCTGCGGCTCCCGCTGGCAAAGCGGAAGGAAGGAGGTGGGTGGGATGTTTATGTCCTGCTCATCTCCGCCCCTCCGCTTCTATTGGCCGGCTGCAGCGTGACGTCGATGTGACGCCGAACGTTTCTCCCACTCCAGGAAGTGGATGTTCGCCACCCACAGCGAGGTCGTATGGATGGGTAAGTACGTGAGACGGGGGGTTATTAGTTTGTGCGACACATTCAACAAATTGACCGTGTCGCACATACGATGGGGGTGGGTACGATCGCATACGATATCGTATGCTTAATTGCAAGGTGTAAAGCAGGCTTTAGATACTGACACAAGTGAATTCCCGTACCTCCGCGCCGCACTTCCGGGTACAGTGGAGCCTGTCTGCTCCCTGACCCGGCGTGCAGCGACGCGCTGACGCTGCAGAGAGGTTACGGCAGCGTGGAGAGGTAGCTCCTCCTTCTGCCATCTGTCAGCGTCAGTGTCCAGAGTGCCACAGAGGACGGAACACAGAGAAGAAGCTGCCTGTGCTTGGAGCACGTAAGCGCTCAGTGGGCCGAAGATTCAGGGGAGCAGGGAGAGGAGCCGCATAAGATGGGAGCAATATGTGGCTATATGGGAAGAGGCCACACAAGATGGGAGCGCTATATGGGGAGAGGGGCCATATTAAGATGGGAGCTATATGGGGAGAGGAGCCAACATAAGATGGGAGCTATATGGGGAGAGGCCACATAAGATGGGAGCGGTATATGGGGAGAGGGGCCACATAAGATGGGAGCTATATGGGGAAAGGAGCCAACATAAGATGGGAGCTAAATGGGGAGAGGAGGCAACATAAGATGGGAGCTATATGGGGAAAGGGGCCACATAAGATGGGAGCTATATGGGGAGAGGGGCCACATAAGATGGGAGCTATACGGGAAAAGGAGCCATATGGGACAGGATCTGCAGGAGAAAAGGAGCACATGGGATGAGATCTGCAGGGGAAAGAGGCCATAATGGGATGGAATCTGCAGGGGGAAAGAGGCCATAATGGGATGGGATCTTCAAGGGAAAGAGGCCATAATGGGATGGGATCTGTAGGGGGAAAGAGGCCATAATGGGATGGGATCTGTAGGGGGAAAGAGGCCATAATGGAATGGGATCTGTAGGAGAAAAGAGGCCATAATGGCATGGGATCTGAAGGGGAAAGAGGCCATAATGGGATGGAATCTGCAGGGGGCAAGAAACCACATGGGATGGGATCTGTAGGGGGAAAGGAGCCACATGGGATGAGATCTGTATGGGGAAGGTTGTCTGTTCCAATTTTAGCAGGGCTCCTTTAGTAATAATTTTTAAAAACTGTAGAAAGAACATTTAATACAATATGACTGACAGTGACTGGAGCAACTGGTACTGGACAGGAGAGTGACGGTATAGGAGGGGAAGGAGATTTTACTTTAAATTACTTGTATTTTGTGGTTGAGGAAAGTGCGTGAAAATGGGTGTGGTTACACAATGGGTGTGGGTTTTCAAATGGATGGGGTTTACAGAGAACCTGTTGTTAAAAATTTGAATCCCACCCCTGGGTACATCCAGAAAAAGGAAACAACTGGTACAGTCTATGCGATTCTCCTCAGTGGACATGGCCTTGCAGGCACAGGGATTCCTGTCAGTTGCTGGTAGTGGGGCTCACTTTAGCGCTCTTTTTGGGCTCCTCCCATGTTTTTCACGCTCTTTGCGAGTACCGCTCATGACAACACGCCCCTTCTTTTCCCGCGCTGCACAAGTAATGGCAACTGTCCTTTTTAAGCAAAGTATTAAACACAGTCCAGTAAGGAGCACAGTACCCAGGTTTTTTGCTGGACACAGAATCCTGTTTTGTGATGCGAAATGTAGCGCCCCACGGGGCAGGTGCATTAACCTACTCGTCGTTGGGCCATCGACAGTCGTGGTCACGAGTGGCCTAGCCCGGCTCCATTGCCCCGAGGTGTACAGAAGATGGCTAGGGAGGATGATGAGGGTAGTGGTGAGTTGTTTGTTGTGACACCACCTGTGGTAGGCAGCCAGGGAATGGGCCGCCACTGCTGTCGCTGTCCTCCGGGGCAGATGGTAGTAGCAGCTATGGGTGGTATAGCTACCCACAGGTGGAGCGGGCCCCGGGTAGGATGATGAGGGGAGTACTCATGGCGGCTCAGGGCGGCAGTACGGGTAATAAAGAGTCAGAGTCTATAGCTGCAGTTCCAGGTTGTACTCACTTTTGTACGATGACGCTCACCCAGGTAATACCAGTCACTTGCTATGATGGGCTTCGTCGAACCCGAATTACTTTAGAAATCAGTCCGGTTTGGTGTTTGGTGGGTTTCTCCTTGTAACGCTTGTCTGCGGATTCCCTGACTTGAAGATATGAGGGGACCCTGGGTTTCCGATGTGGGGTCCGGCTTGATGCGAGACCCCGGATCCTATATGGCACTGTGCTGTCGGGTGCTGTGTGGTCAGGGAAGCTTGAAACTTTCCCCGTCCAGGCAGATTCTGGAAAACTAATGTGAAGTGTGATCTTCGCTAGGGTCCTGCCGCCCTGTGTGGCGTCGATTCCGAGGGGAGCAGATTCACTCTCCCCACGGCAACCGTGTGAACTTTCTCCTCCTTCCCACCGGAACATCCCTGAGATGTGACTGCTCCCTTCCTCCCCTGCTGGAGAACTCCTCTAGACTGCCTGCCTGATTTTGGCTTGCTCACTAGTTTTCTTAACTGTTGTGTGACTCCAAACTCCCCCTGCTGGCTGCACCTTCCCCTCCCAGGTCCAAAGCTAGTGGGATTGGGGCCCCTGTTGAGGGCATCCTGTAAAAGGCACTCTGTCGGCGACCCTTTTATTACCCTACCCTAGCCCAGTCCCCAGTGGGAGCAAGGCAACCTGATGTGTATTTGTGTGTGTAATGTAGTAAAACCGGGACTGGCCTCCTCAGGAACCGGGTTTAGCATTACACCCAAATGTGGGTGCAATACTCTGTGGCAACTGAAGCTTCAGGGGCGCCACACTATTATTTTGCAAATAACTTTACTTCTCTTATATTTCTTTGATACTGCATTATCTGTGTATTGTCTGTCTGTCTGCTTTGCACCTTTTTTCTTTATTAACCCCTTCACCCCCGGCCACTAAAACACCCTAATGACCGGGCCATTTTTTGCAATTCTGACCAGTGTCACTTTGACAGGTTATAACTCTGGAACGCTTCAACGGATCCTGGCGATTCTGAGATTGTTTTTTCGTGACATATTGTACTTCATGTCAGTTGTAAATTTCGGCCGATACTTTTTGCGTTTATTTGTGAAAATTTAGGAAATTGTGCGAAAATGTTGACAATTTCGCAATTTTCAAACTTTGAAAATTTATGCCCATAAATCTGAGAGATATCTCACACAAAATAGTTACGAAATAACATTTCCCACTTGTCTACTTTACATCAGCGCAATTTTCGAAAGAATTTTTTTTTTCGTTAGGAAGTTAGAAGGGGTCAAAGTTCATCAGCAATTTCTAATTTTTCCAACAAAATTTACAAAATATTTTTTTTAGGTACCACATCACATTTGAAGTGACTTTGAGAGGCCGAGGTGACAGAAAATACCCAAAAGTGACCCCATTCTAAAAACTGCACCCCTCACACTGCTCAAAACCACATCCAAGAAGTTTATTAGCCCTTTAGGTGCTTCACAGGAACCAAAGCAATGTGGAAGGAAAAAATGAAAATTTTACTTTTTAACACAAAAATGTTACTTTAGCCATAAAATTTTCATTTTTACAAGGGAGAAAAGAGAAAGTGCACCCTACAATTTATTGTGCATTTTCTCCTGAGTACGCTGATACCCCATATGGGGTAAAAATCAATTGTTTGGGTGCACGGCAGAGGTCGAAAGGGAAGGAGCGCCATTTGAATTTTTGAACGCACAATTAGCTGCACTCATTAGCGGACGCCATGTCGGGTTTGAAGACCCCCTGAGGTGCCTAAACAATGGAGCTCCCCCACAAGTGACCCCATTTTGGAAACTAGAGCCCTCAAATAATTTTTCTAGATGTTTGGTGAGCACTTTGAACACCTGGGGGCGTCACAAAAGTTAATAAAGTTGAGCTGTGAAAATATTTTTTTTTTTTTTTACCACAAAACTGTTGCTTCAACTAAGTAGCTTTTTTTTCCACAAGGGTATCAGGAAAAAATACACCATGAAATTTATAGTGCATTTTTTCCTGAGTATGACGATACCTCATATGTGGTGGAAAGTAATTGTTTGGGCGCATGGCGGGGCTCAGAAGAGAAGGAGCACCATTTGACAGCAAAATTTGTTTGAATCATTAGGGGATACCATGTCACGTTTGGAGACCCCCTGAGGTGCCTAAACAGTGGAGCTCCCCCACAAGTGACCCCATTTTGGAAACTAGACCCCTCAAGGAGTTTATCTAGATGTTTGGTGAGCCCCAAGGGGCTCCACAGAGGTCGATAATGTTGAGCCATGAATACAATTTTCTTTTGTTTTACCACAGAACTGTTACTTGAACCAGGTAGCTTTTTTTTCACAAGGGTATCAGGAAAAAATGCACCATAAAACGTATTGTGCAATTTCTCCTGAGTACGCAGATACCTCACATGTGGTGGAAAGTAATTGTTGGGCGCATGGCGTGGCTCAGAAGAGAAGGGCACCATTTGACAGCAAAATTGGTTGGAATCATTAGCGGACGCCATGTCACGTTTTTAGACCCCCCCCTATGGTGCCTAAACAGTGGAGCTCCCCCACAAATTACCCCATTTTGGAACTAGACCCCTCAAGGAATTTATCTAGATGTTTAGTGAGCCCCTTGTACCCCCAGGGGCTCCACTGAAAGTTGATAATGTTGAACCTTGAAAATTATTTATTTTTTTTTAAATTTTTGCAGCAACAAGGTAGCTTTTTTTTTTCTTTTTACAATGGTATCAGGAAAAAATGCACCATAAAACGTATTGTGCAATTTTTCCCGAGTACGCAGATACCTCATATGTGGTGGAAATCAATTGTTTGGGCATGGCGGGGCTCAGAAGACAAGGAACGCCATTTGACTTTTCAAACGCACAGACGCAGTGCACTGATCGGCCGCTGCAGGAGGCACGGTCGGATGAGATACAAAAAGCGCTGGGATACGGTAAAAAAACAAAAGTCATGCCAAAAATTGAGCAGGGATGCTGATCCGCGCTCAGCGGGACACACGGACAGATGCGATACTTTTTTTTCCGTATCCCCGACGCTTTTTGTATCGCATCAGTCCGTGCGTCCCGCCAAGCGCTGATCAGGGATGCACATAACGGATCGGCATCCCTGCTCAGTTTTTGGCGTGACAAAAAGCTTTGGGGATACGGAAAAAAAAGTCCCGACAAAAATTGAGCAGGGATGCCGATCCGTTATGTGCATCCCTGATCCGTGCTTGGCGGGACGCACGGACTGATGCAATACTTTTTTTTCCGTATCCACGACGCTTTTTGTATCGCATCAGTCCGTGCGTCCCGCCGAGCGCTGATCAGGGATGCACATAACGGATCGGCATCCCTGCTAAATTTTTGGCGTGACTTTTTTTTCCGTATCCCCGATGCTTTTTGTCACGCCAAAAATTGAGCAGGGATGCCGATCCGTTATGTGCATCCCTGATCAGCGCTCGGCGGGACGCACGGACTGATGCAATACAAAAAGCGTCGGGGATACGGGAAAAAAAAAGTCCCGCCGAAAACTGACCACGGATGCAGATACGTTATCTGCATCCCTGATCAGCGCTCGGCGGGACGCACGAGGTGTAAAAATGGACAGGGGATAGAGGAAAAAAGAAAAAAAAAAGTTGTACTCACAGTACCCAGAGGAGTAGCAGGAGGAACAGAAGGCAAGCGAGATAGACAGCTGTACAGGAGCCGCAGGCAGGAAGTTGGACAGCTCAGCAGAAGACCCAGGAAGAAGGACCCAGCGATGGAGGCAGATGTGATCAGCCGGTGAAGACAGGTAAGAGGACGTCGGGGGGACAGCAGAGGGGGAGAGCAGAGGGGGAGGGAGATACCGGAGGAGCTGCAGAATAGAGATCACGGGGGAGGCTGGCAGATCGGGATGTCGGGGGGCAGATCGGGATGTCGGGGGGCAGATCGGGATGTCGGGGGGGGGGGGCAGATCGCAGGAGGGCACGGGCAGGGGCCATTACGGGAGCGCGCAGGAGCAATCACAAGAGCGCGCAGGGGCTGCAAGGAGAGCAGAGGAGGAGGGATAAAGGAGGAGCTGCAGAATAGAGATGGCGGGGGGCAGATTGGGATGTTGGGGGGGGCAGATCGGGAGATGTCGGGGGGGCAGATCGCAGGGGGGCACGGGCAGGGGCCATTACGGGAGCGCGCAGGAGCAATAACAAGAGCGCGCAGGGGCTGCAAGGAGAGCAGAGGAGGAGGGAGATACCGGAGGAGCTGCAGAATAGAGATGGCGGGGGGGCAGATCGGGATGTCGGGGGGGCAGATCGGGATGTCGGGGGGGAAGATCGGGATGTCGGGGGGGCAGATCGCAGGGGGGCACGAGCAGGGGCCATTACGGAAGCGCGCAGGGGCTACAAAGTGAGCACAATACTCACCGCTCCTGCTCCGTGACAGCAGCGGCAGCAGCAGCGGTGGCGTGGTACCACTAGTACCAGCCAGTGCTGCACGCTGCAGACATGTTGGGGGAGGGTCCCCAGACCAGCACAGGCCTGGGGAGGGCGGCCACCGGCAGATCAGACCGCCCCACTGCACACTGATTGGAGCGATTGCGCGTCATAGCACGATCGCTCCAATCAGTGCTGCAGGGGCTGGGGGCGGCATGTTTGAGATCCACCTATGATCTGCTGTACCTGCTACAGCACATCATAGCCGGATCTCACAGTATCGCACTATTTCCGGCATTATTTTTACCGAAATCAGTGTGAAAGATGTGGTTGGCGGTTCAGATTTGAACAGCCAATCACATCGATCGTCGCCGTAAAATTACGTCCCTGGTCGTTAAGTCACGTTAAAATAGGACGTAATTTTACTGCCCTCGGTCGTGAAGGGGTTAAACCAAGGTAAATCTACAGCTAAAAAAATGTACCAAAAAAGCTCTGTGTGAACATACCCTAAGGCCATGTGCGCACTAGAAACTGACTTTTTCTTAAGGAAAAAATGGACTCTCTGAAAGAATCCTGCACCTGCGGTAAAAAAACGCACCAAAATCCGCATTTCAGACGTAAATACATTTGAACAGCACGCTGGGACTGGGCCCCGCCCCCGACGTGCAGCAACGTGATGAGATCAGCACATTGCTGACGTCATCACAGTGCTGCGGGCGCCACACTGGATTCATCAGGAAGCGAGCGCTCCATGGAGGAGTCGAAGAGACAGGTGTAATTAATGGAGATGTGTGGGGAGGGGCTGAGGACACATAACGGGGAACATTTGTGAAGGAGACACAGCTTTGTGACAGGCAGAGGAGGAGTACTGTATTCCGAGGGAGGGGGGGAGGCAGGAGTGTGTAGTGATGGGGTAGTGTAATTTGTGTCTGCAGGGGGGTGGTGATGTGGGGTGCAATGTATTATGTCTGGGGAGGGGGTAATGGAGGGTGCATTGTATTGTATGTGGGGGAGGGGTAATGGAGGGTGCACTGTATTGTGTGTGTGTGTGTGTGTGTGTGTGTGTGTGGGGAGTGATGGAGGGTGCATTGTATTGTGTGTGTGTGTGTGTGTGTGTGTAGGGGTGATGGGGGTGCATTGTATTGTGTGTGTGTGTGTGTGTGTGTGTGTAGGGGGTGATGTATTGTGTGTGTGTGTGTAGGGGGTGATGTATTGTGTGTGTGTGTGTGTGTGTGTGTGTAGGGGGTGATGTATTGTGTGTGTGTGTGTGTGTCTGTAGGGGGTGATGCATTGTGTGTGTGTGTGTGTGTGTGTGTTGTGAGACTGTGACCGGGTTTATCTATGACGGCCGGTATGTCTCGCCCCAGGTGTGCTCCCTCTATGATAGAAAGTAACTCCACTCCAGGGTTAATGCTGTTTCCCTGCAGGCTTAAGGAAGGGTTAAAAGGAAACAGGAACGAGGGCAGGTGTGCCGGGTGTGAGGGAGTGAACAGAACTCCCTGAGCTCTCTGCTGGAGAGGCACATGTATATTGTTGTGGACTTTTGTTTTGGACATTAAACCGTGTGCTGTGAACCTTAATGCCTGGATCCCGTGTCTTCCGCTGCGCAGCCGACCACGCTACCTCACATATGGTGGAGAATCGGCGGGCATGCCAGCCCGGTGAGGTGTAGCATCCTTCCCTGGTGACCCGGTAGCACATGTCCTGGATTTGAGAGGCTATACTACAGCCAAAACCCGGTGACGCAATGGAGGACATACTAAAGCAGCTGGCTCAGGCTAATGAACAGCAGCAACAGACCAATGCACACCTGCTCCGGGCGTTGGAACGTCAGCAGCAATCTTTGCAAGTGCAGGACAAAAAGGCACCAAGAACAGCTGGTTCAGACCAATGCACGTCAGCAGCAAGCCTTGCAATTGCAGGAACAAAGACATCAAGAACAGATGGTTCTCCTGGCCAAGTCGATCCGTGCCGGACCGGCAGCAACAACCCTGGGACCGGATGACGACGGCAGCGTCCGGAAAGCGGTGAGACAAGCGTTGCAAAAGATGACCCCGGGGGATGATGTGGAAGCGTTCCTGGCGGTGTTTGAGCGGGTGGCCGAGCCGGAAAAGCTGCCGACCCCCCAGTGGGCTGAGGTATTGTCGCCCTATCTGACGGGGGAACCCCAAAAAGCGTACCTGGACCTCTGTACCGAGGACGCCATTGACTATGTGACCCTGAAAGCCGAAATACTGGCTCGGTTGGGGGTGAATACCTATGTACGGGCTCAGCGGGTAAATCAGTGGTTCTATGAGGAAGCCAAACCCGTACGCTCCCAGGCCTATGACTTGTTGCATCTTGTAAAAAAGTGGTTGCAGCCTGACACTCTGAGCCTGGCGCAAATGGTGGAAAGGGTAGTAGTGGATCGTTTTGTGCGCACTTTACCCGTCACCGTTCAACGGTGGGTAGGACAGGGAGACCCGAGTACCCTGGACCAATTAGTGTCCCTGGTAGAGCGGCATGTGGCTACGCAGGACTTGATACGGGACACTGAGACTTTGCGTACCGCCCGTCGGTCCGGCCCCTACAAGCCTAGGGCCAAGGACCCACCGCTGACAACGGTGCAGGAGTCCCCTACCGTCCCGTCTGAAGCCGCGGCCGCCATTCCTGAGGTCCGGAAGGTTCTGTACCCTAAACGACAACCCGTCAAGGGGGTTTCCGTCCCCATTAGATGTTGGCGGTGCCAGCGGGTGGGACATATGGAAGCCCAGTGTCCACTCACCACGGAGCCCATGGATTGTGGGGTTACCCGGCGGGGTTCAATGTATGCTCAGGTGGTATGTACCGCTGACCTGGTCTCCCCAGAGACGGAGCCCCACTTGTGCCAAATACAGGTGAATGGATGTCCGGTTACAGGATTGTTGGATTCCGGAAGCTTAGTGACCCTTGTGCGATCCACCTTGAGGGCTAAAGTAAAGGCCACAGGACGTACCGTGGGGGTGGTTTGCATACATGGGGACCGCCGAGACTATCCCACGGGGATTGTCACCATCACAGCACCTTGCGGTCAGGTGCAACATGAGGTGGGACTTCTTAACACTCTTCCTTATGACGTGATCCTATGAAGGGATCTGCCCTATTTTTGGACTTTATGGAGGGGACCCCCTAAGTCCCCTCAGATATTGGTCAGTCCGGGACCTGAGCCCTACAATCCTGAATCCGGGACGCCTGCCGTAGGGGTCACCATGATAGGGACAGAGTGTGAACCCGATAGGTCACCCCTAGAGGTATTGGCAGGAGAGGCTGAGATGGTCGAGCCCATCCCGGAGTTGGAGGCGTCCCCGGATACGTTTGGGACAGCCCAACTCCAGGACCCTACGTTAATGCATGCCCGGAGTCGGGTGACAGTAGTTGACGGGGTGGCACAGCTGCCTGGTGCCCAGGTAAGGTACCCCCATTTCGCTCTTAAGCAAGATTTACTCTACCGGGTAGATGAAATACGGGGCGTGGGGGTAGAACAGTTGGTGGTGCCCCAGCCGTATCGCCGGCGGGTCCTCGACTTGGCTCATAAACACCTGATGAGTGGCCACCTCGGGGTCAAGAAAACGCAGGAGCGAATATTGCAAAGGTTCTATTGGCCCGGGGTCTTTGGGGAGGTAAAACGGTTCTGCGAAACCTGCCCGGAGTGTCAGCTTACCGCACCCCTGACCCACTTTCGCAGTCCGTTGGTGCCGTTACCCATTATAGAAGTCCCTTTTGAACGGATAGGGATGGATCTGGTGGGGCCCCTCGTAAAGTCTGCTCGAGGGCACCAACATATCCTAGTGATCGTTGACTATGCCACCCGGTATCCAGAGGCGATACCTCTCAGACATACTGCGGCGAAGCTTATAGCTCGGGAGTTGTTTGCTGTGTTCTGCCGGGTGGGGTTGCCCAAGGAGATCCTTACGGATCAGGGGACCCCATTCATGTCTAAAGTGACCAAAGAGCTATGCTGGCTACTCCAGATCAAGCAGTTGCGTACTTCTGTGTATCATCCTCAAACGGACGGTTTAGTCGAGCGTTTCAATAAAACCCTGAAAACCATGCTCAAAAGGGTGATCTCCAAAGACGGGAAAGACTGGGATATGATGCTTCCCTATTTGATGTTTGCCATACGAGAGGTGCCACAGGCATCCACGGGGTTTTCGCCTTTTGAATTGTTATACGGGCGACATCCCCGGGGATTGTTGGACCTGGCAAAGGAAACATGGGAGCAAGAGCCCACCCCCCATAAAAGTGTGATTGAACACATTTTGGGTATGCAGAACCGCATAAGCGCGGTCATGCCAATTGTGAAGGAGCACTTACAGGAGGCTCAGGCCGCGCAAAGCGGCCGCTACAATAGACAAGCCACCGTGCGGACCTTTAAACCCGGGGATCGGGTGTTGGTATTAATCCCCACGGCGGAGAGTAAATTCCTGGCTCAGTGGCAAGGCCCCTACGAGATAAAGGAAAGAGTCGGGGTGGTTAACTATAAAGTATTGCAGCCCGGTAGGCGGAAACCTGAACAAATATACCATGTCAACCTATTAAAACCTTGGCAGGAACGGGAAAGCCTGATGGCTGTTTTTTCCCCACCTCCCTCCTCTTCGGGTCGTTCACATCCGGCTCCAGCGACCTCCGGAGAGGACGAACCGGAAGTAAGGATTGGAGAAGCCCTCACCAAGACTCAGAGGCGAGAGGCCAGACGGTTGGTTCAGCAGAACCCCGATGTCTTCTCCGAGCTGCCCGGTAGGACCAGTCTGATACGACATGATATTGTCACCGAGCGCCACCTGAAGGTACGCCTGAAGTCATACCGGGTACCGGAGGCTCGACGACAAGCCATATCGGAGGAAGTAAAGACAATGTTACGCCTGGGGGTCATCGAAAAATCCCAGAGTGAATGGGCTAGTCCGATTGTCCTAATACCAAAACCCGATGGCTCCTTAAGGTTCTGCAATGACTTTAGGAGATTGAACGACATATCCAAGTTCGATCTCTACCCCATGCCCCGAGTGGATGAGCTGATTGATAGGCTGGGACAGGCGCGATATTTTACCACGCTCGACCTGACCAAGGGGTACTGGCAGGTGCCATTGACGGAGTCCGCCAAGGAGAAAACCGCTTTTGTTACGCCAGAAGGTCTCTTCCACTATGTTGTCTTGCCTTTTGGGTTACATGGCGCTCCGGCCACGCTCCAGAGGTTGATGGACTTAGTGCTGGAACCCCACCAGGCGTATGCATCAGCGTACCTTGATGACATCATTATTTACAGCTCCGAGTGGCAGACCCACTTGGAACAGGTACAAGCGGTGGTGGACGCGCTTTGAACAGCCGGCTTGACAGCCAATCGCAAGAAATGTGCGTTGGGACTCACGGAAGCCCGCTACTTGGGCTACGTGATAGGCCAAGGAGTGATTAAGCCCCAAGTTAACAAGGTTGAGGCGATCCAGAAGTGGCCTAGACCCCTGACCACGAAGCAGGTTAGGGCCTTCCTGGGTATCGTGGGATACTACAGGAGGTTTGGAAAGGATTTTGCGGGACTATCAGCCCCCTTGACGGACCTTCTCAAAGGCAAGAAGTCCGTCATGGTGTGCTGGACTCCGCAGGCCGAGGACTCCTTCCGGGCCCTGAAGGGGGTCCTGTGCGGACAGCCCGTTCTTGTACACCCTGATTTCCGGAACGAGTTCATAGTACAGACGGACGCCTCGGAGGTCGGCCTGGGGGCGGTGCTGTCTCAGGTGGTTCAGGGGGAGGAACACCCCGTCACCTTCTTAAGTAGGAAGCTCACCCCTCCCGAGCAGAATTATAGCGTAGTGGAGAAGGAGTGCCTGGCGATTAAGTGGGCCTTGGAGTCCCTACGCTATTACCTGCTGGGACGGCAGTTTCGCTTGGTGACGGATCACTCTCCGCTGGTCTGGATGAGGTCCGCCAAGGAACGGAATGCCCGGGTTACCCGGTGGTTCCTTTCTCTGCAGAATTTCCGGTTTACGGTTGAACACCGGGCCGGTAGGTTTCAGGGCAATGCCGATGCCTTGTCCCGCGGCCCGTGTTTGATGGCGGGAGTTCAACCCCGCTCGCTTGAACTGAGGGGGGGGGTATGTGAGACTGTGACCGGGGTTATCTATGACGGCCGGTATGTCTCGCCCCGGTTGTGCTCCCTCCATGATAGAAAGTAACTCCACTACAGGGTTAATGCTGTTTCCCTACAGGCTTAAGGAAGGGTTAAAAGGAAACAGGAACGAGGGCAGGTGTGCCGGGTGTGAGGGAGTGAACAGAACTCCCTGAGCTCTCTGCTGGAGAGGCACATGTATATTGTTGTGGACTTTTGTTTTGGACATTAAACCGTGTGCTGTGAACCTTAATGCCTGGATCCCGTGTCTTCTGCTGCGCAGCCGACCACGCTACCTCACAGTGTGTAGGGTGTGATGGGGGATGCATTGTATTGTGTGTGTGTGTGTGTGTGTGTGTAGGGGGGTGATGGGAGTGCATTGTATTGTATGTGGGGGAGGGGTAATGGAGGGTGCACTGTATTGTGTGTGTGTGTGTGTGGGGAGTGATGGGGGGCTGCATTTTGTGTATGTGTGTGCGTATAATGGGTGATGGGCGGTGCATTGTATTGTATTGTGTGTGTGTGTGTGTGTGTAGGGGGTGATGCATTGTGTGTGTGTGTAGAGGGTGATGGGGGGGTGCATTGTGTGTTTGTGTGTGTGTGTAGGGGGTGATGGGGGGTGCATTGTATTGTTTGTGTGTGTGTGTAGAGGGTGATGGGGGGTGCATTGTGTGTGTGTGTGTGTGTGTAGGGTGTCATGGGGGATGCATTGTATTGTGTGTGTGTGGGGGGGGTGATGGGGGGTGCATTGTATTGTGTATGTGGGTGTGTGTGTGTGTGTGTAGGGGGTGATGGGGGGTGCATTGTATTGTGTGTGTGTGTGTGTGTGTAGGGGGTGATGCATTGTGTGTGTGTGTGTGTAGAGGGTGATGGGGGGGTGCATTGTGTGTGTGTGTGTGTGTGTGTGTATGTAGGGTGTGATGGGGGATGCATTGTATTTGTGTGTGTGTGTGTGTGTAGGGGGTGATGGGGGGTGCATTGTATTGTATGTGGGGGAGGGGTAATGGAGGGTGCACTGTATTGTGTGTGTGTGTGTGTGTGTGTGTGTGGGGGGAGTGATGGGGGGCTGCATTGTGTGTGTGTATAATGGGTGATGGGGGGTGCATTGTAGTGTGTGTGTGTGTGTGTGTGTGTGTGTGTGTAGGGTGTGATGGGGGATGTATTGTGTGTGTGTGTGTGTGTGTGTGTGTGTAGGGGGTGATGGGGGGTGCATTGTATTGTGTGTGTGTGTAGGGGGTGATGGGGGGTGCATTGTATTTTGTGTGTGTGTGTGTAGGGGGTGATGCATTGTGTGTGTGTAGAGGGTGATGGGGGGTGCATTGTGTGTGTGTGTGTGTGTGTGTAGGGTGTGATGGGGGATGTATTGTGTGTGTGTGTGTAGGGAGTGATGGGGGGTGCATTGTATTGTGTGTGTGTAGGGGGTGATGCATTGTGTGTGTGTGTGTGTAGAGGGTGATGGGGGATGCATTGTGTGTGTGTGTGTGTGTGTGTGTATGTAGGGGGTGATGGAGGGGTGCATTGTGTGTAGGGTGTAATGGGGGTGCATTGTGTGTGTGTGTGTGTGTGTAGGGGGTGATGGGGGGGTGCATTGTATTGTGTGTGTGTAGGGGGTGATGGGGGGTGCATTGTATTGTGTGTGTGTGTGTAGGGGGTGATGCATTGTGTGTGTGTGTGTGTGTGTGTGTAGAGGGTGATGGGGGATGCATTGTGTGTGTGTGTGTGTGTGTGTGTGTATGTAGGGGGTGATGGAGGGGTGCATTGTGTGTAGGGTGTAATGGGGGTGCATTGTGTGTGTGTGTGTGTGTTTGGAGGGGGTGCATGGTATTGTGTGTGTGTGTGTGTAGTGGGTGATGGGGGGGATGTATTGTATATGTGTGTGTGTGTGTGTGTGTGTGTGTGTAGAGTGTGATGTAGGGGTGCATTGTGTGTGTGTGTGTGTGTGTGTGTGTGTAGGGGCTGATGGGGGGTGCATTGTGTGTAGGGGCTGATGGACGGTGCATTGTGTGTGTGTGTAGGGAGTGGTGGGGGTGTATTGTATTTGTGTGTGTGTGTGTAGCGGGTGATGGGGGATGTAGTGTGTGTGGGGGGGTAATGGAGCGTGTATTGTGTGTGTGTATGTAGGGGGTGATGGAGGGGTGCATTGTGTGTAGGGGGTAATGGGGGTGCATTGTGTGTGTGTGTGTAGGGGGTGCATTGTGTGTGTGTGTGTGTTTGGAGGGGGTGCATTGTATTGTGTGCGTGGGGAGATGGTAATGGTGGGTGCATGGTATTGTGTGTGTAGTGGGTGATGGGGGGGATGTATTGTATGTTTGTGTGTGTAGGGGGTGATGGGGGGTGCATTGTGTGTGTGTAGGGGGTGATGCGGGGTGCATTGTGTGTGTGTGTAGGGGCTGATGGACGGTGCATTGTGTGTGTAGGGAGTAATGGGGGTGCATTGTGTGTGTAGGGAGTAGTGGGGGTGCATTGTATTTGTGTGTGTGTGTAGCGGGTGATGGTGGGGTGCATTGTGTGTGGGGTGGTAATGGAGCGTGTATTGTGTGTGTGTGTGTATGGGTAATAGGGGTGCATTGTGTGTGTGTGTGTGTGTGTGTGTAGGAGGTGATAGGGGGGTGCATTGTATTGTGTGTGTGTGTGTGGAGGGGGTGATGCATTGTAGTGTGTGTGTGGGGGGGGTGATGCATTGTATTTTGTGTGTGTGTATGTAGGGGGTGATGGGGGGGTGCATTGTGTGTGTAGGGTGTGATGGGGGATGCATTGTATTGTGTGTGTGTGTATAGGGGGTGGTGGAGGGGTGCATTGTGTGTGTGTGTGTGTGTAGGAGGTGATGGGGGGTGCATTGTGTGTGTGTAGGGGCTGATGGACGGTGCATTGTGTGTGTGTGTGTAGGGAGTAATGGGGGTGCATTGTGTGTGTAGGGAGTAGTGGGGGTGCATTGTATTGTGGGTGTGTGTGTAGGTGGTGATGGGGGGTGCATTGTGTGTGGGGGGGTAATGGAGCGTGTATTGTGGGTGTGTGTGTAGGGAGTAATGGGGGTGCATTGTGTGTGTATGGGTAATGGGGGATGCATTATATTGTGTGTGTGTGTAGGAGGTGATGGGGGGTGCATTGTATTGTGTGTGTGTGTTTGGAGGGGGTGATGGGGGGGTGCATTGTATTGTATGCGTGGGGAGATGGTAGTGGGGGGTGCATGGTATTTGTGTGTGTGTGTGTGTAGGGTGTGATGGGGGATGCATTGTAATGTGTGTGTGTGTGCGTGTGTAGGGGGTGATGGAGGGATGCATTGTAATGTGTGTGTGTGTGTGTGTGTAGGGGGTGATGGAGGTGTGTGTGTGTGTGTGTGTGGGGTGATGGGGGGTGATGGGGGGTGCATTGTATTGTGTGCGTGGGGAGATGGTAGTGGGGCGTGCATGGTATTTGTGTGTGTGTGTGTGTAGGGGGTGATGGAGGGGTGCATTGTACTGTGTGTGTGTGTGTGTGTGTGTGTAGGGGGTGATGGAGGTGTGTGTGTGTGTGTGTGTGGGGTGATGCGGGGTGCATTGTGTGTGTAGGGGCTGATGGGCGGTGCATTGTATTTGTGTGTGTAGCGGGTGATGGGGGGGATGTATTGTGTGTGGGGGGGTAATGGAGCGTGTATTGTGTGTGTGTGTGTGTGAGGGTAATGGGGGTGCATTGTAGTGTGTGTGTGTGTAGGGGGTCATGGGGGGGTGCATTGTATTGTGTGTGTGTGTGTGTGTGTGTGTGTGTTTGGAGGGGGTGATGGGGGGGTGCATTGCATTGTGTGCGTGGGGAGATGGTAATGGGGGTGCATGATATTTGTGTGTGTGTATGTAGTGGGTGATGGGGGGGATTTATTGTATTGTGTGTGTGTGTGTGTGTGTGTGTGTGTGTGTGTGTGTGTGGAGAGGGGCGCGGAGTCATTAATCGAGCTATAGTTACATTTAATACTCAAAATTTTCGTTTCATTCACCATGCACAGGCCTGAGTGGGCCCCGACACCCAGCCTTTCAATCGTAAACTTCAGTGATCGTACAAGTTCTGTATGATCACTGAAGTTTTCGCAGTTGCAGGACCTTTAGAGACATCACATGTGTCATGTGACTCACCAAAGGTCCTAGCGGTGCACTGCGGGAGTCCCCAGGCTTGCACCGACCGCGCTGGTATTCAGATGTATGCGCGTCTTTCAGGCGCGCAATACATTTGTACAGTGCGGCCGGTGACAGGAGGGAGAGCAGCTCTGCTCAGCCCCGCAATGTACCGTCATCATCAGGGCTGCAGAGGAGCGCGCCTCAGTCCTGCACCGACATCATCATCACCGGGGCCGCAGCTGCAAGGATGAAGAGGAGGACGCGCAGGCACAGATAAGCGCTCCAGAGGAGCCGAAGATGTACTTTTATATGAGGGGCTGCGGGTGGGGGAGGAGCAGTGTTATTTTAAAAGTGGCATTAAGAAGTGGTGGGGGACTTTATGGAGCATATTATGAGGCAGTGGGGGCCATAATAGGGCAGTGGGGGCCATAATAGGGCAGTGGGGGCCATAATAGGGCAGTGGGGGCCATAATAGGGCAGTGGGGGCCATTATAGGGCAGTGGGGGACATTATAGGGCAGTGGAAGGACATTATAGGGCAGTGGAAGGACATTATAGGGTAATGGGGGCCATTATGAAGCAAATTGGAGCATTATAGGGCAATGGGGGACATTATGAGGCATCAAAGATTTTGGAAGGCAGCATAGTATAATGAGGAGGGGGGGATTTATACAGGGATGTAGTTGGGGGAGATATAATAGAAAGAGAAATTTTGGGGGGGGGGACATTTTGGAAAGGGGCACTTTGTGGGACTATTTTGGAGAGGAGCAGTGTGTGGGGGGATATTTTGTGCAGGAAGCAATTAACAACCCCTTCAGATTCCACTTGTTTCCCCAGACATTATTAAATAAAAGGGGCCAGGATGAGGGACATAATTACTATATGGGGCCAGAATGAGGGACATTCATTATTAGTTTATGGTGGCACGTGGGGCATAATTACTGTAGGGGCAAGTTAGGGGACATTATTACTGATGAAATATAAGTTAATTTTGAGGATACTGTCTCCAATGGGGAAACAAGAGTCTGACGTGGTGTAGAAATTGGGGAAATAGTGAGGAATGTGCCCTGGGAGTGATCGGCTATAGGTGACTGTTATTTTCTGCAGAGACACGTCATGGCAGGAAGAAGTGATGACGGTCAGCGCCGGATGAAGAGAAAAAGCGAAGATGAATAAAGTCAGCTAGAAACGTCACTGGTAAGTCAGTCACGGTATTTCTCCCTTGTATGTGGTTGTATTCGGTCACTATGTGGTCTGTTCACGGTGTGGTGGTATTTCTCCCTTGTATGTGGCTGTATTTGTTCACTGTTTGGTGGTAATATGTGGTCTGGTCACGGTGTGGCGGTATTTCCACCTTGTATATGGTATTATTGATTTTGGTATAGTGGATTGTGTTGTGTATGGAGGTCACTTTTTCTCTCTATAAGGGGGAGATTTTTTCCAGTAGAAATTAAATACTTAAACATTTAACCCCTCCCCTCCCTGTCCTGCCCTGTCCTGTGACTATTACACTGCAGTAAATATGCACTTACAGAGAATCTCCAGTGAAAACAAGTAATCACCTTTACTAAGGCCACGTTCACACGCTGAGTATTCAGTGAGTTTTTTTTACCTCAGTATTTGAAGCCAAAACTAGGAGCAGTAAAATCAGAGAAAAAGTGTGTGAACGTGGCCTAAAGATAAGTGATAACTTATTCATCAGTGGGGTCCGATTGCTGGGACCTGCACCGCTCGTGCAACTTTTATCCCCCATTACACTGGAGCTCGTGTCCGACTCGACCCCTGATCCATTCATTCCCTCAGTGGCTGCGAGCGCTGCGCTTGTTATTATCCGGCTGCTCCACAGAGAATGAATGGAGCTGCGGTCACACATCCCACCCCACAGAGGATGAATGGAGCTGCGGTCACACATCCCACCCCACAGAGGATGAATGGAGCTGCTGTCACACACCTCACCCCACAGAGGATGAATGGAGCTGCGGTCACACACCTCACCCCACAGAGGATGAATGGAGCTGCGGTCACACACCCCATCCCACAGAGGATGAATGGAGCTGCTGTCACACACCTCACCCCACAGAGGATAAATGGAGCTGCGGTCACACACCCCACCCCACAGAGGATGAATGGAGCTGCAGTCACACATCCCACCCCACAGAGGATGAATGGAGCTGCGGTCACACATCCCTCCCCACAGAGGATGAATGGAGCTACGGTCACACACCCCACCTGCTGCTGCAAAAAGTTCCCCAATCTTCCGATCGGTGCGGTTTCCACTGGTCTGGTTCCACCGATCAATAAGTTATCACCAACCTACGCTGTGGATCGGTGATAACTTGTTTTCACAAAAGACCCCATTACTGCAAACGACTATAATTCTACATCCCAGATATGGTGCACAATATAGATGTGCAGGAGCTGCCTGTGTATACAGTCAAAGCAACACAATAATGGGGATAACGCTAATGGGTGTTTATATTTAGCTGTAGGGTGGGCCCCTGAAGTCAATTCTCCTGGTGGGTCCCAGACACCCCAGTCTGCCCCTGTCGCAGCGTGTAAAGCCCCTTTAAAGTCAGTAGTGTTGGTGTGCAGCATTACCCCTCCATACACTCTTCCATCTGGAGACTGGTGAATATTTGTCTTCTGTTTCCACCGTCACACATTACATAATTATCAGTAATGATCGGCCCCGGTGTCTGTACTGGATGTGACCAGTCATTCTGTGGGGACAGAGGCCTATAAAAGCCGCACTATAGTTTCCAAAATAGTGTTACATGTTGGATAAACCCTTCTCTAGTCCTGTGTATTCTGACAACACTGCTCTATGGGCAGATCAGGCTTTTTTTTTTACATATACAGTATTTATACTGAGGACCCTCCTGTACTATCACCACATATAGGCTATGTGCGCACGCTGCGTTTTTTTCTGACCACAAAGATGCAGCGTTTCAGGCCCCAAAAAAAACACAAAAAATTGCATCCACCAGAAAAAAAAGCATCAAACAAACCGCATGTGTTTTTGCAGCATTTTTGTCCGATGCATTCAATAGGTGAAAAATGCAGAGACAAAGGCAAAAAGAATTGACATGCTGCAGTGGTCACCACAAAGACGCAGCCAAAAAAACTGCAATGTGCGGACAGCCAAAATAAAATCTCATAGACTTTGCTGGGGAAGGAAATTCATGCAGTTTTGAGACCCTGATGAGTATTTACATACAGCCTAAGATAATGACACTGAGGGTACAGGATAATGACACTGACACTGGGGGTACAGGATAATGACACTGACACTGGGGGTACAGGATAATGACACTGACACTGGGGGTACAGGATAATGACAATGGGGATACAGGATAATGACACTGGGGGTACAGGAGAATGACACTGGGGGTACAGGAGAATGACACTGGGGGTACAGGAGAATGACACTGGGGGTACAGGATAATGACGCTGACACTGGGGGTACAGGATAATGACGCTGACACTGGGGGTACAGGATAATGACGCTGACACTGGGGATACAGAATAATGACGCTGACACTGGGGGTACAGGATAATGACACTGGGGGTACAGGAGAATGACACTGGGGGTACAGGAGAATGACACTGGGGGTACAGGATAATGACGCTGACACTGGGGGTACAGGATAATGACGCTGACACTGGGGGTACAGGATAATAACGCTGACACTGGGGATACAGAATAATGACGCTGACACTGGGGGTACAGGATAATGACGCTGACACTGGGGGTACAGGATAATGATGCTGACACTGGGGATACAGAATAATGATGCTGAAACTCGGGGTACAGGATAATGACGCTGAAATTGGGAGTACAGAATAATGACGCTGACACTCGGGGTACAGGATAATGACGCTGACACTCGGGGTACAGGATAATGACGCTGACACTCGGGGTACAGGATAATGACGCTGACACTGGGGGTAGAGAATAATGATGCTGACACTGGGGGTACAGGATAATGACAGTGACACTGGGGGTACAGGATAATGACAGTGACACTGGGGGTACAGGATAATGACAGTGACACTGGGGGGTACAGGATAATGACACTGACATTGGGGGTACAGGATAATGACAGTGACACTGGGGGTACACAATAATGACACTGACACTGGGGGTACACAAAAATGACACTGACACTGTAGGTACAGTATAATGACACTGACACTGGGAGGACGGGATAATGACACTGGGTACAGGATACTGATACTGACACTGGGGATACAGAATAATGACACTAGGGTTACATGATACTGACGCTTGATACTCGGTGCAGGATAAAACACTTGGGGTAAAGGATAATTACTCTGGACACTCGGTTCTTTTCCTCAGCACCCAGCTTTTCTATATTCTGATAGCCATCTTTTGTCTTTAGAACCCAGCTTTCCCATGATATCAGAGAATGGGAAAGCTGGGGAGCTGGGGACAAGACGGATATCAGAACATAGAAAGGCTGGGTGACGAGTAAGAGAGCCTCTTTCTCTCAGCTCAGCACCCAGCTTTCCCAATCCCATCCCATGCTCTGACTGCTGCTATCCCTCTTTCCCTAATCCTTACTGATATATGATTACTGTGTGGACTTCACTCATGTCATACAGCAGGGACTGGTGCACACAGCCAGCACCCCAAAATCACACACACCCTGCACCCCCAAATCACGCACACCCAGCACCCCAAAATCACGCACACCCTGCACCCCCAAATCACACACACCACGCACCCCAATGTCCTGCATATCTCATACAGACTGGCTGTACCCCAAATTACTCCTCCTCTCAAACACACTGAAACCCCATGTTCTATACAAATAGTATCCCTTAACACCCCTGTGTCACAGCCTGGACCCCTGATATGCCACTCACACCCCCCCCCCCCATATCTCTCACCAGGCACATCTTCCTCGGTCACATATTCCTCGGTATTTCCTGCCCGGCTTCTCCCACACGGTCACATGGGAATGACATCACCGCAGGTCCTCACTGCTCCACCACTGAATGCAATGCATCCTTTTCGCTGAAGCCGCTTCTGCTCTGCCCCTGCCGCGCTGCAGCTCATAAGCTACGGGTGCCTCCAGGTCAGGAGCGCCCCTCCCCCCCCCTCCCGCAAGCCAGACCAACGCTATGTGTATATATATATATATATATATATATATATATATATATATATATTACACGTTTTTCCAAGTTAAGAGTGTGGAAGGTTTGAGGGGTGGAGCCTGGGCGGAGTCTCAAGGGGGCCCAAAAATGTTGCCAGTATGGGGCCCTGAAATTCCTAGAGGCGGCCCTGCTGCACGATATGAGGTGCGCGTAGGACCTGCAGACTTCGCCTCTCATACTCAGATGTACGCGTGTCTTTGAGGTGCACAAACAGAACAGTGCGGCGCCAAGACTGAGGCAGAGGAGCTCCTCAGCCCCGCACCGACTTCCGTCATCCCCAGGGCCACACGGAAGAAAAGGACGAGCGGGCACCGGGTAAGTGCTCCTGAGGAGCCCAACATGACATGGAGAATCATTTTAGATGCAGGGACCATCGTGGGGAGGAGCGGTGTTACTTTACAAAGGACATTATCTGAGAGTGGGGGACATTATGGTAGAAATTTAATTGGGACATGATAGGGCAATGGGGGAAATTCTTGGGCAATGGGGGACATGATAGGGCAATGGGGGACATGATAAGGCATACCTCCCAACTTTTAAAGAAGGGAAAGAGGGAGAAAGTTTGCGTCACGTGGAGCTTGCCGCGGCAAATTTTTAGGCCACGCCCATGGCCACGCCTCTTACCACACCCAGTCAGCAATGACAAACATTGTTTTAGAAACAATAATTAAAAAAATATACATAGATTTATTTCTAAGTAGTAAATTAAAATATAAATGCAAACTTGGCCGTGTTAACCACAAAATTCTGTTTTAAAGCAGATCTGTCCCCTAAATCTGCCCCATGTACAAAACTGCAGACTTTATGACAGATCCGCTCTATTAGATAAAATATCTGTAATAATACTGTGCTTTAATGGGAGGAATTAGTGAATACAGGCAACTTACTGTTCTGATTGTTCCAATTGTGGAGACACGGGGGTCAGTGGGTGCTCTCGTCCGCTGATCCGGCCGCCTTTAGAAAGACAGCAAGGCTCAGGGCTCATCCCAACTGAACGCCTGACATCCTTAATCCCTCCCTCTCCTCCTCAGCTGTGATCTGACGGCAGGATCAGATCACAGTGTAATGGCTCACGCTCACAGCACAGCAGGAGCCGAGGGTCATTAGCATATCGCATCACATGTGATATGCCAGTGTGACCTCAGCTTGGTATGTGCGCACGTTGCGTTCTGTGCAGTGCGGAAGAGAACACACCCTCTGGCAGACTGGACAAATGTAAACACTGCGTTTGTAAAAAAAAAAAAATGCACCCAAAACATTTTGGATGCATTTTACATGCGTTTTACATGCGTTTTGGATGCATTTTTGACAGTGCGTTTCCCTGTCAATTCAGCTCTGCTACATGCCCGCTGACAGCAGACACAGACAGAGTTGCGCGATGAGATTGAACTCAGATGAACTTCACCCGACTTCATTGTCATCCCGCGGCTCTGTCTGTGTGTCGCGTCCTGATTAGCGGTCACACTTGAAGGACGCACCGGTGACCACAACTCCCGAGTGACTGAAGTGAGCAGCGCCATCAGCGGTGCCGTTACTCAGGTTACCCGCAGCCAGCTGGAGTCCTCCACCTGAGACCGCAACTCACCTGTGATGTCATCGCTGATCGCGCAGCTCACTTCAGTCACTCGGGCGACTTGCTGTCACAGTTGGAGGATCCAGTGGTGGCCGCGGGTAACCTGAGTGATGTCATCGCTGATCGTGTGGCTCACTTCAGTTGCTGCGTGGAGCTGACAAAGAGCAATCGTATTCTGTGGCCGCTCCTGTCAGCTTCATGTAGCGAAGCTGGATGCGTCGCGGGACCTCATGTGGATTACATCGGACCTGGAGGGGCATTTGGGGGTTTAATAAAATGGTAAAAGAGGGGTTTTTTTGTCTTTTATTCCACATAAAGGATTTTTGGGTGTATGTGTTTATTTTCTTTAACCTACAGGTTAATCATAGAAGGTATCTCGGGGAGACGCCTGCCATGATTAACCTAGGACTTAGTGGCAGCTATGGGCTGCCATTTACTCCTTATTACCCCGATTGCCACCGCACCAGGGCAATTCGGGATGAGCCGGGAAGAGTCCCAGGACTGTCGCATCTAATGGATGCGGCAATTCCGGGCGGCTGCTGGCTGATAATGTTAGACTGGGGGGCTCCCCATAACGTGGAGCTCTCATCCTGAGAATACCAGCCTTCAGCCATGTGGCTTTACCCTGGCTGGTATCAAAATTGGGGGGGACTGTTTTTTTAAATTATTTATTTATCTATTTTACTGCACGATATAGACCCGCTCACTGGCGGCTGTGATTGGTTGCAGTGAGACAGCTGTCACTTAGTGTGGGGGTGTGTCTATCTGCAACCAATCTTAGGCGCCGGTGGGCGGGGAAAGCAGGGAATATGAGATGGAATAACGAGTGGCCGGCATTTTCAAAAGAGGAAAAGCCGCCGGAGCAGTGTGACAGCCGTGCAGCGACAGAGAGAGAGACCGACCGACGGACAGAGAGTGACAGACAGAGCGACCAACTGACAGAGAAAGAGACTGACATCGACAGAGAGAGACTGAAAAGACCTGCGTTTTGTTTGTCAGAAAAGCATGATGATTTCCTATACAATGATAGCAATGATTTCCTATACATACACATTACTGGGTCCTGTGGAGCCTACATACTGACAGTGGTGGCCTGTGGGGCATACATACTGGCCCTAGGGATGCTTAGCGTACAGGCTGGCAGCGGTGGAACACGCTGAGGGCCCAAGCTGGCAGCACTGGAGGGTGCTTAAGGCATAAGCTGGCAGCACTGCGGGGGAGCGCTGAGGGCACAAGCTGGCAGCACTGCAGGGGGGCACTGAGGTCACATGCTGGCAGAACTGCGGGGAGCACTGAGGGCACAGGCTGGCGTGGTGCTGGGTGGCGCTGAGGGCACAGGCTGGGGGGCACTGATGGCACAAGCTGGCAGCACTTGGGGGCACTGAGGACACAGGCTGGTGGGGCGCTGAGGGCACAGATTGGCAGCACTGGGGGGGCACTGAGGGCACAGGCTGGCGGGGCGCTGAGGGCACAGGCTGGGGGGCACTGAGGGCACAAGCTGGCAGCACTGGGGGGCACTGAGGACACAGGCTGGCGGGGTGCTGAGGGCACAGGCTGGCGTGGTGCTGGGGGGCGCTGAGGGCATAGGCTGGCATGGTGCTGAGGGCACAGGCTGTCGTGGTGCTGATGGCACAAGCTAGCGTGGTGCTGGGGGGCGCTGAGGGCACAGGCTGGCATCGTGCTGGAGGGCGCTGAGGGCACAGGCTGGCGTGGTGCTGGAGGGCGTTGAGGGCACAGGCTGGCGTGGTGCTGGAGGGTGCTGAGGGCACAGGTTGGCAGCATTGCAGCACCAGAGCCTGAGAGCTCCTCTGGCTGCTTTCTCTGAGTCCCGTTTGTCTGCTTTTTCTATTGCAGGCACAGGGGGGACCTGAGAAGACAATTGCTGGACTCCCCCTGCTCCCCCCTCCTGCAGGCACACTGCTCCCCCTTCCTGCAGGCACACTGCTCCCCCCTCCTGCAGGCACACTGCTCTCCCCTCCTGCAGGCACACTGCTCTCCCCTCCTGCAGGCACACTGCTCTCCCCTCCTGCAGGCACACTGCTCTCCCCTCCTGCAGGCACACTGCTCTCCCCTCAAAGCAGTAGAAAATGGCACTGGAGTGAAGATGTGACCGCCTCATGTAGGTTGAAGCTATGGATCCTGGGTAAATTTATGTATTTTCCCTCCTTCAGTTTTTTTGCAGTACACAAAAAAAACGGAAGGCACACGGATGACAAACAGATGACATACGGACCGTCTACGGAACGGAAACGGATGCCACACGGATGCACCCGTGAAAAAAAACTGTTTTTTGCAGACCACAAAAATGGATCGGTCGTGTTAATGTAGCCTTATTCTGATCTGCCGTTTATAAACAGCAACTAACTTATTTGTTAGTTGATTTTCGTTTGTGAACCCTCCCCAACCACACCTATTGCCAATCCACATCGTATATATAGCCTGGGTCTCAGCTTCCCATACACGGTAAGTTTTTTAACTGCATGAGAGGACACACACAAGCTAGGGACCCCAACGTAGAGAAATACTTTGGCGTAGTGTTGGGGCTCTTCTGCATTGATCAATTCAGTAGCTAAATTTCTCTTTATTCATATATTCATGGCAGTAATGCAGGTTCCATTTTTCACATTTTCACTCTTCATATAGCTATTGGATTTTTCAAGTCAGTATTCACACAGCAGTTTCTGCTATTCCATGTATTCCCCTTACATAGTCACTGGTGTGCATACCTTATCTCCATATAGTGATGTTTTTTAGGTTTTTGCACCCAGTTCAGACATAGAATGGAGTTCCAAACGTTATTTCTTATTTGTTTATAAACAGCAGGCAGAAATAAGTGAATATTGCCCCCCAGCGTCAGAAAATCTCCGGGGTTTCAGGGCTAGCTGAGACCCTGGAGATCATGATTCAGGACGGTTTTTCCGGTCCCCGCTCACGTGATCACAGGTATACACCGTACACCGATGATCACGTTACAGTAAATGACAGCGCCGGTAAAAAATTATTTATCTCCCATCTGGCACGAAGAAACATGATAAATCTCCTCCCCGGTCCCCTCCGGTCCCCCGGTGTCGCCAAAGTGCCCCCCCTGATGCCCTCCCAGAAATCCAAGATGGCCGCGCGCACAGCAGAGCGCCGGCCGCATTCATCCTACTTCTCTGATTTCTGTCGCATGTGCCATGACACATGCGACAGAAAACTCCTCCCCAGGCCCTGCCAGGTCACCCCCTATAACCCCACCAGTGTTCCCCGGTGTCTCACGGTACCTATGCAGTGTTGATCCCCCCACGGCCCTCTCCTTCACAATAGACGCTGCCGCATGCACAGAGCGACTGTCAGCTCAGCTTCCTGTGTTCAGACACAGCGAGTGGTGGTTATGCATCTGTAAGCTAAATGGGCGGCACGGTGGCTCAGTGGTTAGCACTGCAGTCTTGCAGCGCTGAGGTCCTGGGTTCAATTCTCACCAAGGACACCATCTGCAAGGAGTTTGTATGTTCTCCCGTGTTTGCGTGGGTTTCCTCCCACACTCCAAAGATATACAGCGCTATGGAATTAATAACGCTATATAAATGAATAAATTATTATTATTACTGCATTGCCCTCCTGCAAATGGAGGGATTTGCTTTTATAGTTTCCCTGCTGAACGACTACCAAACATGAGTCCGTTATACGCCACAAGAAAACACATCTAAATAGCGAGCTCTGTTGTTAAGTATTCATTCAGCTGGATAACTGACCTTAAAGGGGTATTCCATCTCCAAGATCCTATCCCCAATATATAGTAGGTGGAATAGCAATAATATCAGCAAATACCAATATTTGGAAATGTAGAATAGTTCTCCTGATTAGGCATGCCCTTACCTCATGAGCAGGGCATTGCAGCTTTGGTAGCAACCATTACGACATGGACTCTGCTGCTGTGGACCCGGGGAGAGTGAGTGCAGATTCATTGCACCCACACTCCTCACATGAAGGGTCTGCACTCCTAGAAAATGGGGGGTACGTTCCCTGAGTGTCTCCCCTTAAATATTATAGACGGTCCAGAGCCGTCGTGGGACCCCTTTATTTTTTTTCTTACAATAAATTGGTGAAAGAGGAAATGTTTTGGGGACTGTTTTTTCAAATAAATTTCTTTTGTCGATTTCTTTTTTTTTTTGTTAGTACTGACAGTTTATGATGTTGGGTATCTAATAGACGCCATGACATCACAAACTGCTGGGCTTGATCTCAGGTGACTTTACAGCTAGTATCAACCCGATTTATTACCCCGTTTGCCACTGCACCAGGGCACGGGATGAGCTGGGGTGAAGCACCAGGATTGGCGCATCTAGTGGATGCGCTACGTCTGGGGTGCCTGCAGCCTGCTATTTTTAGGCTGTGAAGGCCCAATAACTATGGACCTTCCCACCCTGAGAATACCAGACCACAGCTGTCCGCTTTACCTTGGCTGGTGATCCAATTTGGGGGGGACCCTACTTTTTTTGTGTATTTATTAATATTTATAAAATAATTATAAAAAAAGAGCCTGGGGGGACCTCCACATTGGATCCCCAACCACGGTAAAGCTGCCAGCTGTGGTTTTCAAGCTACAGCCGTCTTCTTTACCCTAGCTGGCTATCAAAAATGGGGGGACCCAACGTCATTTTTTTTTTAACTACTTTTTAAATAGAAAAAATTAATGGGCTTCCCTGTATTTTGATTGCCAACCAAGGTAACGGCAGGCAGATGGGGGTGGCAACCCATAGCTGTCTGCTTTATCTGCGCTGAGAATCAAAAATACCGCGGAGCGCTACGTCATTTTTTTTAAAGATTTATTTTTACAGCACTGTGATGTCCAGCAATCAAAATACAGGGAAGCCCTTTTTGTTTTTAGTTATTTAAATAAATAATTAAAAAAAATATATATGGGCTCCCGCTGCATTTTTTGTATTGCTAGCTAAGGGTAATCCAAGCAGCTACTGGCTGCTAACCCCCACTTCTTGGTGTTACCTTCACTGGCAATGGAAAATCCAGGGAAGCATTTTTTTATTTTTTTTTGCCAAACAACTACAAAAAAAAGGACGTGAGCTTCGCCATACTTTTGTATGCTAGCCAGGTATAGCAGGCAGGTGCTGGAAGAGTTGGATACAGCGCCAGAAGATGGCGCTTCTATGAAAGTGCCATTTTCTGAGGCGGCTGCAGACTGCAATTCGCAGCAGTGGGGCCCAGAAAGCTCAGGCCAACCTGTGCTGCAGATTCCAATCCCCAGCTGCCTAGTTGTACCTGGCTGGACACAAAAATGAGGCGAAGCCTACGTCATTTGTTTTCTAATTATTTCATGAAATTCATGAAATAATAAAAAAAGGGCTTCTCTTTATTTTTGGTTCCCAACCGGGTACAAATAGGCAACTGGGGGTTGGGGGCAGTCGTACCTGCCTGCTGTACCTGGCTAGCATACAAAAATTATGGCGAAGCCCACATAATTTTTTCAGGGGGCAAAAAACTTGTGCATACAGTCCTGGATGGAGTATGCTGAGCCTTGTAGTTCTGCAGCTGCTGTCTGTCTGTATGGAGAAGAGCAGACAGCAGCTGCAGAACTGCAAGGCTCAGCATACTCCATTCAGGACTGTATGCAGAAGTTTTTTGTCCACCAAAAAAATGACGTGGGCTTCGCCATATTTTTGTATGCTAGCCAGGTACAGTAGGCAGCCACAGGCTGCCTCCAACCCCCAGTTGCCTATTTGTACCTGGCTGGGAACCAAAAATATAGGGAAGCCCGTTTTTTTTTAATTATTTCACTTATTTCATGAAATAATTAAAAAACAAATGACGTGGGCTTCGCCCTATTTTTGTGTCCAGCCAGGTACAACTAGGCAGCTGGGGATTGGAATCCGCAGCACAGGTTAGCCCGAGGTTTCTGGGTGCCTCTGCTGCGAATTGCAGTCCGCAGCCGCCCCAGAAAATGGCGCTTTCATAGAAGCGCCATCATCTGGCGCTGTATCCAACTCTTCCAACAGCCCTGAAGCCGGGTGGCTTGTTGGGTAATAATGAGTTAATACTAGCTTTGTTTTACTAGCTAGTATTAAGCCAGAGATTCTTAATGTCAGGCACGTTTGACCCGGCCATTAAGAATCTCCAATAAAGGGTTAAAAAAAAGACACCACACAGAGAAAAAATACTTTAATAGAAATAAATACACAGACACATTAGAGACTCCATCTTTATTACCCCCTGTCAGCCCTCCACGATCCATGGTCTTCTGTCTTTCTCGTTCAACAAATGCAGCTCTGCTCCATCACTGCTGCATGGGGGAAGACGCTGCTTCCCGTGCAGCCTTCACTCCGTGAGAAATCAGTGCTGCTGGCTGTTAGCGGTAACAGCGGTAACGCTGACAGACGCGTTACCATAGCAACGGTGCTCCGTCATGTGATTCCCGGAGCCGTGGTTAGCGGTGACGTCACCGCTAACTGCGTTGCTATGGCAACGGTGATCTCCGTTAATGACCGGCTGTGTCAGCCGGTCCCTAACGGAACGGGGAGTCGACCGTGTGCTAGAGCATGTCGCCGGTACACGGCGATACACAAATGTGCACCGTGTACCGGAGAGTGCAATGACAGGACCTAGGACAGGACATGACGTCAAAGCCATGTGACCAGTCTGTAGCCAATGAGATAATAGCCATGTGACTGGTCACATGGCTATTTTGACGTCACGATAGGTCCTGCATCACTGCTGGCAGTGCTGGTCACCGGGAGGATTCAGCGATCATCGGATGGAATAGCGGCAGGAGACAGAGTGCAGGAGGGATCGCGGGGACCGGTAAGTGTTATGGCAATGTTTATTAACTGTATGTGTACATTTATAATGCGTTTTTATGTGTTTGTGATTGCCTCCCATTATTTCCTATTGGTTCGAGTTCGGTTCGTCGAACGTTCGCCGAACTGAACTCGAACGAGACCTCCGTTCGACGAACCGAACTCGAGCCGAACCACGGCCGGTTCGCTCATCTCTAGTCGTCAGTAATCGGAGAATCATCAGTAATCTGAGAGCCCTGAGATCCACGGAGGAAGGAGATGGTTCTCAGGGCTTCCAGCGGCCACAGATTACTGACATGGCCGATATACTGGGTCGTACAAATCGATTTGTACCAACTGTATTCTGTGCGCCTGGAAGTGCGGTGATCGGCCGGTCTAGAAAGACCATTAAATGACGGATGATCACCTGGATGTGGACGATCAACGGTCGTTTAACAGACATGATCGGCCATTGTAAGTGCACTGTGCGTCCCACTGCCTATAAGACTGTATGCAGATGAGAACAACTGGACTCATCATTCCCATAGCTCACAATTACTGGCTGATTGGCCACTAGTGATACACTTTAGATTAGGGCTACACAGACAGCGGCATGTACGGGCGACATCTAGATCATGCATCTCATTGCTACATTGAAAGACAAATATTTCCAAATGTTTCCAAATGTGTTTGATTTTCTGTTTTTCTTTATTGCAGGAAAATAAAGGAGATGACACAAAGTTATATTTATAATATTCCACCTTTTATTACTGAAAAAAGAGAGAGAGTAGCGTATATGAGGAGTACCCGCGGGTCTAAGATTAAATTTAGAGGAATTTGAATTTGCTCACCTGATGAGGTTGTGCGCCCTCGCACAACCCCGGTGTTGGTTGTATGGGTCCTCCGAGTGAACGGGGGTTTGAATCCTTGGTATCGATGCTGTTAGGTCGTGATCTTTAATGGAGATATCCGGATTCGGGACCGCTGGTTCCTCCTAGGATCCCCGGCACTCTGGGTCTTGGAGTGTTGCAGCGATCCACCGTTCTCCAGCTGGAAGTTTCACTTTGGAGTGGAAATGCCTATGTCTTTCTGCAGCTCTGACCGATTCCCTCAGAAGGGAGTGAGCATATAGTAGAAAATTGGATTATCGGTCTGGCGAGCGCTGATAATGCACAGGTTCCGTTGAAGATTAAATTGTTTTATTGTTAAAATATTTTTAGGTACCTGAGGAAAGCATTGATGTATTGCTGAAACGCGTTGTATTATCTAAATAACAGGAGTATTCTAAAAATATTTTAACAATAAAACAATTTAATCTTCAACGGAACCTGTGCATTATCAGCGCTCGCCAGACCGATAATCCAATTTTCTACTATACCTTTTATTACTGGCATATTTACTATACTTATAAATGTGAGGTTCTTAGTGCACAGTTTAACCAAATTGTGCAAGCCCATCTGCCAACGACAAGGCGACCTCATCAGATGGGGCCCTACACTAACCTATTTATTGTATTTATAATAGTCTTATTATTATCCTAGTAACCTATTCATTACTATTACAATATTATTATACTTATTATTACTATCATTACTTTAGTACTATAAGATCACTAGAATTAAAACTGTTGATCCAGAAGAAGGCGAAAAAAACCCCGGTCACATTCAGCCAATTTGTGTCAAGGGGAAAAATTCCTTCTCGACCCCGGGAAAAGGCGATCAGTCTGAGGACCCTGGATCAAACCTGACACTACCTAGTAATGTATTATGTTTTTATTATATTATTCTTAATAATAATAATGCAATATTACAATTTGTATTTCTATATTAGTATTAATATATTTTTTTTTTAAATACTATTTATGTGTTATGTTATTATTATTATTATTATTGTTATATTATTCTTAATAATAATGTAATATTATCATTTATATTACTATTATTTTTTTTAAATACTATTTTTATTCTTTCTAATATTATGAATATTAGTACTAATATTTCTATTATTTCTCTATTTACTATTAATTAGATCCCTATTCCTAAAGCTGTTGATTCAGAAGAAGGCAAAAACCCCTGAACACATTGAGCCAATTTGTGTCTCAGGGGAAAAATTCCTTCTCGACCCCGGGAAAAGGCGATCAGTCCGAGGACCCTGGATCAAACCTGACAGTACTTAATAATGTATTAAGTTGTTATTATTATATTATTCTTAATAATAATGTAATACCTATTAATTATTTACTAATTATTCTAGTCATTATAATACTGTAATATTATTATTATTATTTTTATTAGTTATGCTATGTTTACTTTGTTGCCATTTTACTGATCTTATTACTAATTTTTTAATATTATTGTTATTATCCTACTTTTTAATATTTTTTTTAGATATGTTTGGATTATTGCTATTTTATTATTACTATTATTACTAACATTTGTATTGATATTTTACTAAAATTATAACTTAATTCCTAAAGATGTTGATCCAAAAGAAGGCAAAACCCCCCGGACACCTTCAGCCAATTTGTGTCTCAGGGGGAAAAATTCCTTCTCGACCCCGGGAAAAGGCGATCAGTCCGAAAACCGTGGATCAAACCTCCTGAAATTATTTTTATGGCTCTAATTATCATTATTATACAATTAATGATTATAATATTAGATACTATATTACTGCTCCTATTATATGTCTTTTTAATGCTTTTACTACATTTTCAACCTATTTCTAAACCTAATAATTACTATTTTATGGTTATTATTAATTATTATTATTATACTTACCAGATTTTATGCTGCTGTATGTTGGGGCCACAGTCCATCAGCGTCTCATCACTTTGAAGAGGTTGGTCCATATGGTGTTTTTTATTTTACTGAGGTTGGTGGTGATTTTTTTGAATATGGAAGACTGCCGGCGGATCATCTGTGTCGGCTGCTTCTTAACTTGTTGTCTCTTGGCTGGCTTTTTCTGAAGTCTTTGTCTCTTTGCCAGGTGAATCTGAAGTCGTTGACTCTGTGCCGGCTGGTCCTGATCGCGTTTTCTCTTTGCTGGCTGGTTCTGATCGCGTTGACTCTGTTCCGGCTGGTCCTGATCTCGTTGTCCCTTTGCTGACTGGTCCTGATCTCGTTGTCTCTTTGCCGGCTGGTCCTGATCTCTCTGTCTCTTTGCCGGCTGGTCCTGATCTCGCTGTCTCTTTGCTGGCTGGTTCAGAGTGCTTGTTGTGGTATTTTGCACCATTCTTCTATTAGCTCCTGAACCTTTCTTTTTTTTCTTCTTGGTGTCTTCTTTCTCATCTTCTTCAAAGTCTTTTACCTCCCGATATTTCATTGGATCGGATATCACCACTTCATTCCGCTGCTGTGGTGTCTTCTTGGTGTCTTCTTTCTCCCTTTCTTCCTGGTCTGTGACCTCCATTGGCTCTGCTATCTCCTCTTCATTCAGCTGCTTTGGCGTCACTGATGGCGGCTTTGGCGTCACTGATGGCGGCTCTGGCGTCACTGATGGCGGCTCAGGTCTTTTTTCGTATAACGGAAACGGAAGATATTTTTTCTGTGCTTCGCGGTTGGTCGGCATCAGGCGCTGAGAAAAAAAGAGCAAGTTAATTGTCTGTTGAGACGTTCCTTTACATCTATGGACAGAACACGAGGACATTATATGCGGTGTGATCAGTCACCTCCATGTTGAAGATCGGTGATGGCAGGAATCTGGTGCTGTAGATGAGCAGTTGGTTTTCCGCCTCCTCCCTTGTGCTGGGACAATCTGGAGAGAAAACACAAGCAGATAATGGGATCAATCATACAATGTCCAGAAATCCTTAAAATGACAGGAAAATTCCTTTAACCCAAATCATCGTGACCTGCTGGATTCTGACTGATTCTGTGCAAAGAAAATCACACAAATTACTATGGAAAACTATTTTCTAAATGACAATGTCCTGTAATTCTGTGCTGGACTAATACATGTTCTGGATTATTAAATGCTGGATTATTGGAATGACACTTTATTCTCCGATTAAGTGGAAATTGTTATTATATAAAATAATAATCTCACATGATACGTATCCAGATCCGAAGATGCAGTGCCGGCGGCGGTAGACGTCCTAAATAAAACAGAATCTGGTGAGTGTCCACTTATCACTCATCAGCGATGGACAATAGGACGAGGGTCCGTGTATAATAAAGCTGCAGACCTCCATAGAGCGGCTGCTCGCTGCC
Organism: Anomaloglossus baeobatrachus; assembly: GCF_048569485.1. NCBI lineage: Eukaryota > Metazoa > Chordata > Amphibia > Anura > Aromobatidae > Anomaloglossus > Anomaloglossus baeobatrachus. The sequence goes on along the minus strand of NC_134355.1, from coordinate 597,490,990 downwards.
ATCTTGTAAATGTCGTACATTGACAACTCCATTTGAAAATCTGTGAATCCAAAAAAGATTTAGTCACAGATCTGATAGAGATCAAACACCGCAGCTTCCCACACATATTCATAGTTAGCGTCCCCCCCCCCCCCCTTGGTATCATACTCCATTACACCCATACATGGAGGCAACATGAGCAAATCCAGTCTATTCTGGGTGTTTGTAGAGTCTCCAGTATAGGTAATACCACATGGAAAACATTGTACATAGGATTGTACTGGGGCCTGTAAATAAAGATATATGGCAGACATGGATTTCTATGTTCTTCATGCAAATAAAAACAAGTAACCCCACAAAAATGACAGTGAAAGTGACTTCATTACCAGCACATAGAGCCTGACCCCCAATAACAGTGCCAGGACACTAACCCCACTGACATTAGTGGTAAATAATGCCACAATAAATAATACCGGCCGCAGTGTCCTGTGTAACCTAAACATAATCTTCTGCTTTCCTGCAGCCACTAGGGGGAGCCCAGTGCACCAGTAAATACAGATTGCACTGATAGCGCCCCCTAGTGGCCGGTGACAGCAGCTGTTGTGGCAGAATTCTCTGCTCTGCCCGGTGTTCTCGCCTGTTTTGAGTTTAGATGAAATGATAAAATCATCAGTGGATTCCAGATAACAGGAAAGAAGCATCGAGGAGAGGAAATAAATCAGTGTCCGGTCATCAGGGGATGTGATGGCGGCTACTCACCGATATACAACTCCACTCGTCACTGTCTGTAAAACACTGAGGAGAGCGACAGTTTGTTTGTGTTTATTTCTTCAGATTCAAATCCAGCAATCTTATTGGCTGCTGACCAGTGTCATGCAACACGCAGAATTTAAAGGGACAGGACGCTGTTATTTCTTCACAGTGCATTTCATATAGACGTGCTATAACTCTGCTTAATATATGAAGCTGGGGAGATAATCTGGGGGAGCAGCATTATGTTTTCATACACAGCAATTAAAATGTCACTATCGATATCGTCAGAACATTATATTCTACATATTATTAGAGTATCGGTGCATGAAGGAGTTAATTATAAATTATATTATTTTCAATTATCTCTTCCTGAACAGGATATTTTACACAATTTCCTTTTTTCTCACACGGCTGATGGCTATTTCTACATTACTGACATGTAACTTAATGACCCTGACTGCGGCCGAGGTGTCAGCCTGACCCCAATATCATCACTGGGGTCCATTGGTTGCAATAAGTTCTGAGCTGATGGGGCTGAGGGAGATTTTCTGATTCATGTTCAGTTTTTCATCTGCTGCCGTTTCCTTCTCTGCATGTTCAGCGCTTAACGTCTCCCATTTCTTGGTGAACGACAAATGGGGAGATGGTAGTGGGGGGTGCATGGTATTTGTGTGTGTGTGTGTGTGTGTAGGGTGTGATGGGGGATGCATTGTATGTGTGTGTGTGTAGGGGGTGATGCATTGTATTGTGTGTGTAGGGGGTGATGGGGGGGTGCATTGTATGTGTGTGTGTATGGTGTGATGGGGGATGCATTGTATTGTGTGTGTGTGTGTGTGTGTGTGTGTGTGTGTGTGTGTTCGTAGGGTGTGATGGGGGGTGCATTGTGTGTGTGTGTGTGTGGGGTGATGCGGGGTGCATTGTGTGTGTGTGTAGGGGCTGATGGGCGGTGCATTGTGTGTGTGTGTGTGTGTGTGTAGGGAGTAATGGGGGTGCATTGTGTGTGTGTGTGGGGGAGGGGGAGTAGTGGGGGTGTATTGTGTGTGTTTGTGTGTGTGTGTGTTTGTAGGGGGTGATGGGGGGTGCATTGTATTTGTGTGTGTAGCGGGTGATGGAGGGGATGTATTATGTGTGGGGGGGGTAATGGAGCGTGTATTGTGTGTGTGTGAGGGTAATGGGGGTGCATTGTAGTGTATGTGTGTAGGGGGTGATAGGGGGTGCATTGTGTGTGCGTAGTGGGTGACGGGGGGGTGCATTGTATTTGTGTGTGTGTGTAGGGGGTCATGGGGGGGTGCATTGTATTGTGTGTGTGTGTGTTTGGAGGGGGTGATGGGGGGGTGCATTGTATTGTGTGCATGGGGAGATGGTAATGGGGGGTGCATGGTATTTGTGTGTGTGTATGTAGTGGGTGATGGGGGGGATGTATTGTATTGTATTGTGTGTGTGTGTGTGTGGAGAGGGGTGCGGAGTCATTAATCGAGCTATAGTTACATTTAATTCTCAAAATTTTTGTTTCATTCACCGTTTCCGTTCTAATATTTTACAACGTGAACGACCATGGCTTGCCCCCCCCCCTAGTTTTGATCCTGGGTACGCCCATGCACAGGCCTGAGTGGGCCCCGACACCCAGCCTTTCAATCGTAAACTTCAGTGATCGTACAAGTTCTGTATGATCACTGAAGTTTTCGCAGTTGCAGGACCTTTAGTGACATCACATGTGTCATGGTGTCATGTGACTCACCAAAGGTCCTAACGGTGCACTGCGGGAGTCCCCAGGCCTGCACCGACTGCGCTGGTATTCAGATGTATGCGCGTCTTTCAGGCGCGCAATACATTTGTACAGTGCGGCCGGTGACAGGAGGGAGAGCAGCTCTGCTCAGCCCCGCAATGTACCGTCATCGCCAGGGCTGCAGGGGAGCGCGCCTCAGTCCTGCACCGACATCATCATCACCGGGGCCGCAGCTGCAGGGATGAAGAGGAGGACGCGCAGGCACAGATAAGCGCTCCAGAGGAGCCGAAGATGTACTTTTATATGAGGGTCTGCGGGTGGGAGGGAGCAGTGTTATTTTACAAGTGGCATTAAGAAGCGGTGGGGGACTTTATGGAGCATATTATGGGGCAGTGGGGGACATAATAGGGCAGTGGGGGACATAATAGGGCAGTGGGGGCCATAATAGGGCAGTGGGGGACATTATAGGGTAATGGGGGCCATTATGAAGCAAATTGGGGCATTATAGGTCAGTGGGGGACGTTGTGAAAGAAATTGGAACATTATAGGGCAATGGGGGACATTATGAGGCATCAAAGATTTTGGAAGGCAGCATAGTATAATGAGGAGGGGAGGATTTATACAGGAATGTAGTTGGGGGAGATATTATAGAAAGAGAAATTTTGGGGGGGGGGGACATTTTGGAAAGGGGCACTTTGTGGGACTATTTTGGAGAGGAGCAGTGTGTGGGGGAATATTTTGTGCAGGAAGCAATTAACAACTCCTTCTGATTCCACTTGTTTCCCCAGACATTATTAAATAAAAGGGGACAGGATTAGGGACATAATTACTATATGGGGCCAGAATGAGGGACATACATTATTAGTTTATGGTGGCACGTGGGGCATAATTACTGTAGGGGCAAGTTAGGGGACATTATTACTGATGAAATATAAGTTAATTTTGAGGACACTGTCTCCAATGGGGAAACAAGAGTCTGACGTGGTGTAGAAATTGGGGAAATAGTGAGGAATGTGCTCTGGGAGTGATCGGCTATAGGTGACTGTTATTTTCTGCAGAGTCACGTCATGGCAGGAAGAAGTGATGACGGTCAGCCCCGGATGAAGAGAAAAAGCGAAGATGAATAAAGTCAGCTAGAGACGTCACTGGTAAGTCAGTCACGGTATTTCTCCCTTGTATGTGGTTGTATTCGGTCACTATGTGGTCTGTTCACGGTGTGGTGGTATTTCTCCCTTGTATGTGGCTGTATTTGTTCACTGTTTGGTGGTAATATGTGGTCTGGTCATGGTGTGGCGGTATTTCTCCCTTGTATGTGGCTGTATTTGTTCACTGGTGGTAATATGTTGTCTGGTCGCGGTGTGGCGGTATTTCCCCCTTGTATATGGTATTATTGATTTTGGTATAGTGGATTGTGTTGTGTATGGAGGTCACTTTTTCTCTCTATAAGGGGGAGATTTTTTCCAGTAGAAATTAAATACTTAAACATTTAACCCCTCCCCTCCCTGTCCTGCCCTGTCCTGTGACTATTACACTGTAGTAAATATGCACTTACAGAGAATCTCCAGTGAAAACAAGTAATCCCCTTTACTAAGGCCACGTTCACACGCTGAGTATTCAGTGAGTTTTTTTTACCTCAGTATTTGAAGCCAAAACCAGGAGCAGTAAAATCAGAGAAAAAGTGTGTGAACGTGGCCTAAAGATAAGTGATAACTTATTCATCAGTGGGGTCCGATTGCTGGGACCTGCACCGATCGTGCAACTTTTATCCCCCATTACACTGGAGCTCGTGTCCGACTCGACCCCTGATCCATTCATTCCCTCAGTGGCTGCGAGCGCTGCGCTTGTTATTATCCGGCTGCTCCACAGAGAATGAATGGAGCTGCGGTCACACATCCCACCCTACAGAGGATGAATGGAGCTGCGGTCACACATCCCACCCCACAGAGGATGAATGGAGCTGCGGTCACACACCTCACCCCACAGAGGATGAATGGAGCTGCGGTCACACACCTCACCCCACAGAGGATGAATGTGTGGCGCCCCTGACCTGGTCAGGCACCACTGAGTACTGCACCCATGCTGGGGACAGTACAATACAGGTAATCCAGAAGGCTGACAGGGGTGTGGAACACAGGCGCATAGTAATCAGCTCTCACACATGTACCCATGAGAGGACCCCTGGGGATCCCAGGAGGGGGAAAAGCCTTGACCTTCACTGGAATAGTGGAGGGGGCCAAAAGCCTCCATCTCCTCTCAAGGGGTGTGGTAAGAGAGTCTGGTTGCTAGGTGGCGTAGGCAAGAACAGGAGAGGAGGAGCAGTGAGCCAGTTCAGTGTAGAGTCCAGGGAGCTCAAGTGAGGAGCAGATCCCTGGAGCTGTGCAATCTGACAGCGTCCGCGCAGTGGCTACAGACGGGGGAGAACGGTCAACTAGGAGTGCTACCTGAAAGCCAGCTTCAGCTAGGGAGTGCAACGGAGTGGGAAGTAAGGAGACTGCTAGAGAGCACCAGGCCCAACCGGGCGGCAGATCCCGAAGCAAGGATAGATCCACCTTTCCCTGCTAAACCTGCCGGTGTGGGGCTCTCAAAGCCCACACCACAACACCACAAAAGCCGCAGCCACGTAACCACAGTGAGGGCCCATAGGTCACAGGAGGCAAGCAGCTGGAGTGGCCTGGTCCGGGGAACAAGCATACGGCGACCGAAGGGGAGAGAGAGGCTGCAGCATCTTCCCTGGGTGACCCCCATAGGGACTAAAAGTCGGGGTCACCCCAAACCACCAAGGGCTAAGGAAGGCGAGTCAGTAGTCACCCTCATAAAGTCAGCCTGAAGGATACCTGGTTCCCACCTGGTTCATCCCAGCTACGCCCGGGCTACTCACCCTGCCATCAAATGTGAGTAAAGCCCTTGAAAGACATTCCTGCCTGTGTGGTTATTCTGCGACTTGTGGTACTACAAACCTACACAGGGCTCTGGGGCTTGCCTCACTCTCAGGAAGCTACTACATCCGACTGCACCCACCATCAGCCCCAGGCGTCCCCTAACCTGCAGTGGCGGTCCCCACTGACCGCAATACTGAGAGTGGCGTCACGATCAAACAAGAAGATTTCCTACCAGTGACGGAGATCCAGCAACGTGGAGTCCCTGAAGGTAATGCACCGACACTGACACTACACCTGTGGGGCTTCACATCTGGCGTCACGAACAGGATAAGGACTAGACCTGTTCAGACAGGTGACCATGTGCCTGGGCGGTCCGCTTGAAAAATTGGAAGCGCCGCCATATTGCCACCATGAAAAGCGCGCTGAAAAACCACAGCAGCCCGCGCTGGAAGAAGTTACCGCCCACGAAGAGGTGTGGCTACCCAGAGATCCCCTGCAGAGTTCGGACCTCGCTTGTGAAGAGAGCGGAAGCGTCCAGAGACGTCGGGACAGAAAGGAAGCCACAAGCCTGCTGCTGGGAGAGGAGCTGCTGAAAGAGGCAGAGCAGAAACTGAACAGCTTGCTATCAGAGGCAACGGCGAGTCCACAGCTGGAGAGTCGTGCAGAAGAGGGCGCAGAAGAAATGGCGTCTGACCGCAGAAATCCAGAACCGGGCTCCGCTGCCTGGTGGTATCGGGAGCTGGCCCAGTTCTGCGACCGACTGGAGACCCGGGTTGTGGAGCAGATCCGGGAAGAACGAATGGAAATGCTGGAGATGACCGCGGCGGTTCGGGCCTATGAAAGGAGAGCCGCGCGCCGAGTGCCAGACAGGACGGCGATGACGCAGACCCCGATGCTGCCACCGGTGGGTGAGTCGAGTGATGCCCCGGCCAGCGCAAGTGCCCCGACCCCTGCTGCCACGCCCGCGGTCCCCGAAGAGGCGTCCGGTGCGGCGACGCTGAAGCAGGCCGCAGCCACACCAGGTGCGGCCTTCCAAGCCCCAGCGGCCGCAGCGATGCCCTGCTCGGCCCACCAAGACCCGGTCCCTGCAGCAACGCCCAGTCCGGCCCGCAAAGAACCGGCTGCCACCGCGACCCTCATCCGCGCCGCAGGCGTAACGCGGACCCAGGCCGCCGCCCTGCTAGGCCCGGCCCGCCGAGACCCCACCGCCGCAGCAACGCTCGTCCGCGCCGCAAGTGAGGTGCTGAACCAGGCCGCAGCCACGCCAGGCGTGGCCCGCCAAGCCCCGGCCGCCGCAGCGATGCCCTGCTCGGCCCACCAAGACCCGGTCCCTGCAGCGACGCCCAGCCCAGCCTGCACAGATTCCATCACAGCTGCGACGCCGATCCAGGCCGCCGCCATGCCGGGTGCGGCCCGCCAAGACCAGGCCGCCGCCATGCCGGGCGCGGCCCGCCAAGACCAGGCCGCCGCCATGCCGGGCGCGGCCCGCCAAGACCAGGCCGCCGCCAAACAGGGCGCGGCCCGCCAAGACCAGGCCGCCGCCATGCCAGGCGCGGCCCGCCAAGAAGAGATTACCTCATCATTTACCCCGGCCTGCAAGGCCAGAGCAGACACCGCTCCCCAGTCCAAAGAGGTCCCTGCTAGGAAGACCCTGATAGGAGAGGACCCCGAATACTGGAAGCTGAAGGCTGACCTAGAGGCCCAGTTCCCACAAGAGATGGTGGATCGGTATCTGCTCCCTCCGCATACCCCCAAGGAGATTCAGGCAACCCCTGCAGCCGCGCCAGAGAGTCCACCGCCCAGACCAGCTGAGGACCACTCATCTCCAGCGCTACCACAACCAGAGTGCTCAGAAGCACTAAGGGGGAGAGGAGGCCAGGAAGCTGAGGAGCTGACTCCGGAGCCACCGGCAGTGGAGCAATACTCAGAGCCGGAGATGTTACCCTATTCCCGTTGGGATGAGGAGGACTTGACACCGTCTGCAGATGATCAGCCCAGAAACCTCACCTGGGGCCCTGCAGGCATTGAGGTAACAGCCCAGCAGAACCCAGCCCGCAAGACAAGGCGTCGCAACAGAACAACGCTGTCCCCTGCACCACAGTCTCCAGAGCAGAGAGAAGTCACGGCCAGAGACCTACAGGAGAAAAGGTTTCTGAGAAGAGCCAAAGCCCAGGTCAGAGGACCCCTTTGCAGAGGAGTAGTAGAGGACTTTAACTTGAAAAGCGGATATGGCTTTATTGTAGCCCCTGGTATCAAAGAAGGGATATTTGTCAACAGAAGAGATGTGAGCGCTCATCTGCCTAGAGGACACCCTGGCAGAAACCTAAAGATGGGGGATTCAGTACAATTCACTATGCATGAAGGCGAAAGAGGACTGTACGCGCTTGATGTAGCACTATGCACCAGCAAACCTTACAGCCACCCCATGCTACAAGAAAGAAAAGACAGAGATAAAGACACAGATGAAGATCAAGAAAGAAAAGACAAGGAACCTACAGACGAAACTACCTCAGACGACGACAAAGACCAAGAAAGCAACAGGTGCCGCAGCCCAACAGGCTCAAGCCCTGGTAAAGAGGAGTAAAGTAAAGTAAAGAAAGAAGTACAGAAGTTAAAGTTTTGAAAAAGTTTGTTTTGCAACGTTCTCAAGTTCAAGTAATGTGCCCACAAAAACTATTGTGAGAAAAACCATAAACCTTAAGGCTATGAACTGGCTATAGCCACAAACTCTCGCAGTGTAAATAGTTACACCAAAAGGGCACCACCACCACCAGAGTCAGCCTGTTTAGGGGCTTGGCTCGTCTGCAACCAGGAGGAGCCCGTCCGTATATAGGGCCTTGGCTCACCTGCAACCAGAGAGCATGCCTGTTTATGGGGCCTGGCTCTCCACCACAAAGAGGGTACCTGGTCAGCACCAACTGTGGAGGCCGCCTCTGCATCCTGCCAGAAGAGGCTGAAGGCGCGGATCCACCAGGCCAGGTATACCCTGAAACCACCAGCCCAAGTAAGCCGCCTCTACATCCTGCCAGAAGTGGCTGAAGCCGCGGCCAACGTGAGAGGGTTTTGGGTGGGTTAACGGACTTGTGGGTGGAGGGTGGTGATGTATGGTACCTGGTGCTTTTAAAAATGTTTTACATGTTTTAATGTTTTATGCATTTTAAAATGTTGTCTTGCAGCCCGAGGACGTGCTGGTGATAACTAAGGGGGAATGTGGCGCCCCTGACCTGGTCAGGCACCACTGAGTACTGCACCCATGCTGGGGACAGTACAATACAGGTAATCCAGAAGGCTGACAGGGGTGTGGAACACAGGCGCATAGTAATCAGCTCTCACACATGTACCCATGAGAGGACCCCTGGGGATCCCAGGAGGGGGAAAAGCCTTGACCTTCACTGGAATAGTGGAGGGGGCCAAAAGCCTCCATCTCCTCTCAAGGGGTGTGGTAAGAGAGTCTGGTTGCTAGGTGGCGTAGGCAAGAACAGGAGAGGAGGAGCAGTGAGCCAGTTCAGTGTAGAGTCCAGGGAGCTCAAGTGAGGAGCAGATCCCTGGAGCTGTGCAATCTGACAGCGTCCGCGCAGTGGCTACAGACGGGGGAGAACGGTCAACTAGGAGTGCTACCTGAAAGCCAGCTTCAGCTAGGGAGTGCAACGGAGTGGGAAGTAAGGAGACTGCTAGAGAGCACCAGGCCCAACCGGGCGGCAGATCCCGAAGCAAGGATAGATCCACCTTTCCCTGCTAAACCTGCCGGTGTGGGGCTCTCAAAGCCCACACCACAACACCACAAAAGCCGCAGCCACGTAACCACAGTGAGGGCCCATAGGTCACAGGAGGCAAGCAGCTGGAGTGGCCTGGTCCGGGGAACAAGCATACGGCGACCGAAGGGGAGAGAGAGGCTGCAGCATCTTCCCTGGGTGACCCCCATAGGGACTAAAAGTCGGGGTCACCCCAAACCACCAAGGGCTAAGGAAGGCGAGTCAGTAGTCACCCTCATAAAGTCAGCCTGAAGGATACCTGGTTCCCACCTGGTTCATCCCAGCTACGCCCGGGCTACTCACCCTGCCATCAAATGTGAGTAAAGCCCTGGAAAGACATTCCTGCCTGTGTGGTTATTCTGCGACTTGTGGTACTACAAACCTACACAGGGCTCTGGGGCTTGCCTCACTCTCAGGAGGCTACTACATCCGACTGCACCCACCATCAGCCCCAGGCGTCCCCTAACCTGCAGTGGCGGTCCCCACTGACCGCAATACTGAGAGTGGCGTCACGATCAAACAAGAAGATTTCCTACCAGTGACGGAGATCCAGCAACGTGGAGTCCCTGAAGGTAATGCACCGACACTGACACTACACCTGTGGGGCTTCACAAATGGAGCTGCGGTCACACACCTCACCCCACAGAGGATGAATGGAGCTGCGGTCACACACCCCACCCCACAGAGGATGAATGGAGCTGCGGTCACACACCCCACCTGCTGCTGCAAAAAGTTCCCCAATCTTCCGATCGGTGCGGTTTCCACTGGTCTGGTTCCACCGATCAATAAGTTATCACCAACCTACGCTGTGGATCGGTGATAACTTGTTTTCACCAAAGACCCCATTACTGCAAATGACTATAATTGTACATCCCAGTTATGGTGCACAATATAGATGTGCAGGAGGTGCCTGTGTATACAGTCAAAGCAACACAATAATGGGGATAACGCTAATGGGTGTTTATATTTAGCTGTAGGGTGGGCCCCTGGAGTCAATTCTCCTGGTGGGCCCTAGACACCCCAGTCCGCCCCTGTCGCAGCGTGTAATGCCCCTTTAAAGTCAGTAGTGTTGGTGTGCAGCATTACCCCCCATACACTCTTCCATCTGGAGACTGGTGAATATTTGTCTTCTGTTTCCACCGTCACACATTACATAATTATCAGTAATGATCGGCCCCGGTGTCTGTACTGGATGTGACCAGTCATTCTGTGGGGACAGAGGCCTATAAAAGCCGCACTATAGTTTCCAAAATAGTGTTACATGTTGGATAAACCCTTCTCTAGTCCTGTGTATTCTGACAACACTGCTCTATAGACAGATCAGGCTTTTTTTTTTACATATACAGTATTTATACTGAGGACCCTCCTGTACTATCACCACATATAGGCTATGTGCGCACGCTGCGTTTTTTTCTGACCACAAAGATGCAGCGTTTCAGGCCCCAAAAAAAACACACAAAATTGCATCCACCAGAAAAAAACGCATCAAACAAACCGCATGTGTTTTTGCTGCATTTTTGTCCGATGCATTCAATAGGTGAAAAATGCAGAGAAAAAGGCAAAAGAATTGACATGCTGCAGTGGTCACCACAAAGACGCAGCCAAAAAAACTGCAATGTGCGGACAGCCAAAATAAAATCTCATAGACTTTGCTGGGGAAGGAAATTCATGCAGTTTTGAGACCCTGATGAGTATTTACATATAGCCTAAGATAATGACACTGAGGGTACAGGATAATGACACTGACACTGGGGGTACAGGATAATGACACTGACACTGGGGGTACAGGATAATGACACTGACACTGGGGGTACAGGATAATGACACTGACACTGGGGGTACAGGATAATGACACTGACACTGGGGGTACAGGATAATGACACTGGGGGTACAGGAGAATGACACTGGGGGTACAGGATAATGACACTGACACTGGGAGTACAGGATAATGACACTGGGGGTACATGATAATGACACTGACACTGGGGGTACAGGATAATGACACTGACACTGGGGGTACAGGATAATGACGCTGAAACTGGGAGTACAGAATAATGACGCTGACACTCGGGGTACAGGATAATGACGCTGACACTCGGGGTACAGGATAATGACGCTGACACTGGGGGTACAGATAATAACACTGACACTGGGGGTACAGGATAATGACAGTGACACTGGGGATACAGGATAATGACACTGACATTGGGGGTACAGGATAATGACACTGACATTGGGGGTACAGGATAATGACAGTGACACTGGGGGTACACAATAATGACACTGACACTGGGGGTACACAATAATGACACTGACACTGTAGGTACAGTATAATGACACTGACAGGACGGGATAATGACACTGACACTGGGAGGACGGGATAATGACACTGGGTACAGGATACTGATACTGACACTGGGGATACAGAATAATGACACTGACACTGTAGGTACAGTATAATGACACTGACACTGGGAGGACGGGATAAGGACACTGGGTACAGGATAATGATATTGACACTGGGGATACAGAATAATGACACTAGGGTTACATGATACTGACGCTTGATACTCGGTACAGGATAAAACACTTGGGGTACAGGATAATTACTCTGGACACTCGGTTCTTTTCCTCAGCACCCAGCTTTTCTATATTCTGATAGCCATCTTTTGTCTTTAGAACCCAGCTTTCCCATGATATCAGAGAATGGGAAAGCTGGGAGCTGGGGAGCTGGGGACAAGACGGATATCAGAACATAGAAAGGCTGGGTGACAAGTAAGAGAGCCTCTTTCTCTCAGCTCAGCACCCAGCTTTCCCAATCCCATCCCATGCTCTGACTGCTGCTATCCCTCTTTCCCTAATCCTTACTGATATATGATTACTGTGTGGACTTCACTCATGTCATACAGCAGGGACTGGTGCACACACCCCGCACCCCAAAATCACAGACACCCTGCACCCCCAAATCACACACACCACGCACACCAATGTCCTGCATATCTCATACAGACTGGCTGTACCCCAAATTACTCCTCTCAAACACACTGAAAACCCCATGTTCTATACAAATAGTATCCCTGTGTCACAGCCTGGACCCCTGATATGCCACTCACACCCCCCCCCCATATCTCTCACCGGGCACATCTTCCTCGGTCACATCTTCCTCGGTATTTCCTGCCCGGCTTCTCCCACATGGTCACATGGGAATGACATCACCGCAGGTCCTCACTGCTCCACCACTGAATGCAATGCATCCTTTTCGCTGAAGCCGCTTCTGCTCTGCCCCTGCTGCGCTGCAGCTCATAAGCTCCGGGTGCCTCCAGGACAGGAGCGCCCCCCCCCCCCCTCCCGCACGCCAGACCAACGCTATGTATATATATATATATATATATATATATAAATATTACACGTTTTTCCAAGCATGGCGTTAAGAGTGTGGAAGGTTTGAGGGGTGGAGCCTGGGCGGAGTCTCAAGGGGGCCCAAAAATGTTGCCAGTATGGGGCCCTGAAATTCCTAGAGGCGGCCCTGCTGCACAATATGAGGTGCGCGCAGGACCTGCAGACTTCGCCTCTCATACTCAGATGTACGCGTGTCTTTGAGGCACACAAACAGAACAGTGCGGCGTCAAGACTGAGGCAGAGAAGCTCCTCAGCCCCGCATCGACTTCCGTCATCCCCAGGGCCACACGGAAGAAAAGGACGAGCGGGCACCGGGTAAGTGCTCCTGAGGAGCCCAACATGACATGGAGAATCATTTTAGATGCAGGGACCATCGTGGGGAGGAGCGGTGTTACTTTACAAAGGACATTATCTGAGAGTGGGGGACATTATGGAGAAATTTAATTGGGACATGATAGGGCAATGGGGGAAATTCTTGGGCAATGGGGGACATGATAGGGCAATGGGGGACATGACAAGGCATACCTCCCAACTTTTAAAGAAGGGAAAGAGGGACAAAGTTTGCGTCGCGTGGAGCGCGCCGCTGCAAATTTTTAGGCCACGCCTCTTACCACACCCAGTCAGCAATGACAAACATTGTTTTAGAAACAATAATTAAAAAAATATACATAGATTTATTTCTAAGTAGTAAATTAAAATATAAATGCATACTTGGCCGTGTTACTTTTAAACTAGAATATTTTAAACCACAAAATTCTGTTTTAAAGCAGATCTGTCCCCTAAATCTGCCCCATGTACAAAACTGCAGACTTCATGACAGATCCGCTCTATTAGATAAAATATCTGTAATAATACTGTGCTTTAATGGGAGGAATTAGTGAATACAGGCAACTTACTGTTCTGATTGTTCCAATTGTGGAGACACGGGGGTCAGTGGGTGCTCTCGTCCGCTGATCTGGCCGCCTTTAGAAAGACAGCAAGGCTCAGGGCTCATCCCAACTGAACGCCTGACATCCTTAATCCCTCCCTCTCCTCCTCAGCTGTGATCTGACGGCAGGATCAGATCACAGTGTAATGGCTCACGCTCACAGCACAGCAGGAGCCGAGGGTCATTAGCATATCGCATCACATGTGATATGCCAGTGTGACCTCAGCTTGGTATGTGCGCACGTTGCGTTCTGTGCAGTGCGGAAGAGAACACACCCTCTGGCAGACTGGACAAATGTAAACACTGCGTTTGTAAAAAAAAAAAAAATGCACCCAAAACATTTTGGATGCATTTTCCATGCGTTTTACATGCGTTTTGGATGCATTTTTGACAGTGCGTTTCCCTGTCAATTCAGCTCTGCTACATGCCCGCTGACAGCAGGCACAGACAGAGTTGCGCGATGAGATTGAACTCAGATGAACTTCACTCGACTTCATTGTCATCCCGCGGCTCTGTCTGTGTGTCGCGTCCTGGTTAGCGGTCACACTTGAAGGACGCACCGGTGACCACAAATCCCGAGTGACTGAAGTGAGGAGCGCCATCAGCGGTGCCGTTACTCAGGTTACCCGTGGCCAGCTGGAGTCCTCCACCTGAGACCGCAACTCACCTGTGATGTCATCGCTGATCGCGCAGCTCACTTCAGTCACTCGGGCGACTTGCTGTCACAGTTGGAGGATCCAGTGGTGGCCGCGGGTAACCTGAGTGATGTCATCGCTGATCGTGTGGCTCACTTCAGTTGCTGCGTGGAGCTGACAAAGAGCAATCGTATTCTGTGGCCGCTCCTGTCAGCTTCATGTAGCGAAGCTGGATGCGTCGCGGGACCTCATGTGGATTAGAATCGGACCTGGAGGGGTATTTGGGAGTTTAATAAAATGGTAAAAGAGGGGTTTTTTTGTCTTTTATTCCAAATAAAGGATTTTTGGGTGTATGTGTTTATTTTCTTTAACCTACAGGTTAATCATGGAAGGTATCTCGGGGAGACGCCTGCCATGATTAACCTAGGACTTAGTGGCAGCTATGAGCTGCCATTTACTCCTTATTACCCCGATTGTCACCGCACCAGGGCAATTCGGGATGAGCCAGGAAGAGTCCCAGGACTGTCGCATCTAATGGATGCGGCAATTCCGGGCGGCTGCTGGCTGATAATGTTAGGCTGGGGGGCTCCCCATAACGTGGAGCTCTCATCCTGAGAATACCAGCCTTCAGCCATGTGGCTTTACCCTGGCTGGTATCAAAATTGGGGGGGACTGTTTTTTTAAATTATTTATTTATCTATTTTACTGCACGATATAGACCCGCTCACTGGCGGCTGTGATTGGTTGCAGTGAGACAGCTGTCACTTAGTGTGGGGGTGTGTCTAACTGCAACCAATCTTAGGCGCCGGTGGGCGGGGAAAGCAGGGAATATGAGATGGAATAATGAGTGGCCGGCATTTTCAAAAGAGGAAAAGCCGCCGGAGCAGTGTGACAGCCGTGCAGCGACAGAGAGAGAGACCGACCGACGGACAGAGAGTCACAGACAGAGCGACCAACTGACTGAGAAAGAGACTGACATCGACAGAGAGAGACTGAAAAGACCTGCGTTTTGTTTGTCAGAAAAGCATGCAGAACGCAACAAAAATGCAGTCCAAGTGCATTTTGGTTGCGTTTTGACCCATATCATTGATTTCAATGGGTGGAGAACACAGCTACAACGCACAAAAGAAGTGACATGCTGCTTTTTTTTCCACAGTGATTTTTGGCATCCAAAACGCTGTGTTTACAAATGCAGCGTGCGCATTGAATTTTCGGACTTCTCATAGACTTTGCTGGGGAAGCAGAACACATGCAATTTGGCACTGAAATGCTGCAGTTCAAAACGCAGCGTTAACATGGGGAAAAAACGCAAAGTGCGCACTTAGTTGTAGTTCGCCGATCCATCGCGACGAGGAAGGAATCCTCGCGGCGAACTACAAGACCCAGGAGGCCGGCGATGGAACGGAAGGTAAGGTGAGCATAATATGTGTACCTTCCGTTCCATCGCCGACCTCCTGGGTCAAGTAGTTCGCCGCTCAAGGCTGTGTATCGGTAACCATCGGAGATGAAGCAGGAACTTCCGCTGTCAGACGCTACTCAAAGGCAGCGCGCTGACCAATCAGAGGCTCCTGTCTTTCACGTCAGCGCTCTGGGTGCGGACGTTCCTCCCTCGTCGTCATGGTTACCTGATACACAGCCCATGCTAGCGAACAGCAAGTCCCAGCAGGCCGGCGATGGAACGGAAGGTAAGGTGAGCATATAATATGTGCGTGTGCATGTGTTTGTGTGTTTGTGTGTGTTTGTGTGAGTTTGTGCATGTGTGGAATGGCACAACAGGGGACCAGGATGGGACATTTAACAAGTTGTGGAACGAATTGTCTGCATTGCAATGATTTCCTATACATACACATTACTGGGTCCTGTGGAGCCTACATACTGACAGTGGTGGCCTGTGGGGCATACATACTGGCCCTAGGGATGCTTAGCGCACAGGCTGGCAGCGGTGCAAAACGCTGTTGGCCCAAGCTGGCAGCACTGGAGGGTGCTTAAGGCATAAGCCGGCAGCGCTGCGGGGGAGTGCTGAGGGCACAAGCTGGCAGCACTGCAGGGGGGCACTGAGGTCACATGCTGGCAGAACTGCAGGGAGCACTGAGGGCACAGGCTGGCGTGGTGCTGGGTGGCGCTGAGGGCACAGGCTGGGGGGCACTGAGGGCACAAGCTGGCAGCACTGGGGGGCACTGAGGACACAGGCTGGTGGGGCGCTGAGGGCACAGATTGGCAGCACTGGGGGGGCACTGAGGGCACAGGCTGGCGGGGTGCTGAGGGCACAGGCTGGCATGGTGCTGGGGGCGCTGAGGGCATAGGCTGGCATGGTGCTGAGGGCACAGGCTGGCGTGGTGCTGAGGGCACAAGCTAGCGTGGTGCTGGGGGGGCGCTGAGGGCACAGGCTGGCGTCGTGCTGGAGGGCGCTGAGGGCACAGGCTGGCGTGGTGTTGGAGGGCGCTGAGGGCACAGGCTGGCGTGGTGCTGGGGGGCGCTGAGGGCACAGGTTGGCAGCATTGCAGCACCAGAGCCTGAGAGCTCCTCTGGCTGCTTTCTCTGAGTCCTGTTTGTCTGCTTTTTCTATTGCAGGCACAGGGGGGACCTGAGAAGACAATTGCTGGACTCTCCCCTGCTCCCCCCTCCTGCAGGCACACTGCTCTCCCCTCCTGCAAGCACACTGCTCCCCCCTCCTGCAGGCACACTGCTCTCCCCTCCTGCAGGCACACTGCTCTCCCCTCCTGCAGGCACACTGCTCCCCCCTCCTGCAGGCACACTGCTCCCCCCTCCTGCAGGCACACTGCTCTCCCCTCCTGCAGGCACACTGCTCTCCCCTCCTGCAGGCACACTGCTTCCCCCTCCTGCAGGCACACTGCTCCCCCCTCCTGCAGGCACACTGCTCCCCCCTCCTGCAGGCACTTTGCTCCCCCCTCCTGCAGGCACACTGCTCTCCCCTCCTGTACTCACTCTGCTCTCCCCTCCTGCACTCACACTGCTCTCCCCTCCTGTACTCACACTGCTCTGCCCTTCTGCACTCACTCTGCTCTCCCCTCCTGTACTCACTCTCACTTATTAAGGGGGCGTGTCGTGCGGCGTCATAGCGACGTCACACGGCAGGCGGCCAATAGCGGCGGAGGGGCGGAGATGAGCAGGATGTAAACATCCCCCCACCTCCTTCCTTCCGCATATCCTACGGAAGCCGCAGTGACACCGGTAGGAGATGTTCCTTGCTCCTGCGGCTTCACACACAGCGATGTGGAGCGAGGAACAACATTGTACCGTCGCGTCAGCGTAATTATGGATTACGCCGACACTGCACCGATGATACGATTACGACGATTTTGCGCTCGTTAATCGTATCATCTAGACTTTACACACTACGATGTCGCATGCGATGCCGGATGTGCGTCACTTTCAATTTGACCCCACCGACATCGCACCTGCGATGTCATAGTGTGCAAAGCCCGCCTTAGTGCGACATGAAAGGCACCAAAGGGTGCAAAATTACAAAATGCTGGAGAGTGGGACATTATGTGTCTTTCTGCCATTATAATGACAGAAAAGACTGATATAAAGTGCACAAGCACAAGAAAATCACCAGAGCGCTCTACGCTGTGAAAAGCAGTAGAAAATGGCACTGGAGTGAACATGTGACCGCCTGAGCTTTCTGGGCCCCACTGCTGCGAATTGCAGTCTGCAGCCGCCTCAGAAAATGGCGCTTTCATAGAAGCGCCATCATCTGGCGCTGTATCCAACTCTTCCAACAGCCCTGAAGCCGGGTGGCTTGTTGGGTAATAATGAGTTAATACTAGCTTTGTTTTACTAGCTAGTATTAAGCAGGAGATTCTTAATGTCAGGCACGTTTGACCCGGCCATTAAGAATCTCCAATAAAGGGTTAAAAAAAAGACACCACACAGAGAAAAAATACTTTAATAGAAATAAATACACAGACACATTAGAGACTCCATCTTTATTACCCCCTGTCAGCCCTCCACGATCCATGGTCTTCTGTCTTTCTCGTTCAACAAATGCAGCTCTGCTCCATCACTGCTGCATGGGGGAAGACGCTGCTTCCCGTGCAGCCTTCACTCCGTGAGAGATCAGTGCTGCTGGCTGTTAGCGGTAACGCTGACAGACGCGTTACCATAGCAACGGTGCTCCGTCATGTGATTCCCGGAGCCGCGGTTAGTGGTGACGTCACCGCTAACTGCGTTGCTATGGCAACGGTGATCTCCGTTAATGACCGGCTGTGTCAGCCGGTCCCTAACGGAACAGGGAGTCGACCGTGTGCTAGAGCATGTCGCCGGTACACGGCGATACACAAATGTGCACCGTGTACCGGAGAGTGCAATGACAGGACCTAGGACAGGACATGACGTCAAAGCCATGTGACCAGTCTGTAGCCAATGTGATTATAGCCACGTGACTGGTCACATGGCTATTTTGACGTCACGATAGGTCCTGCATCACTGCTGGCAGTGCTGGTCACCGGGAGGATTCAGCGATCATCGGATGGAATAGCGGCAGGAGACAGAGTGCAGGAGGGATCGCGGGGACCGGTAAGTGTTATGGCAATGTTTATTAACTGTATGTGTACATTTATAATGCGTTTTTATGTGTTTGTGATTGCCTCCCATTATTTCCTATTGGTTCGAGTTCGGTTCGTCGAACGTTCGCCGAACTGAACTCGAACGAGACCTCCGTTCGACGAACCGAACTCGAGCCGAACCACGGCCGGTTCGCTCATCTCTAGTCGTCAGTAATCGGAGAATCATCAGTAATCTGAGAGCCCTGAGATCCACGGAGGAAGGAGATGGTTCTCAGGGCTTCCAGCGGCCACAGATTACTGACATGGCCGATATACTAGGTCGTACAAATCGATTTGTACCAACTGTATTCTGTGCGCCTGGAAGTGCGCTGATCGACCGGTCTAGAAAGGCCATTAAATGACGGATGATCACCTGGATGTGGACGATCAGCGGTCGTTTAACAGACATGATCGGCCATTGTAAGTGCTCTGTGTGTCCCACTGCCTATAAGACTGTATGCAGATGAGAACAACTGGACTCATCATTCCCATAGCTCACAATTACTGGCTGATTGGCCACTAGTGATACACTTTAGATTAGGGCTACACAGACAGCGGCATGTACGGGCGACATCTAGATCATGCATCTCATTGCTACATTGAAAGACAAATATTTCCAAATGTTTCCAAATGTGTTTGATTTTCTGTTTTTCTTTATTGCAGGAAAATAAAGGAGATGACACAAAGTTATATTTATAATATTCTACCTTTTATTACTGGCATATTTACTATACTTATAAATGTGAGGTTCTTAGTGCACAGTTTAACCAAATTGTGCAAGCCCATCTGCCAACGACAAGGCGACCTCATCAGATGGGGCCCTACACTAACCTATTTATTGTATTTATAATAGTCTTATTATTATCCTAGTAACCTATTCATTACTATTACAATATTATTATACTTATTATTACTATCATTACTTTAGTACTATAAGATCACTAGAATTAAAACTGTTGATCTAGAAGAAGGTGAAAAAAAACCCGGACACATTCAGCCAATTTGTGTCAAGGGGAAAAATTCCTTCTCGACCCCGGGAAAAGGCGATCAGTCTGAGGACCCTGGATCAAACCTGACACTACCTAGTAATGTATTATGTTTTTATTATATTATTCCTAATAATAATAATGCAATATTACAATTTTTATTTCTATATTAGTATTAATATATATTTTTTAAATACTATTTGTGTTATGTTGTTATTATTATTATTATTATTATTATTATTATTATATTATTATTAATAATAATGTAATATTATCATTTATATTACTTTTATTTTTTTTAAATACTATTTTTATTCTTTCTAATATTATGAATATTAGTACTAATATTTCTATTATTTCTCTATTTACTATTAATTGATCCCTATTCCTAAAGCTGTTGATTCAGAAGAAGGCAAAAACCCCTGAACACATTCAGCCAATTTGTGTGTCAGGGGAAAAATTCCTTCTCGACCCCGGGAAAAGGCGATCAGTCCGAGGACCCTGGATCAAACCTGACAGTACCTAATAATGTATTAAGTTGTTATTATTATATTATTCTTAATAATAATGTAATACCTATTAATTATTTACTAATTATTCTAGTCATTATAATAAATACTGTAATATTATTATTATTATTATTAGTTATGCTATGTTTACTTTGTTGCTATTTTACTGATCTTATTACTAATTTTTTAATATTGTTATTATCCTACTTTTTAATATTTTTTTTAGATATGTTTGGATTATTGCTATTTTATTATTACTATTATTACTAACATTTGTATTGATATTTTACTAAAATTATAACTTGGATCCCTATTCCTAAAGCTGTTTATCCAAAAGAAGGCAAAACCCCCCGGACACCTTCAGCCAATTTGTGTCTCAGGGGGAAAAATTCCTTCTCGACCCCGGGAAAAGGCGATCAGTCCGAAAACCGTGGATCAAACCCACTGAAATTATTTTTATGGCTCTAATTATCATTATTATACAATTAATGATTATAATATTAGATACTATATTACTGCTCCTATTATATGTCTTTTTAATGCTTTTACTACATTTTCAACCTATTTCTAAACCTAATAATTACTATTTTATGGTTATTATTAATTATTATTATTATACTTACCAGATTTTATGCTGCTGTATGTTGGGGCCACAGTCCATCAGCGTCTCATCACTTTGAAGAGGTTGGTCCATATGGTGTTTTTTATTTTACTGAGGTTGGTGGTGATTTTTTTGAATATGGAAGACTGCCGGCGGATCATCTGTGTCGGCTGCTTCTTAACTTGTTGTCTCTTGGCTGGCTTTTTCTGAAGTCTTTGTCTCTTTGCCAGGTGAATCTGAAGTCGTTGACTTGGCGGCGTTGACTGTGGCGGCTGGTCCTGATCGCGTTTTCTCTTTGCTGGCTGGTTCTGATCGCGTTGACTCTGTTCCGGCTGGTCCTGATCCCGTTGTCTCTTTGCTGACTGGTCCTGATCTCCTTGTCTCTTTGCCGGCTGGTCCTGATCTCGCTGTCTCTTTGCCGGCTGGTCCTGATCTCGCTGTCTCTTTGCTGGCTGGTTCAGAGTGCTTGTTGCGGCATTTTGCACCATTCTTCTATTAGCTCCTGAACCTTTCTTTTTTTTCTTCTTGGTGTCTTCTTTCTCATCTTCTTCAAAGTCTTTTACCTCCCGATATTTCATTGGATCGGATATCACCACTTCATTCCGCTGCTGTGGTGTCTTCTTGGTGTCTTCTTTCTCCCTTTCTTCCTGGTCTGTGACCTCCATTGGCTCTGCTATCTCCTCTTCATTCAGCTGCTTTGGCGTCACTGATGGTGGCTTTGGCGTCACTGATGGCGGCTTTGGCGTCACTGATGGCGGCTCTGGCGTCACTGATGGCGGCTCAGGTCTTTTTTCGTATAACGGAAACGGAAGATATTTTTTCTGTGCTTCGCGGTTGGTCGGCATCAGGCGCTGAGAAAAAAAGAGCAAGTTAATTGTCTGCTGAGACATTCCTTTACATCTATGGACAGAACACGAGGACATTATATGCGGTGTGATCAGTCACCTCCATGTTGAAGATCGGTGATGGCAGGAATCTGGTGCTGTAGATGAGCAGTTGGTTTTCAGCCTCCTCCTTTGTGCTGGGACAATCTGGAGAGAAAACACAAGCAGATAATGGGATCAATCATACAATGTCCAGAAATCCTTAAAATGACAGGAAAATTCCTTTAACCCAAATCATCGTGACCTGCTGGATTCTGACTGATTCTGTGCAAAGAAAATCACACAAATTACTATGGAAAACTATTTTCTAAATGACAATGTCCTGTAATTCTGTGCTGGACTAATACATGTTCTGGATTATTAAATGCTGGATTATTGGAATGACACTTTATTCTCAGATTAAGTGGAAATTGTTATTATATAAAATAATAATCTCACATGATACGTATCCAGATCCGAAGATGCAGTGCCGGCGGCGGTAGACGTCCTAAATAAAACAGAATCTGGTGAGTGTCCACTTATCACTCATCAGGGATGGACAATAGGACGAGGGTCCGTGTATAATAAAGCTGCAGACCTCCATAGAGCGGCTGCTCGCTGCCATCTTGTAAATGTCGTACATTGACAACTCCATTTGAAAATCTGTGAATCCAAAAAAGATTTAGTCACAGATCTGATAGAGATCAAACACCGCAGCTTCCCACACATATTCATAGTGAGGGTCCCCCCCACGGTATCATACTCCATTACACCCATACATGGAGGCAACATGAGCAAATCCAGTCTATTCTGGGTGTTTGTAGAGTCTCCAGTATAGGTAATACCACATGGAAAACATTGTACATAGGATTGTACTGGGGCCTGTAAATAAAGATATATGGCAGACATGGATTTCTATGTTCTTCATGCAAATAAAAACAAGTAACCCCACAAAAATGACAGCGAAAGTGACTTCATTACCAGCACATAGAGCCTGACCCCCAATAACAGTGCCAGGACACTAACCCCACTGACATTAGTGGTAAATAATGCCACAATAAATAATACCGGCCGCAGTGTCCTGTGTAACCTAAACATAATCTTCTGCTTTCCTGCAGCCACTAGGGGGAGCCCAGTGCACCAGTAAATACAGATTGCACTGATAGCGCCCCCTAGTGGCCGGTGACAGCAGCGGTTGTGGCAGAATTCTCTGCTCTGCTCGGTGTCTCGCCTGTTTTGAGTTTAGGTGAAATGATAAAATCATCAGTGGATTCCAGATAACAGGAAAGAAGCATCGAGGAGAGGAGATAAATCAGTGTCCGGTCATCAGGGGATGTGATGGCGGCTACTCACCGATATACAACTCCACTCGTCACTGTCTGTAAAACACTGAGGAGAGCGACAGTTTGTTTGTGTTTATTTCTTCAGATTCAAATCCAGCAATCTTATTGGCTGCTGACCAGTGTCATGCAACACGCAGAATTTAAAGGGACAGGACGCTGTTATTTCTTCACAGTGCATTTCATTTAGACGTGCTATAACTCTGCTTAATATATGAAGCTGGGGAGATAATCTGGGGGAGCAGCTTTATGTTTTCATACACAGCAATTAAAATGTCACTATCGATATCGTCAGAACATTATATTCTACATATTATTAGAGTATCGGTGCATGAATGAGTTAATTATAAATTATATTATTTTCAATTATCTCTTCCTGAACAGGAAATTTTACACAATTTCCTTTTTTCTCACACGGCTGATGGCTATTTCTACATTACTGACATGTAACTTAATGACCCTGACTGCGGCCGAGGTGTCAGCCTGACCCCAATATCATCACTGGGGTCCATTGGTTGCAATAAGTTCTGAGCTGATGGGGCTGAGGGAGATTTTCTGATTCATGTTCAGTTTTTCATCTGCTGCCGTTTCCTTCTCTGCATGTTCAGCGCTTAACGTCGCCCATTTCTTGGTGAACGACAAATCTTGAAGCCCCGTCTGCTGTGAAATTGTTGCCACGTTTTGCTGTGCTCTGTCTTGGCATGAAATTGTCTTCATCAGCCTCACCTCTGCAGTTGAGTTTGACTTTTCCTCACTCAGTTTTTCTCTATTTACTCACACACCTGACTATAATCCCTCATAATCCCTGACTTTGTGTTATGGGCAGCACAGTGGCTCAGTGGTTAGCACGGCTGCTTTACAGTCCTGGGTTTAAATCCCTCCAAAGACAACATCTGCAAGGAATAACAAAAAAGCTCCGGCACACCACTTTTTTTGTTATTTATTGGACTTATTTTCTCCAGAGCACCCGACTATATAGTTGAGCCAGGTCTACTCTACTATTTAACATCTGCAAGGAGTCTGTATGTTCTCCCATGTTTGCATGGGTTTCCTCCAGATTCTCCTTTTTATTCCAAGACTCTATGACGTCTATGGATTATCACACCTTGTACACAGGTGATCAGAACCTGGGCAATCATCAATCAGAAGTTCCCAGTGGAGCACAGTTTTTACAGCAGGGCAATTTTCTATGTACAGAGTCACTGGGTAACTCTCCTTCTGTAGAGTGTAAGCTCTTATGGTCAGTGGGGTCCCTTCTCCCTTTCCTATAAAGTGTAACCTCTTATGGTCAGTAGTATCCTCTCTCTTCTGTACAATGTAACCTCTTTTGGTTAGTAGGATCTCTCCTCTCTCTCTCTTCTGTAGAGTGTAAGCTCTTATGGTCAGCAGTTTCCTCTGTATACTGTAGAGTGTAAGCTCTTATGGTCAGCAAGTTCATCTTTCTCCTGTAGCATGTAAGCTTTTATGGTCATCGGGGTTCTCTCTGTCCTGTAGAGTGTAAGCTCTTATGGTCCGCAGTATCCCCTCTATACTGTAGAGTGTAAGCTCTCATGGTCAGCAGTGTCCTCTCTTTACTGTAGAGTGTAAGCTTTTATGGTCATTGGGGGTTCTCTCTGTCCTGTAGAGTGTAAGCTCTTATGGTCAGCAGTATCCCCTCTATACTGTAGAGTGTAAGCTCTTATGGTCAGCAGGGTCTTCTCTGTCCTGTGGAGTTTAAGCTCTTTTGGTCAGCAGGGTCCTTTCTGTCCTGTAGAGTGTAAGCTCTTATAATCAGCAGTGTCCTCTCTATACTGTAGAGCAGGGTCGGAGTGGGGTGTCTGGGGCCCACCAGGGGAATTGACTCCAGGGGCCCACCCTACAGCTAAATTTAAACACACATTATCGTTATTCCCATTATTGTGTTGCTTTGACTGTATACACAGGCGGCTCCTGCACATCTATATTGTGCACCATAACTGGGATGTACAATTATAGTAGTTTGGAGTAATGGGGTCTTTGGTGAAAACAAATTATCACTGATCCACAGGTTTGGTTAGTGATTACTTATTGATCGGTGGAACCAGACCAGTGGAAACCGCACCGATAGGAAGATTGGGGAACGTTTTGCAGCGGCAGCAGGTGGAGTGTGTGACCGCAGCTCCATTCATCCTTTGTGGAGCAGACAGATAAAAACAAGCGCAGCGCTCGCAGCCACTGAGGGAATGAATGGATGAGGGGTCGAGTCGGACACGAGCTCCAGTGTAATGGGGGATAAAAGTTGCAGGATTGGTGCAGGTCCCAGCAATCGGACCCCACTGATGAATATGTTATCACTTATCCTTAGGCCACGTTCAGTATTTGGTCAGTATCTTACATCAGTTTTTGTAGCCAAAACCAGGAGTGGGTGAAAAATACAGAAGTTGTGCTCGAGTTTCTATTACACGTTTCCTCTGATTTTACTGCTCCTGGTTTTGGCTTCAAATACTGAGGTAAAAAACTCACTGAATACTCAACACGTGCACGTGGCCTTAGTAAAGGTGATTACTTGTTTTCACTGGAGAACCTCTAAGTGCATATTTCCTGTAGTGTAATAGTCACAGGACAGGGATGGGTTAAATGTTTAAGTATTTAATTTCTATTGAAAATAATCTCCCCCTTATAGAAAGGAAAAAGTGACCTCCATACACAACACAATCCACTATACCAAAACCAATAATACCACATACAAGGGAGAATTCCTGCCACACCGTGACCAGACCACATATTACCACCAATCAGTGACCAAATACAGCCACATATAAGGGAGAAATACTGCCACACCGTGACCAGACCACAAATTGACTGAATAATACCACATACAAGGGAGAAATACTGCGACACTATGACCAGATAACAAACTACCAAAACATAGTGATCAAAAGCAACCACATACAAGAGAGTAATACCACCATACCATAATTGGACCACATAGTAACCGAATATTACTGTGGGGACATGGGGCTCAGTGGGTGCTCTCGTCCACTAAAACCCGCCGCCTTTAGAAAGACAGCGTGGCTCAGAGCTCATCCCAACTGAACGCCGACCTCCCTAACCGTGGGCGTAACACTACTCAGACAACACAGGGTGAGGGAACCACAATAATTAGACTTTATTGGATCCCCAAACAATTAACAGCACATAACACATAACCAGCAAAACACACAAATGTAACAGGCAACAGAGTCTCACCCTTCCGCTGGCTCACCAGGGATTTAGAATGTCCATGCCTCACTGGTTCCAAGCTGTCTGAGGTCTGCAAAGTCTGTAACAGGTGACTGAACTGTCCCAACCTGAGTGTCCTCCTTAGGTAGTCCTGGTTTCATGTTAAAATCCTGGCAGCTGGAGTCGAAATCCCTAGGCTGTGGATATGGTCTCCAACCGGGACCGGAGTCCCTAGATTGAAGCCATAAGATTTCCTGATCCTCTAGTCAGCTCCAAAGAGCTTAGACTGGATCCATCAGCATCCATCAACCTTCATCAACCCTGGTGGCTTAAAGAAGTCCCTTTTATAGCCATAACCTTCCCTTAGGATACACTGCGTCCTCATCAATTGGTTGGACAAGATTGCTTCTCCCATTGGATGAATTTCAAGCTGCATGGATAATGTTCATTTAAATGATGTGCATAGAAAAACTCAGTATATCTACATGGAGTCGGCAAGTCACCGACTAGACAATGGCTACTAAGGTAATTACATTATCAATACACAACTACAATACAATGATTACTGGAAAAGTCTGGAGAGCAATAGCTAAGCAAACATGACTTAGCACACATAAGAACAATAGTCTGGCTGAATGTTAAGAAACTTTAACCCATGAGAGTCCATGTCGTCACAATTACCACATACAAGGGAGAAATACCGCAACACTATACCCACACCACATAATGACTGAATATAACTACATACAAGAGAGTAATACCGCCACACCATAAACAGACCACATAGTGACTGAATACAACCACATACAAGGGAGAAATACCGTGACACTATAACCACACTACATAATGACCAAATAATAGCACACACGAGACATATATCAGTACACCATGACTAGAGAACATATTACTACCACACAAGGACATATAATACTACAATAATGATCATGAATAAGAACTTCAGGGGGGCGTGGCCTGCACGCTGATGGCGACGGATGCTTGAAGGAGACCTCTGTGCTGACAGCAGGATAAACCGGCTTTTATCAGCTCACAGATAACAGGAGTACCAGCTACAGGAGGTGTGAGTAACCCCAGCCCCCAGCTATGCCTAAGGGGAGACCTAAAAAAACTGGCACTCCAGCCAAACTGACAGACTTCTACCCCTTGGATAGGGATCTCTCCTCACCAAGCAAGATGGCGCTGACTTCCCACTCAGCTTCTTCCCACTCCTCACAAGGAGATACAGGCTGCTTGAGAGGCTGCACAGGCATTCCTCTGACAGAGGAAACAATGCAATCTCTGCTGAAAACGCTGAGGGCTTCCCTGCAGGCTGATCTCAGAGAAATAGTAAGAGAGCTGAAGGAAGAGATCAGGTCTCTGGGTGATCGCACAGAGAATGTAGAAACTAAAATGGCTGAATTTGCAACATCACATAACAATCTGATAGATGCTAACACAGCTTTGGAAAAGGAGGTGGAGGCACTAAAACTTAAAATCAGTGATATAGAGGACAGATCCCGAAGAAATAACCTAAAAATCAGAGGGATTCCCTCATCAGTAGCAGATAAAGACCTCCAGGAATACTTCCACAAGTTTCTGCAGCTTATACTCCCTGGTTGGGACACCAGAGACCTGATAGTGGACAGGATTCATAGAGTCCCTAAATCCAAAGGCATAGATCCAGCTCTGCCTAAAGATGTCCTGGCTAGACTTCATTTCTATAAAACAAAAGAAGCTGTGCTTCACACACTGAGGGGAGGTCCAGCCCTGCCAGACACTTTCATGGGACTAAAAATCTTCCCAGATCTTTCTGCTGCAACTCTTAATAAAAGAAGAGAATTTGCCCACCTTTCTAAACTCCTTAGAGATCAAGACATCAAGTACAAGTGGGGTTTTCCGGTGAAGATGATAAGTTTCAAAGATGGAGGCACTCACATATGTCATACTCCTTCTCAGCTGGGCAAATTGCTGGATAACTGGGGAATAGCCCACCCACCAAACCCTGGTGGGCAGGAGAATCATAGAGGCCCTCCAGAAAGGATTAACCCTGAATGGTCAGTAGCTTAGCTGGGACTCCTTCCTGCTTATGGCACCTGCTGTCCCTGCTCCTGTGACACGGGATGTCACGTAGCCCCCCTGATGTTCTCGCCTATGGCGAGCGGTTATACACCGGGCACCCTACTCGGGGCAAACCGGTGTTGTTGGAATTTTTTTGTTTTTGTTCCTCTTCTCACAAATGTTCCTTAATTTTTTCTGGAAATTTCTCTCAATTCCTTGCTGGTCTAGCCCCTCTCATCCCTGATGGCGTTCCTAGGAATTCAAACCCCCCTGCAGCTCCAATATGAGAATTAAGATATTGTCTATTAATGTGAACGGACTCAACTCCCCAGCAAAAAGGTCAATGATGTGGAGAGAGGTGAAGGCATCTAACTGTGATATAGCATGCATTCAGGAGACCCACCTTCTTTCCACAGATAATAAACGGCTACTTCATCCAAGGTTCCAACACACCTTTTTTGCTAATGACTCAAAAAAAAGAGGAGGAGTGGCCATTTTAATAAAGAACTCAGTGGCCTTTAAATTGATAAATGTCAGTTATGGAGCGGATGGAAGATATATTATTTTGTCTTGTTATATCAACAGCGTCCCTTATACCTTGGCAACGGTCTACTCCCCAAATTCATCACAATTGACCTTTGAAAAAATTGAAATTTTTCCAAGCATTCAAAGATACTGCCACAGGGGCAGAAATCATCTGTGGAGACTTTAATATACCTGTAATACGCTCCATGGATTGCTCCAACACCAGCATCCCACATGCTAAGGAACTTAAGCATCTCATCAGTGAATTCCATTTTCATGACATCTGGAGATATTTGCACGCATCAGAAAGAGACTATACATTCTTCTCTTCCAGGCATCGCTCATACAGTAGAATTGATTTTTTTTTGGTCGACAGCAAATCTATAAGTAATTGTGTGGCAGCTGATATTGGTTTAATTACTTGGACAGATCATGCGCCGATCTCTTTGTCTGTTCAGGGTAGCTTTAATGTTCAAAATTCCCCTAGGTGGAGACTGAATACCAGCTTGCTTGGTAGGCAGAAGGTACATGATGAAGTAGAGTCAGTGTTAACAGAATATTTTAAACTTAATAATAATGGGGAAATTTCTGACGAGACCCTTTGGGCTGCTCATAAAGCCGTAGTCAGAGGGCAGCTCATAAAAATAGCCTCCATCCAAAAACGGAAAAAAGACGCAGATATTAAATATATATTAACCCGTATTCATCACCTTGAATCCCTGAATAAAGCCAAAGCATCCCCTAACTTGACTAAAGAAATTGTAACCCATAGATTCCAATTAAGATCCCTACTCCTGCAAAAATACGAACATAATCTTAAAAAAAATAGATCGATATTTTATGCTATGGGGGATAGAGCGGGGTCCTTATTGGCAAGAAGGACGAAAAAACGTGAGATCCAATCTAAAATAGAATTCCTGAGGGACCCGAACGGAACAATCACTAGACATCCCATTGAAATAGCAGAAGCATTTGCGAAATACAATGAGGCCCTGTATAATCTAAAATATGATTCCAATACGTCACAGCCGACTCAAGTGGATATACAGGGTTTCCTAGACACCCTGGATCTTCCCCGGGTCTCAGATGAGCAATTAGAGGAACTTAATCTTCCCTTTACTACACATGAAATCCTAGGTGCCATCAAAATGACTAAGTCTATCTCTGCCCCGGGCCCCGATGGGCTGCCATACGAATATTACAAACAATTTACATCCACTCTGTCCCCCTTTATGTCAAAAACCTTCAATTTTTGGCAAAATAAAGGGTCAATTTCCCCAGACAACTTAGAAGCGATAATTATCAAGCTACCAAAGCCAGGGAAACCTGCAGACACCCCGGGTAATTTTAGGCCCATTTCACTCCTAAATTGTGATGTTAAAATTTATGCCAAACTAGTGGCAGATAGACTTCATAAAGTGATCCCGACCTTAGTGGCTCCAGACCAAGTTGGGTTTGTGACAGGGAGGCAATCTAAGAATGGCACCAGACGGATGCTTGACTTGATTGGACTGGTGGAGATATCGGGTGAACCCAGTGCATTCCTGTCTCTTGATGCTGAAAAAGCCTTTGACAGGGTGCACTGGGGATACCTGGAGAGAGTTCTAACAAAATTCGGGTTCTTGGGGAAAATCAAGTCATCCATTCTAGCCCTGTACTCTTACCCAAATGCGTCAGTGTTGGCATCGGGGGTTTCTGTCATCTAAATTTCAAAGAAGTAATGGCACCCGCCAGGGGTGTCCATTGTCTCCCGCTATTTTTGCTTTAGTGGTAGAACCTCTGGCGGAAACTATACGAAAAAACATAGCCATTTCTGGTATAATAGTTGGGGAAGTTGAACATAAACTTGGTTTATATGCAGACGATGTGATAATTTCCTGTTCTAACCTTGCAGTGTCGATTCCAGCAGTGGTGAACACATTATCAAACTTTTCTAAAGTGTCGTATTATAAGCTTAATGCGGCAAAGTCTTTGATACTGCCGTTTAATGTACCGGTGGAGGCCAGGAGTGCGCTGGAGGGTGCCTTTCAATTCAAATGGTGCGACAGGGGGATACCTTATTTGGGTATTAAGCTGACACCATCGCAGATGTTAATTAAAGAAAATTTGGAACCTCTGATCCAAAATTTAGAAAAGGAATTGGGAAGGTATGAAAAAATATCATTGTCCTGGATGGCCAGGATACAGTCCTTTAAAATGGTTTTCTTACCCAAAATATTGTATGTGCTCAGATGCCTTCCCATTAAAATTTCTCACAAAACCCTGATGAAACTTCAATCGTTGACTAACAAATTTGTTTGGGGTAATAAAAGGGCTAGGGCCGCAGGTAAAGTGTTATACCCCCCATATGACTTAGGGGGATTGGGCACCCCAAACATATCGGCATATTATAAAGCCTTACTAATTGAATCACTAAAGGAATGGTGGCGTCCAGGTAATTCACATAGATGGGCTCAGATTGAAAATTTCCTGTCCCGCCAGGGCTCGGTCAGAAGAATGATGGAAGCAGAATATTTGAGCCGTTCACGGTTCTCCCTGTGTGTTCCCACCATGTCAGCCTCCCTGGAGGTCTGGCGAAATGACTTGATTCATAAGATTCAGATTCCTCTTTCAGAGATTTCCCTCAAGTCGTTGGAATCTCAAATCCCCTTTTTGAATCTGGCCAGGTGGGAGGGATCGGGCATTACAGTGCTGGCGGATCTATACTCTGATTTGGGTGTTAACCCCTTTAATGAAATAATACGGGAACACCCCTCTTTAAAGGGCTGTTTCTATCAACACATCCAAATTAGTCATTTTCTGGCCTCTAAATTTCCTCCAAAGTCGAAGCCTCTGTTACCTACAACAAAGGCTTTGGTATTTAAAAAGATAATTAAATCCAAAGGTATCTCCTCGACATACAAATGGCTCAATAACCCCCCCGAAGAGCAAAAATCTCCTTATATGAATAAATGGGACGTGGAGTTGAGTGTCTCTAGCTCTCCTTCAAACTGGCACTCGGCATCAGCAAATATCCAAAAATATTCCAAGTGTATAAATCATCTGGAGCAACTGTAAAAAGTACACCTGCGATGGTATCTGTCCCCAGCCAACTTAGCACAGTTCCTCCCAAATTATTCGCCACATTGTTGGAAGGGCTGCCTCCAAAGGGGTACTCTTGGTCACTGCTGGTGGGCTTGTCCCAAGGTTTTCTCATTCTGGTTGGAGGTGTTTGGCCTGATGGGTGAGCTGACAGGCAATCGTATTCATCCGAATCCGGGTCTGGCAGTGCTAAACGTGGGTATAGAGGAGTTCTCTTGGGAATCCAGGGGTTTATTAGTTCACATTCTAGTAGCTGCCAGATATTGCATAAGTTTGCACTGGAAATCCCCAAAGACGCCTACATTAGTTGAACTATATAACCGAATTAATCTCCAATGCCAATACGAGTTCTGTCTGGCTCACTCCATCCGCGCCAAAAACAAAATACTTCAGATTTGGAACACGTGGCTAAACTCTGTATATGCATCCCCTGTCAGGCATCTGTTTCCAGGGCAAACTGTTGATAATTAAAAACGGGTCAAATAGGGTCAAAGAGAGTGTTACGCAGGGTGTTCACCCATACCACATGTCAATAGTCAAGGTGTTTAAATCTCTGTTGTTGTTACTGCTCGGGCTACCCCGAAACGCCATCCAATTCCCTCCCTCCCCCCTCCCCCTCCCTGGTTGCTTCCTTGCAACCATCCATGGTTCTCCCC
Source organism: Anomaloglossus baeobatrachus (assembly GCF_048569485.1). Classification (NCBI taxonomy): domain Eukaryota; kingdom Metazoa; phylum Chordata; class Amphibia; order Anura; family Aromobatidae; genus Anomaloglossus; species Anomaloglossus baeobatrachus. Next base: position 597,458,575 of record NC_134355.1, on the reverse strand, counting down.
ATCTCCCCCACCTCTCTCTCCCCTCCCTTTTCTTATCTTCCTTTCTTACTCTCTGGTTCTGGTTGTTTGGATCCCTCGTTTTGAGGATTAAAGAGTAAATTGGTAGGTTGACTCTATACGTATTGGGTATTGATTAACCTAAAAAAGTTGCAACTTGCATCAGACATGATTGGTGGTGGTGTGACAGGAAATGTGAATCATAATCAAAGGTGACACTACCACATGTTACAGCGTTGTCCTCTTTGTGTATTATTGCCAATGATACCTGAATTTCTCCTTTTTGTAATGTAACTTCCTACAATAAAATTGATTGGATTAAAAAAATAAGAACTTCAATGCTAATAACGCTAAGATTATCATCAGCCATAATGCACATGAGCTTTGTATATAGTCTATAGGTAATACAGTGCTCACCAGTGACATTATGCACAGGAGCTCTGTATACAGTGTACAGTATAGGCTAAGTTCACACTTCCGTTGTTTTGCATAAGTCACAATCCGTAGCCTTGAGGAATTACGGTATCCTGCAAAATATTTTGCAGGAATCCTGTTTTTCCCCATAGACTTCAATTAGTGACGGATTGCGACTGATGATGCTGCGTTGCATCCGCTGCGTCGCTGTCAGTCGTTTTTTAACTGACCGCCGGGCGGGAGCAACGCAACCTGTAACATTTTTTGAGCAGTGCGATCCGTAGGATTTTGCTGCGCATGCGCTCTCTGGCTCCCTGCCCCCGTAACCAGGATAAACATCGGGTAACCAAGCAATGCGCTTTGGTCAGTTACCCGATATTTACAGTGGTTATGGGTGCAGGGAGCCAGCGCTAAGCAGTGTACACTGGTAACCAAGATAAATATCGGGTAACCAAGCAAAAAGTGCTTTGCTTTTAGTTACCCGATATGTACCCTGGATACAGTGTGCAAGGAGGCAGACACTTCCCCACTCGGCTCCTCCCCCTCCCGCACTCCGCATGTGTACACACACACTCACTTGTCCCCAGCCCTGCAGTCCCCGCGGCACTGAAGTCCTCAGCTCCACGGCCCCGCTCGGCTCCGCCCCCTCGCTCTCTGCCCCCTTCCGCACTCCGCATGTACACACGTATGAAAAAACAAAAAGCCAGCACCAAATGTGCACTACAGCACTAAACATTCCAAACTGTACTTATTATAAAAAAAGTTTGAGATTTTTGGCAAAAAATTGCAATTTCTTGAGCTGCTTCGCCACGTCACGGCAAATCTCATTTGAAGCAGTCCTACACTAAAATATTTTTATAAAATGTGCCATACGGCCTCACATATGAATAGTAGAACTGCTCTTAGCAGCACTCACCTGGTCTATTTCAATCCCGTACCCATGACTGAGTCATGGCTGTGGGCGGGACAGGTCCAAGCAAATGCTGCATGAAGTAAATAGCCTGTGGACAAAGCCTGATGACTTAATGTGAACAGTCACCAACCGCCAAAATCCAGACAGATGGAATACATCCCAAATTGGGGTGCATAGCAAGGTGGAGGTCAACCACCGACCAATTAAATGAAGAAAAAACAAAAAGCCAGCACCAAATGTGCACTACAGCACTAAACATTCCAAACTGTACTTATTATAAAAAAATTTTTGAGATTTTTGGCAAAAAATTGCAATTTCTTGAGCTGCTTCGCCACGTCACGGCAAATCTCATTTGAAGCAGTCCTACACTAAAATATTTTTATAAAATGTGCCATACGGCCTCACATATAAATAGTAGAACTGCTCTTAGCAGCACTCACCTGGTCTATTTCAATCCCGTACCCATGACTGAGTCATGGCTGTGGGCGGGACAGGTCCAAGCAAATGCTGCATGAAGTAAATAGCCTGTGGACAAAGCCTGATGACTTAATGTGAACAGTCACCAACCGCCAAAATCCAGACAGATGGAATACATCCCAAATTGGGGTGCATAGCAAGGTGGAGGTCAACCACCGACCAATTCAATGAAGAAAAAACAAAAAGCCAGCACCAAATGTGCACTACAGCACTAAACATTCCAAACTGTACTTATTATAAAAAAATTTTTGAGATTTTTGGCAAAAAATTGCAATTTCTTGAGCTGCTTCGCCACGTCACGGCAAATCTCATTTGAAGCAGTCCTACACTAAAATATTTTTATAAAATGTGCCATACGGCCTCACATATGAATAGTAGAACTGCTCTTAGCAGCACTCACCTGGTCTATTTCAATCCCGTACCCATGACTGAGTCATGGCTGTGGGCGGGACAGGTCCAAGCAAATGCTGCATGAAGTAAATAGCCTGTGGACAAAGCCTGATGACTTAATGTGAACAGTCACCAACCGCCAAAATCCAGACAGATGGAATACATCCCAAATTGGGGTGCATAGCAAGGTGGAGGTCAACCACCGACCAATTCAATGAAGAAAAAACAAAAAGCCAGCACCAAATGTGCACTACAGCACTAAACATTCCAAACTGTACTTATTATAAAAAAATGTTTGAGATTTTTGGCAAAAAATTGCAATTTCTTGAGCTGCTTCGCCACGTCACGGCAAATCTCATTTGAAGCAGTCCTACACTAAAATATTTTTATAAAATGTGCCATACGGCCTCACATATGAATAGTAGAACTGCTCTTAGCAGCACTCACCTGGTCTATTTCAATCCCGTACCCATGACTGAGTCATGGCTGTGGGCGGGACAGGTCCAAGCAAATGCTGCATGAAGTAAATAGCCTGTGGACAAAGCCTGATGACTTAATGTGAACAGTCACCAACCGCCAAAATCCAGACAGATGGAATACATCCCAAATTGGGGTGCATAGCAAGGTGGAGGTCAACAGCAGCAGTTCTACTATTCATATGTGAGGCCGTATGGCACATTTTATAAAAATATTTTAGTGTAGGACTGCTTCAAATGAGATTTGCCGTGACGTGGCGAAGCAGCTCAAGAAATTGCAATTTTTTGCCAAAAATCTCAAAAAATTTTTTATAATAAGTACAGTTTGGAATGTTTAGTGCTGTAGTGCACATTTGGTGCTGGCTTTTTGTTTTTTCTTCATTGAATTGGTCGGTGGTTGACCTCCACCTTGCTATGCACCCCAATTTGGGATGTATTCCATCTGTCTGGATTTTGGCGGTTGGTGACTGTTCACATTAAGTCATCAGGCTTTGTCCACAGGCTATTTACTTCATGCAGCATTTGCTTGGACCTGTCCCGCCCACAGCCATGACTCAGTCATGGGTACGGGATTGAAATAGACCAGGTGAGTGCTGCTAAGAGCAGTTCTACTATTCATATGTGAGGCCGTATGGCACATTTTATAAAAATATTTTAGTGTAGGACTGCTTCAAATGAGATTTGCCGTGACGTGGCGAAGCAGCTCAAGAAATTGCAATTTTTTGCCAAAAATCTCAAAATTTTTTTTATAATAAGTACAGTTTGGAATGTTTAGTGCTGTAGTGCACATTTGGTGCTGGCTTTTTGTTTTTTCTTCATGTACACACGTATGTAGACACACACACTCACCTGTCCCCAGCCATGCAGACCGCGGCACTGACGTCCTCAGGTCCGCCCCCCGAACTCTGCGCCCCGAACTCCGCCCCCCGCACACAGGAACTTCTTTTCTTTGTCATCCGTTGTCATCCATTGTACAACGCTTCAGTCACATGCGTCAAGCAACGCATGTGAATGATGCAAAACAACGGAAATGTGAACTTAGCCATAGTGTGTGTGTTAATGTAACACACTGACTTACCAGTGATGTCTCTAGCTGACTCTATTCATCTTCACATTTTCTCTTCATCCGGCGCTGACCGTCATCACTTCTTCCTGCCATGACGTGACTCTGCAGAAAATAACAGTCACCTATAGCCGATCACTCCCAGGGCACATTCCTCACTATTTCCCCAATTTCTCTACTATGTCAGACTCTTGTTCCCCCATTGGAGACAGTGTCCTCAAAATTAACTTATATTTCATCAGTAATAATGTCCCCTAATTTGCCCCGTCAGTAATTATGCCCCACGTCCCACCATAAATCAATAATGTATGTCCCTCATTCTGGCCCCATATAGTATTTATAGCCCTCATCCTGACCCCTTTTATTTAATAATGTCTAGGGAAACAAGTGGAATCAGAAGGGGTCTTTAATTGCTTCCTGCACAAAATGTCCCCCCACACACTGCTCCTCTCCAAAATAGCCCCACAAAGTGCCCTTTTACAAAATGTCCCCCAAAACTTTGCCCTTTCTATAATATTTCCCCATACTAAATCCCTCTATAAATCCACCCCCCCCCCACTGCTCATTATACTATGCTGCCTTCCACAATCCTTGATGTCTCATAATGTCCCCCATTGCCCTATAATGTCCCAATTTCTTTCATAACGTCCCCCACTGACCTATAATGCCCCAATGTGCTTCATAATGTCCCCTATTACCCTATAATGTCCCCCACTGCCTTATAATGTCTTCAACTGCGCTATAATGTCCCCCACTGCCCTACAATGTCCCCCACTGCCCTATAATGTCCCCCACTGCCTTATAATGTCCCCCACTGCCCTATAATGTCCCCCACTGCCCTATTATGCTCCCCACTGTCCTATAATGTCCCCCACTGCCCTATAATGTCCCCCACTGCCTTATAATGTCCCCCACTGCCTTATAATGTCCTCACTGCCTTATGATGTCTCCCACTGCCTTATAATGTCCCCCACTGCCCTATAATCTCTTCCACTGCCCTATAATGTCCCCACTGCTTTATAATGTCCCCACTGCCTTAGAATGTCCCCCACTGCCCTATAATGTCCCCACTGCCTTATAATGTTCCCACTGCTCTATAATGTTCCCACTGCCTTATAATGTCCACCACTGCCCTATAATATCCCCCACTGCCCTATAATGTCCCCACTGCCTTATAATGTCCCCACTGCCTTATAATGTCTTCCACTGCCCTATAATGTCCCCCACTGCCCTATAATGTCCCCCACTGCCTTATAATATCCCCCACTGCCCTATTATGTCCCCCACTGACCCATATTATGCTCCAAAAAGTCCCCCCACTGCTTCTTAATGCCCCTTGTAAAATAACACTGCTCCTCCCCCACCACAGCCCAGCACGTAAAATTATTGTACGTCCTCTTCGGCTCCTCTGGAGCGCTTACCTGTGCCTGCGCGTCCTCCTCTTCATCTCTGCAGCTGCGGCTCCGGTGATGATGCATATCGGTGCAGGACTGAGGCGCGCTCCTCTGCCTCAGTCCTGTCCCGACCTCTTCCTCTGCAGCCCCGGCCCCGGTGATGATGTCCCATCATGGTGCAGTGCTGAGCAGCGCTGCTCTGCTTTTTGTCGCTGGGCGCACTGTACAAACGTATGCGCGCCTGAAAGACGCGGTCTCCAGGTCCTGCACACATCATCGGTGCAGGCCTGGGGACTCCCACAGTGCACCGCTAGGACCTTTGGTGAGTCACATGACACACGTAATGTCACTAAAGGTCCTGCAACTGTGGAAAGTTCAGTGATCGTACAGAACTTGTACAATCACTGAAGTTTATGATTGAAAGGCTGGCGGCCCCTCAGAGCGTGGGGGCCCTGGATGAGCTGCTCAGTCTGCCCACCAATAAACGCCGGCCCTGAGAACCAGGCGGCCCCGCGGCCCTGTACAGCCGCCCCGCACTATATAAGGCCCACTGAGGGCCCCGGGGCCTACCGGGGGATTCCCCGCTACCCCAGTGAGCCAGACCGACCCTGCTGTAGAGTGTAAGCTCTTATGGTCAGCAGTGTCCTCTCTCTTCTGTAGAGTGTAAGCTTTTATGGTCAGCAATGTCCTCTCTATACTGTAGAGTGTAAGCTCTTATGGTCAGTAATGTCCTCTCTATACTGTAGAGCAGGGGTCTCAAACACGCGGCCCGCGGGCCGCATGCGGCCAGTCAGGCTGCTTCGTGCGGCCCCAAGGCCCGTTTCACTGTTCACTATCACGGCCGGTGCAGGGGCCGCAGCCACTGTCTGCACTTTGTCAGATGAGTGTTTTGCCGGCGCTGCGCTCTCAGAGGCAAGGACTGTGCGCGCGCAGCGCCGGCAAAACACTCATGACATAAATCGCTGCCAGGGGCAGTCACCGGGGCACAGCCTGCAGACAGCAAGAAGAAGAGGTGAGGAGCCGAGGGAACGTGGGACAGGGGAGAAGAATGGTGTTTTTTTATTTTTTGTGTATGTGAAGGACGGCACATTAACCCCTTAGCGACCTATGAAGTACGGGGTACGTCATGGCTCCATGGTACTTAAGGACCCATGACATACCCAATACGTCATGGTGAAATCGCAGCCCCGGTGGCTGCGATCGCTGTTTGCATTGCAAATAGCAAATATACCTTAGATTCGGGGAAGAGGGAGCCTCACGAGGGGTGGTGTCTCCTCCCCGGACCTACGGAGGCTGTGATTGGCTGTGCACATTCGTCAGCCAGTCACAGCCACTGTAATGTTTCAGCCATTGAAAATGGCTGTAACATTGAAATCCAGCCCTGATCAGTGCAGCTGTAGCACTGATCATTGGCTGGAGCTGGGTGACCTCAGTTTCACCCGCCCCCAGCTCTGATTGGAGAGATCGGTCACAAGGCCGGTCTCTCCAATCACTGTGGATCTGGGGCTGGAGACCGCTCCCTCAGCTTCACTCCAGCGTTCGTGGGTGGAAGCCGAGAGCGATCGGTAAATTATAGCGCCCCCTTTCACAGGCCGCCGCCACTGCCCCCACCACCCATTACTACAGGATGGGGAGATTACTATAGAATAGGGACAAGGTGGGCACATGTCTATAGGATGGGGACAAGGTGGGCACATGTCTATAGGATGGGGACAAAGTGGGCACATTACTATAGGATGGGAACAAGGTGGGCACATGACTATAGGATGGGGACAAGGGGGGCACATTACTATAGAATAGGGACAAGGTGGGCACATGACTATAGGATGGGGACAAGGTGGGCACATTACTATAGAATAGGGACAAGGTGGGCACATGTCTATAGGATGGGGACAAGGTGGGCACATGACTATAGAATAGGGACAAGGTGGGCACATGACTATAGGATGGGGACAAGGTGGGCACATGACTATAGGATGGGGACAAGGTGGGCACATGTCTATAGGATGGGGACAAGGTGGGCACATGTCTATAGGATGGGGACAAGGTGGGCACATTACTATAGAATAGGGACAAGGTGGGCACATTACTATAGGATGGGGACAAGGTGGGCACATGTCTATAGGATGGGGACAAGGTGGGCACATGACTATAGAATAGGGACAAGGTGGGCACATTACTATAGGATGGGGACAAGGTGGGCACATGACTATAGGATGGGGACAAGGTCGGCACATTACTATAGGATGGGGACAAGGTGGGCACATGTCTATAGGATGGGGACAAGGTGGGCACATGTCTATAGGATGGGGACAAGGTGGGCACATTACTATAGAATAGGGACAAGGTGGGCACATGACTATAGGATGGGGACAAGGTGGCCACATTACTATAGAATAGGGACAAGGTGGGCACATGTCTATAGGATGGGGACAAGGTGGGTACCTTACTATAGAATAGGGACAAGGTGGGCACATATCTATAGGATGGGGACAAGGTGGGCACATGTCTATAGGATGGGGACAAGGTGGGCACATTACTATAGAATAGGGACAAGGTGGGCACATTACTATAGAATAGGGACAAGGTGGGCACATGTCTATAGGATGGGGACAAGGTGGGCACATTACTATAGAATAGGGACAAGGTGGGCACATGTCTATAGGATGGGGACAAGGCTTGGGACATTACTAAAAGATGGGGATATTACAAGGATGGGCATAATACTATTGGATGGGGACATTACTATAGAATAGGGACAAGGCTGGGGTCATTACTATAGGATGGGAACAAGGTGGGCACATTACTATAGGATGGGGAACATTACTAAAAGATGTTGGCCAAAATTTCTATATAGTGATAATTGTAAGACTATTAGTTACAAGAAAGGGATAAAATGTAAAAGAAAAAACAAAATAAAACATGACTTTTTTTTTACCATCAAATTTTTTTTTTTTTTTATATTTAAAGGGAACTTGTCATCAGAAATTTAGCTTGAAACCTAAAAGTTTCCCCCTTCTGCAGCTCGTGGGCTGCATTCTAGCAGGTTCCTGTACTTTTTGTGGCCCCTTTTAAACCAAATTAAATACTTTATAAACTTGTACCTTTTGCTATGTAAATTTTGTAAATCGTCCATGGGGGCGGGCTCTCTGCTGACATTGACGCCGTCCCCCCACGCTCCATTTCGTACATGAGGACCCGCCCACTGCGCCCGAGGTGCCGCCCATGCCAGGATCGCTGGTGACGTGTGTCACAAGCACGAGATTATGGGCGGCGCTGTGATTGCATCGCAAGTGCCCGCCCATAATCTCGTGGACGCGCTTTCCCCCACTGCCTCCAGCGTTCTGCGCAAGCGCTCGCCGGCCAAATGACCCGACGTCACCTCCTTCCCATCTTACCCTGCAGCAGGGTAAGATGGGAAAGAGGTGACGTCGGGTCATCTGCCCAGGGCTTGCGCAGAACGCTGGAGGAAGAGGGGAAGGTGCGGTCACGAGGTTATGGGTGGCACTTGCTGATGACACTCACAGCGCCGCCCATAACCTCGTGCCTGCGCAAAACGTCACCAGCGGTCACACGTGCACACAGTGCACAGTCACGCTACAGTCGCATAGCGCATGCGTGGGACCACGGGCGCCCAGGGGCGGCGTCCTGAGATATGAAATTCAGCGTTGGGGGGCGGCGTAAATCTGCTGGAGGAACAGCAACGGTCAGCAGAGAGCCTGCCCCCATGGATGATTTACAAAATTTACATAGCAAAAGGTACAAGTTTATAAAGTATTTAATTTGGTTTAAAAAGGGCCACAAAAAGTACAGGAACCTGCTAGAATGCAGCCCACGAGCTGCAGAGGGGGAAACTTTTAGGTTTAAAGCAAAATATCTGATGACAGATTCCCTTTAACCAAAGAATGTGCACATTTGTTATAATAAACAAGTGAAAAATGTTGAAAATCAGTGATCCAAAAGGTGTGTAATAAAAATATATATGGTACCAAAAAAAATCTCACTTTGTCCCGCAAAGAATGCGGCCCCCCAAATTATTTTTCTCCTCTGTGCGGCCCATACACCCAGCCGAGTTTGAGACCCCTGCTGTAGAGTGTAAGCTCTTATGGTCAGCAGTGTCCTCTCTATACTGTAGAGTGTAAGCTCTTATGGTCAGCAGGGTCCTCTCTGTCCTGTAGAGTGTAAGCTCTTATGGTCAGCAGGGTCCTCTCTGTCCTGTAGAGTGTAAGCTCTTATGGTCAGCAGGGTCCTCATTCTCCTGTAGAGTGTTATCTCTTATGGTCAGCGGGGTCCTCTCTATACTGTAGAGTGTAAGCTCTTCTGATCAGTGGGGTCCTCTCTATACTGTAGAGTGTAAGCTCTTATGGTCAGTGGGGTCCTCTCTATACTGTAGAGTGTAAGCTCTTCTGATCAGTGGGGTCCTCTCTATACTGTAGAATCTAAGCTCTTATGGTCAGTGGGGTCCTCTCTATACTGTAGAGTGTAAGCTCTTTTGATCAGTGGGGTCTTCTTTCTCTCTGTCTTCTTTCCCCCCATTTACATTTTCTGAACAATTACAAGTTTCCCAATATTGGGATTCATGCAAATTTGTTTGCAGTTGTCCATTCGGAAAGTCTTTTAGAATCCTCCAGCCGCTCTGCTCCAATAGAGGCCTGAAAAATTGCTAAAAAAATGTTTGAAGTCCACTTCTTCATTTGTATTTATAAATGACTTTGCGGTTCCTACATTCAGGCTTTTGAATCTTTTTTTATCTTCAGGTTTCCAGACATGACAAGCGTTCAACAGAAGTGACCGGATCATTCTTCTGGTATTTTCTCCTGTGAAGCCGCTGTATACTTTACAATAGAAGTTACTAAGAACGCAAAAAAAAATCAACAGTCACCTGAGTGTTTTTACCTAATTTTAGAGTATTATTCCTTACTTATCGGATTGCAAAGAAAACGAGAAAAAAATGGCCACAAGAAACACTTAAAAAATTGTTGAAACAATGTTAACAGACAATGATTTAGAGCAGGGGTGGGCAATTAATTTTCCCATGGGGCCGCATGAGAAATTGGGATGGTTTTAGAGGGCCGGACTAATATAATTAACTCAGATTTACCCAATACTGTATACAGTATATATACTATCCCTTCATATACAAACAGTAAGTTACGGACTGTGTGACCCTCGTGGCCCTGCACGCACACATGTCCGTTTTTTCTCCGGCAGCACAGGTGTCACACGGACCGCACACAGATGTGATCTGTGTGACATCAGTGTGACAAGTACCAGAGAAAACACGGGTCTTTTTAATAAAAAGATTTTCTATATTTACCTCTCTCCAGCGCTGCTGTCTCTGGCTCTGCTGTCTCTGGCTCTGCTGTCTCTGGCTCTGCTGCCTCCCGCTCCTTATCGCTGGTAATTATACTCACTGAATATTCACTGCAGTGAGCAGCTGGAAGCAGGGACAGCGCTGGGGACCGCATCGCTGGGTGAGTATACAGGTGTGTGTGTGTTGAGAACCTGGAAGCCGGAGCATCTCGGGGACTCGTTACAGTTCCCAATGAACTCTGATGAACCCATGAAGATGTAGCGTGGGTGTCGCAGGGTGGTCATCAGAGTTCATTGGAAACTCTGATGACCTCCTGGAGGTCACTGTGCTTGCAGAATACTCACCTGTCCCTGCGGTGATGTCCTCAACGGTGCTGTGCCCGGTGCTGTCATCGCGATGCTCCGGATTCCAGGCCCTGAGTGTGGTGAATAATCAATGAATGAGCGGTGGTCAGGAGCGGGAGGCAGCAGAGCTGAAGAAAGCAGGTAAATATGGAAAATCTTTTTATTTCCCAGACTCGTGTTTTCTCTGGTACCTGTCACATGTATGCAAACAGGTACCAGAGAAACGCAATCAGGCCCTGTAATGGCGGTATGGCGCTGCAGGGGGTGGGGAGGGAGCGCGTGGTACCCGATGTAACTCCAGTACCACTCGCAGTTACGGGCTTCTCTCTCTCTATCTATCTATAAACACACACACACTATATACATATATACACAAACTATCCCCATATACTACATCACTACACCCCCATATACACCTGTAATATACATCACTGCACCCCCATATACACCTGTAATATACATCACTGCACCCCCATATATACCTGTAATATACATCACTGCACCCCCATATACACCTGTAATATACATCACTGCACCCCCATATACACCTGTAATATACATCACTGCACCCCCATATACACCTGTAATATACATCACTACACCCCTATATACACCTGTAATATACATCACTGCACCCCCATATACACCTGTAATATACATCACTGCACCCCATATACACCTGTAATATACATCACTACACCCCCATATACACCTGTAATATACATCACTGCACCCCCATATACACCTGTAATATACATCACTGCACCCCCATATATACCTGTAATATACATCACTGCACCCCCATATACACCTGTAATATACATCACTGCACCCCCATATACACCTGTAATATACATCACTACACCCCCATATACACCTGTAATATACATCACTGCACCCCCATATATACCTGTAATATACATCACTACACCCCTATAAACACCTGTAATATACATCACTACACCCCCATATACACCTGTAATATACATCACTACTTCCCCATATACACTACACCTGTAATATACATCACTGCACCCCCTTATACACCGGTAATATACATCACTGCACCCCCATATACACCTGTAATATACATCACTGCACCACCATATATACCTGTAATATACATCACTACAACACTATATACACCTGTAATATACATCACAGCACCCCCATATACACCTGTAATATACATCACTGCACCCCCATATACACCTGTAATATACATCACTACACCCCTATATACACCTGTAATATACATCACTGCACCCCTATATACACCTGTAATATACATCACTGCACCCCCATATACACCTGTAATATACATCACTGCACCCCCATATACACCTGTAATATACATCACTACACCCCTATATACACCTGTAATATACATCACTGCACCCCCATATATACCTGTAATATACATCACTGCATCCACATATACATCACTAGACCCCTATATACTACACCTGTAAAACTACATTGCCATATACTACATCACTAAACCCAAATATTACTCACCAGTTACACCCCCCCCTCCCCTCCACTCCCCCCATTGTCCCCTCAGGTTACTAGTCAATACTCACCTTTCCCTCCTCAGACACCTCCGTACAGGCTCCCGCTGACATCCTTCTTCTCCTGTTCGGCCCCCCGCTGAGCTGCTTCCTCTCTCCATAGAGGCCCCGGCTGCTGCATCTTCTTCTCCTGCCGGGCGGGAACTTTTCAAATGACACACATGTGCGCCGTACTGATGACATCAGGGCGTGCGTGTGTGTGTCACAGAGAAAGTGCTGGCAGGCAACAGAGGACAGATTTCTTCGTTCCGCTGCTGCACTGTGCGGCGCTGCAGGATCTGTCCTCTGTTCCCTGCACGCCGGAACGCAGCGTGTGATGAGGGCAATCTGACCACGGGCCGCCCGGAGCCTTGAGCTCCGGACAACAGGTCAAATTGCCCTCATCAGTGACCGGCCAGCAAGGACGCCCGGAGCCAGGCGGGCCGGTCACAGAGAGTAGGCGGGCCGGATGTGGCCCGCGGGCCGCCCCTTGCCCAGGTCTGATTTAGAGGAACCGTCAGAAAAACGCTACGTTAAATGCAAAGAAGATGCTAACAAAAAAAGTGCAAGGACCAAAAAATGACAAGAATTGTCACATAGAAGAATTCCGGAAGCGGTTTCCACAGGAAAATCTTTTCGTATTTGAACTGTTAACGAAACACAGTGTGAACTTATCCATACATTTAAACAGTGCGGCTCCAGGACTGAGGCGGAGGAGCTCCTGAGCCCCGCACCACAATGCCGTCATCACCGGGGCCGCTCGGAAGAAGAGGACGCGCAGGTACTGGGTAAACGCTCCTGAGGAGCCGAACATGACACGGAGAATCATTTTAGATGCAGGGGCCGTCGTGTGGAAGGAGCGGTGTTACTTTACAAAGGACATTATCAGGCAGTGGAGGATGTTATGGAGAAAATTGATTGGGACATTATTGGGCAATGGGGGGGCATTATTGGGCAATGGGGGACATTATTGAGAAATTTGGAACATAATGGGGCAATTTGGGACATGATGTGGCAATGTGGGACATTATGGGGCAATGGGGAACATTATGGTGCAATGTGGAACGTTTTTGGGCAATGGGGTACATGATAGGGCATTGTGGGACATTATTGGGCAATTTGGGACATTATGGGGTAATGTGGGACATTATGAAACAAATAAGAACATTGTAGGGCATTGGTGGACATTATGGGGCAAGAAGGGACATAATGAGGCAATTAGGAAGGAGACAGTGAATGGATAATATAGTATAACTAGAAGGTGGCCCGATTCTAACGCATCGGGTATTCTAGAATTTATTGTGTAGTTAATGTATGATTTTTGTTATATATATATAGATGTTGTTGTGTGTAGTTGCCAGTGTTTGTGTAGGGCGCTGTACATGTTCTGGGTGTTGTCTGGGTGTGGGGGGGTGTGAGAGAGCGGTGTTGTTTGTGTGTTGCGTTGTGTGTGTTGCGTTGTTTGTGGAGCGCTGTGTGTCTGCAGCGTTGTGTGTGTGTGGTGCTGTGTGTGTTGCGTGGTTTGTGTGGGTGTGGCTGTGGGGTGCGTGTGTGTGTTTTGGGGGGAGGTATGTTTTGTGCAATGTGTGTGTTGTGCGGTATGTGTGTATATTTGTGTGTCCCGCGGTGTTTGTGTGTTGGGTGTTGTGTGTGTGCGGCATTGTCTGTGTGTGTGGGTGTCTGTGTAGGGCGGTGTTTGTGGTTCCCAGTGTGTGTGTGGTGTGTTGTGCGGTGCGTGTGTGGCGGTGTGTGTGTGTGATTTGGGGGGAGGTGTGCACCCCCCATCGTGGTCCACCCCCCATGCTGCACCCCCCATCGTGCTCCATCCCCCAAGCTGCACTCCCCATCGTGCTCCATCCCCCATGCTGCGCACCCCCCATCGTGCTCCATCCCCCATGCTGCGCACCCCCCATCGTGCTCCATCCCCCATGCTGTACCCCCCATCGTGCTCCATCCCCCATGCTGCGCACCACCCATCGTGTTTCATCCCCCCATTCTGGGCACCCCCCATCGTGGTCCACCCCCCATGCTGCACCCCCCATCGTGCTCCATCCCCCATGCTGCACACCCTCCATCGTGTTTCATCCCCCATTCTGGGCACCCCCCATCGTGGTCCACCCCCCATCGTGCTCCATCCCCCATGCTGCACTCCCCATCGTGCTCCATCCCCCATGCTGCACTCCCCATCGTGCTCCATCCCCCATGCTGCGAACCCCTCAGAGAGGAGTATAATAGGAGGAGTATAATGGGAGGAGTAGTTCTGGGGAAAGAGGAGTATAATGGGAGGAGTAGTCTTGGGGAAAGAGGAGTATAATGGGAGGATTATAATAGGAGGAGTATAATGGGAGGAGTAGTCCTGTGGAAAGAGGAGTATAATGGGAGGAGTAGTCTTGGGGAAAGATGAGTCTAATGGGAGGAGTAGTCTTGGGGAAAGAGGAGTATAATGGGAGGAGTAGTCCTGGTGAAAGAGTATAATGGGAGTAGTCCTGGGGGGAGGTGTGCAGGTGCCCAACGTGTGCGGAGGGTGTGGCCTAGCGGACATAGTGTGCAGGGGCGTGGCCTAGCAGGCATAGTGTGCGGGGGGTGTGGCCTATCGGGCATCGTGTGAGGGGGCGTGGCCTAGCGGGCATCGTGTGAGGGGGCATGGCCTAGCGGGCATCGTGTGAGGGGGCGTGGGCTAGCGGGAATCGTGAGGGGGGCGTGGGCTAGCGGGCATCGTGAGGGGGCGTGGCCTAGTGGGCACCATGTAGGGGGCGTGGCCTAGCGGGAATCGCGTGCGGGGGACGTGGCCTAGCGGGCATCGCTAGCGGGGGGCGGGCCTGGCCAAACGATTAATCCATGCGGGGGGCGGGGCCAGGCCGAGCCGAGCGGTAAATCCGTGTGGGGGGGCAGGGCCAGGCCGAGCCCAGCAGCCAATCCGACGGTTGTCACTGTAAGGACACAATTTTTTAGCAAGACAGACAGACAGACAGAATAAGGCAATTTATAGTATAATGAGGAGCTGGGGGGACTTTATGCAGAGATGTAGTATAGGGGAAATATTATAGAAAGGGCAGGTTTTGGGAGGACATTATGGAAAGGGGCACTTTGTGCAGCTATTTTGGAGAGGAGCAGTGTGTGGGGGGATATTTTGTGCAGGAAGCAATTAACAACCCTTCTGATTACCCTTTGTTTCCCCTAGCTAAAAAAAGACCCTGTATTAACCTCTGGGGCTGACATGATTCCAGCGCTGTCCGTAATTGCGATTTGTGGCTTACATTACATTGTGACATCACAGGCGCCCCACGTCCAATCACTGCCAGCTTCTGTCTTCCCACCTTAGGAATGAACAATCATTTGGGGGAACATAGGGGCCCAGTATGGGAGACTTTATTAAATAAAGGGGGCCAGGATGTCAGATATTATTACTATATGGGGCCAAAGTGAGCAACATACATTATTGGTTGATGGTGGCAAATGGTGGACATAATTACTGTAGGGGCAAATTAGAGGACATTATTACTGCTGTAATATAATTTAATTTTGAGGATACTGTCTTCCATGGGGGGAACAAAAGTTTGACATAGTGTAGAAATTGGGGAAAAAGTGAGGAATGTGCTCTGGGAGTGATCGGCTATAGGTGACTGTGTGTTATTTTCTATAGAGTCGCATCATGGCAGGAAGAAGTGATGGCGGTCAACGCCAGATGAAGAAAAAATGAAGATGAATAACTTCAGCTAGAGAGGTCACTGGTAAGTAGAGATGAGCGAACCGGTCGCGGTTCGGCTCGAGTTTGGTTCGCCGGGCAGAGGTCTCGTTCGAGTTCGGTTCGGCAAACCGGTTCGGCGAACCACTCGAACCGCATAGGAAACAATGGGAGGCAATCACAAACACATAAAAACACCCAGAAAACACCCTCAAAGGTGTCCAAAAGGTGACAAACAACTCACAACACAACACAAACACATGGGAAAGTGACAAGGACATATACTCATGCGAAAACAAAACAGCTGGACAAGGAAAAAGAGGAGGAGACACAGATATAGGCATGGCATGCCCTTCTAAAATCATCTAAAACACTGCAAGGTGACTCCAAGTGGAGTCTCCCTTTTTTTCCAAAAATTGGGCCACACACACCCCATCAGTGGCAGCACTTGTGCCCCAGTTGTACACTTCACAGCTAGATTTGCATCAAGCACATTCAAAAATACGCCATCCTTAACCGTCCCCGGGATGACACCGGGGTAGGTAGCAAAGTCTTTCCTGATCCCAGCTCTGTTCATCTTGGATCATTTTTAAAAACACAGCAAGCAAGGGTTACTCCAAGCGGAGTCTCCCTTTTTTCCAAAAATTGGGCCACACACACACCCACCCCTTCAGTGGCAGCACTTGTGCCCCAGTTGTACACTTCACAGGTAGATTTGCATCAAGCACATTCAAAATCCACAAGCCTTTACTCTCCCCAGGATGACACAGGGGTAGTAAATTCCTTGTGGATCCATGACTTGTTCATTTTGATGAACGTTAGTCTGTCCACATTGTCACTGGACAGACGCGTGCGCTTATCTGTCAGCACACACCCAGCAGCACTGAAGACACATTCAGAGACAACGCTGGCAGCTGGACACAACAAAATCTCCAAGGCGTAAGTGGATAGCTCTGGCCATTTTTCAAGATTTGAAGCCCAAAATGAGCAAGGCTCCATTTGCAAAGTCATGGCATCGATGTTCATTTGGAGATACTCCTGTATCATCCTCTCCAGCCGTTGACTATGGGTGGGAATTGTTGTCTCAGGTGGCCTTGCAAAGGATGGTGTAAAAAAATTATGAAAAGATTCAATAAAATTGCTGTTACCAGCACCAGATATGGTGCTGCTGGTACGGGTAGACTGTTGAAGATGACGAGACCGTCCCATGTTTGTCAAGTTACAACTGGGAGATTCACTCCCTGCACCTGCACGGTTGTTTGGTGGAAAAGCCGAGCTAAGATCGAGTAACAGCTTTTGCTGATACTCCTGCATACGTGCGTCCCTTTCTATGGCTGGAATTATGTCACAAAATTTGGACTTGTACCGGGGATCTAATAGTGTGGCAAGCCAGTAGTCATCATCACTTCTAATTTTGACAATACGAGGCTCATGTTGGAGGTAGTGCAGCAAGAAGGCGCACATGTGGCTTGCGCAGCCATGCGGCCAAGTCCACGCTGTGTTTGTGGCATAGAGGTGCTAACCGTTCTTTCTTCCTCTGACATCTCCCCCCAACCTCTTTCAACAGAAATTTGACCAAGGTCTCCCTCATCCGCTGAGTCTTCCATGTCCATGGACAGTTCGTCCTCCATTTCTTCATGTTCTCCTGCACCTTCCTTAGCATTTCGCCTGCTACCATGCGCCCTTGTTGATCCCTGTCCCCCATGGTCCCATGCCTGCCGCGTTGGTGATGATGAACGTCTGGACCTTGGTGATGTTGTTGTGTCTTGCGCATATGAATCCTCCTGTACTTCCTCCCCTTCCTGTTGTCCCACCCCCTGACTCCGAATAGTGTTTAGCGTGTGCTCCAGCATGTAAATGACTGGAATTGTCATGCTGATAATGGCATTGTCAGCGCTAAACATATTCGTCGCCATGTCGAAACTGTGCAGAAGGGTGCATAGGTCCTTGATCTGAAACCACTCCATCAGGGTGATCTGCTCCACCTCTGCATCTCGTTGGACCAGGCTATACGTCATGACGTATTGCACCAGGGCTCGACGGTGCTGCCACAGTCGCTGTAAGATGTGGAAAGTCAAATTCCAGCGTGTCGGCACATCGCATTTCAGGCGATGAACCAGCAGGCCGAAAGAATTCTGGAGCAATGCAAGTCGCTCAGCAGAGGTGGTTGAACGGCAGAAGTGAGCAGACAGTTTTCGTGCCCTGTTCAGAAGGCCATCTAGGCCGGGATAGTGTGTTAAAAATTGCTGGACAACAAGGTTCAACACGTGAGCCATACAAGGCACGTGTGTCACCTTGCCCAGGCGAAGGGCCGCACCCAGGTTTGCAGCATTGTCGCACATGGCCTTACCAGGCTGCAGGTTGCGTGGAGACAACCATTTATTAAACTCAGTCTCCAGAGCTGCCCACAACTCAGCCGCTGTGTGACTCTTATTTCCAAGACATTTCAAGCTAAAGACCGCCTGATGCCGTTGCGCTCTGCTGCCAGCATAGTAATGAGGGGTGCGTGATTCCTTCTGCGCAGTTAGAACAATGGTGGCCTGACCAGGCAGGCTTGGGGCGGAGGTGGAGAACCCAGAAGAGGTGGAGGAGGCAGAAGCAGTGGCGGAACTTGGACAGACAGAGGATTCACCCACAAGTCGTGGGGACGGCAAGACTTGTGCAGCAGACCCTTCACCATCTATCACCATAGTTACCCAGTGCTCAGTCAGCGACATGTAACGTCCCTGTCCGTGCTTACTGGTCCAAGTATCGGTGGTGAAATGCACCCGTTCACACACAGAGTTTCTCAAGGAAGCGGTGATGTTGTGTGCGACATGCTGGTGTAGCACAGGCACACCTTTCTTAGAGAAGTAGTGGCGACTGGGCATCTGGTACTGGGGCACAGCGACAGACATAAGGTCTCTAAAATCCTGTGTGTCCACCAGGTGAAAAGGCAGCATTTCGGTAGCCAAGAGCTTACAGAGGGATAAAGTCAACCTCTTAGCTTTGTCATGGGTCGCAGGAAATGGCCTTTTATTTGTCCACATCTGAGGGACAGAGATCTGGCTGCTGTGTGTAGACGGGGGTGAGTAGGGTGTCCCTGGAAAAATGCAGGTTTGTGAGGAAAGTGCAGGCGTAGACATGATGTTGCCGTCATCCAACGTTGGTGCTATCGATGTCTGAGAGAGCTGTACACACGCATTTGTTTCCCCTTCCAAACCAACTGACGACCTACCAAGCAAACTGCCTGTTGCGGTTACAGTGGTGGAAGTTGTGCATGGAAAACCAGGTGTGACAGCTGTCCCCACAGTCCTAGAAGATGAAAAGCGCGCGGATGCACTGGAAGGGGCAGGCGGTGGATGGTCCGCTCCGCTTTGCCACATTGCAGCACGGTGAGCTTCCCACTGGGACATATCATATTTATTCATGTGACGATTCATGGAAGAAGTTGTCAAACTCCTGAGGTTTTGCTCTCTACTAACAGAATCACGACATTTTACATATCACATGATTTGGGCGATCTTTTGCTATGTCAAAAAAGGTCCAGGCTAGGCAAGGCTTAGAGGGCATGCGACCTGCTGAGCCCCCCCGACAAGTGCTCAGAGGCAGAGTGGTGGCTGAGGATGCAGTTGTAGACGTGCTACCAGTACTACTCCTCTGTCCAGGAAGGCGCAAGGTAACTTGGTCGTCAGTAGCATCCTCATCCACCGCCTCTGTTGACCTCCTCGAGTGCCTGACTGTGGGTTGACAGTAGGTGGGATCTAGAACTTCCTCATCAATTGTTGTGTTTGCACTCCCCTCACTCTCAGACCGAGCCTCTTCTTGCCCTGACCGAATATTTAAGTTGTCATCCCAATCTGGTATCTGTGTCTCATCGTCATCAGTATGTTCCTCATTGTCTATTACAACAGGTGTTTCAGTTTGTGAATAAGGGTCAACATTATGCTCAGAAACTTGTTCATCACGGCCTGAATCTGAGTCACAAAGGTTCTGGGCATCACTGCAGACCATTTCCTGGTCTGTACTCACTGTAGCTTGGGAGCAGACCTCTGATTCCCAGGCTATAGTGTGACTGAACAGCTCTGCAGACTCAGCCATCTCTGTTCCACCATACTGTGCAGGGCGGATGGAGACTTCAGAGCTGGGAGAAAGCAAGTGTGACTGGAATGACAACTCAGAGGACTGGTGTTTTTTGGATGCGGTAGTTGAGGTGGCGGAGAGGGTACTTGTTGGACCACTTGAGATCCATTCAAGCATTTTCTTTTTTTGGCCATCATCTACCTTTGTTCCAGTTGTTTGTGTCCGTAAAAAAGGGAGCACATCGGATTGTCCACGGTAAGTAGTAGACATCTTACTTTTGCTGGAAGATGGTCTATCTTCAGCAGATGTTAATGGAGCTTTGCCACCTTCCCCACGGACAAACCCTTTTTTTCCTTTTCCAACACGCCTCTTCCCCTTTCCACCAGCATCTGTCATTTTGCCACTCATTTTGATTGCGACAAGATTGTGCACTTAAAATGTGGTAGTAAAAATTGAGAGGTGGTGTAGATTGCAGCGGTGGTCTATCTTTATTAACAGCAGAATAAACAACAATAACTATCCCTGACAATGCAACTACGGCCCTTAAACTGGCAGCACAGTTTGCTAGTATAATGGCTTAGTAACAATGAGCGTGAGTGTGCAAAGGGCAGGAGGGTACAGTGGCAGGGTTGTGGTTCAGTGTACAGGAAAGGAAGCCTCGCTTTCTATCCCTCATAATGGGGAAATGCAGCGAGGAAATCCCTGACCTTAGCTACACAGATGCTGTTATGTTCTGTAGCTGTTAAACTCTGTTTCCACGGACCTGACTGTCACCTATGGCTCTGAGCCTGCTGTTATTAGCCCTTAGAAGGGCTGAAAGACACTTCTAACCCTATTCTGTATAGCGCTGTGTGTAGAGCGCACACAGTAGTATCGGTGACAGGAGCTGCGCCGGTGGTGACTGACATCCAGTCGCAGAAGGCAGATAATGGCGTGCTGCAGGAAAATGTCCGTTTTTATAATGCAGGGACATGTGACATGGACATCCTATCACACATGCCGTTGCTTCTCTGGCTAAAAGTCCACTTAGCTGTGTGTGTCTGGGATTGGCTGACATGCTGGCCCGCCCCACTACACGCGCGCTTAGGGAGGGAAGGAAGAAGAGAAAAAAAAAATGGTGATCGCCATTATCCCAGCAGCAGTGATCTGAACGCGCTGTTCCCGCAGACTATACGCTGAAATTTCATAATAGTGTGAGTCACAGAGTGACTTACACTATTACCGCGGAAAGCCAGCTAGTAATTAGCTTGGCTTTTTGCTGCTAGAACCGTTCTCGAACGTAACTAGAACTATCGAGCTTTAGCAAAAAGCTCAAGTTCTAGTTCGATCTAGAACAGCCCACAAAATCACTCGAACCGCGAACTGGAGAACCTCGAACCGCGCTCAACTCTACTGGTAAGTCAGTGTATTGCATGTACACACTCTACACTTTATACAGAGCTCCTGTGTATGTCACTAATTAATGTCACTGGTGATCACTGTGTTGAGGATAAAGAATTGAGTATCCAAAAATACTTAATTCAGCCATTTCATAGACTCAGGTATATAGTTTAGTAAGATGTAAACTAACACACATATCTATGCATGTCTTTGTTCTCTTTTATTCTTTTACTAATACGTTTATATAAGTATATTGCATATTCAGTGTATTTTCCTTAAACTCAGTATATACTAGAATTTATATATGTATAGCTTGAAGATGGCCACCATTTCCTGGTTTACACCCAAGACAGATGGACAAAGGGAAATTCCTGAAGCCTTGGATTGACCAATCCAAGGGGGATATGCAGATCTCTCTACGTCATGAAGCCCTGACCTACGATACTTGATTGGACTAAAACTTTTGTTTACACCCCTTTTACTTCGTGGTCTAATTGTCCGAGAATAAAGATTTTCAGTCTTGCCTCAGCCTTGGTCGTGAGAGGAAGAGTTTTAATTGATTTCCAATTAATTATTATTCTTTTTCGCCGTGCACAAACGACATTTTAATTTGGAACAACGATCAGGTCGAGGGATCACTTGCATCCCCAACAAATTGGAGGCACTGCTGAGATACCGTAAGAAAGATTGGCCGAACTTCTATCTCGGATCCGAGGGATCGTTTCCTAGTACCCACAGGCCGCCGAAACAGGAGCTGATCACTCAAAATCGCAGGTAAGTGTCATATATAATGTATATGAGAACTGCCTGCGGTTTCGGCGATTTGTGGCGAGCGGTCTGATCCCTGAACTGAGGAAGGGGTTGACGCTATTGACCCTTAGCGGGCTTGAATCTTTCGCCGGTAGTCTAAGAACAAAGAGACGGACCCAGACCCCATAGCGTCATAGGGTCCGTGGGTCATACGATCTGATCGTTTGTTTTCTTTATTGCTAATTGTGAACGGTGTTTTTAGCTTCATAGATAGCTTGTAGATTCTACGCTCTGATCTAGTTTTCAAAGAGTTAATTGCCTGTAGTTTTTTTCTTCTTCGCTGTGAACAAAGGAAGAAGGGGGGTAGTCACGGACTGAGAGCGGGAGTTGGACTACACGCTGTCTGCAGTCTCTTAGACAAAGAAAGCAGGGGGGTTGATAGTTAATCCCCTCTTGCCTGCATTTCTTCACTAAGAGGAAAGTTTGTGTGTGTTAGAAAGCAGGGGGGGGGTTAATAGAGCCCACATAGACTGTCTTTGTTCTGTGGAGGAGAAGGGGGGTGGAAGAGGGAAGAGGCAGACACCGGGTGTTAAAACAGCGCAGCTCTTTGGAGCGAGGAGAGAGGAGGGGTCAGTGGGCTGATATACAGGAGATGGCTGCAGCCTTTGTATTACAGCAAGTTGTAATGATTTGAAAGAAAGACAAGTGTTATTTTGGCTTAAATTGGAACAGAACCTGACGGGTTTATGCATTTTTTGGTGTTTTCAGTTGAGTTATTTTCTTTTTGAACAGAAGTATGAGAACTAGCGATTCCCCTGTGTTGCGGATAACACAGCCATTGTTTATTAGATATTGAATATTGGATATTGAATATTAGATATTGAATATTAAATATTAAATATTGAATATTAAATATTGAATGTTGGATAGATAATAGACGAGGCGGGAAGGGTTCTGTTAACTTAAAGTGGATTTAGCGTATTCCCTTGCGGTTCAGGCGCACGTCACTGTCTGCGTGGCAGACGAGGCGGGAAAGGAACTCACTTTAGTTAAGGTAAGGGTGCTGGAGTTAGCGGATTCTCCTGCGTATTAGACGCGTGTCACTGTCAGCGTGTTACAAACGCGGACGAGACGAGAAAGGACTCCATTGGAACGGCCGATCCAATTAAGCACCATGTATACTTTGTTCAGAAGGAAAACGGTTCTTCCGGAGGATGCCGAGAGCGCTAGTATTCTAGTTGGAAAACGAGAAGGGAAAAAATATACGAAAAATTGTAAGAAATTGTGTAAAATTGTTGGATTACCACCAGGTGGCAGGCTGCAGCCCAGTGTATGGAAGTCTATATTGACCGCCAATAAGGGGATACTTGAAGATAATAATCTTTTAGATACAGCAAGGGCTTGGTTTCGGACAGCTGCGGTGTTACAGAAAGAGGGCTGGCAGGAGATTGAAGTGGACCAAGGAGATGTTAAATTGTATGGTTATGTTTTAAGTGAAAAATCAAAGGTTCAAGTGATAGATTCACAAACCTCATTGCCGCCGTCTTACAATAGCTCCGCGGCCGATTCAGGCGTTGGTCCAGGTGGATGGATATGCCCTGTTTGTGATTGCCAAAATCCTGATTATTGTGGTGTTTGTTATAATTGTGGAGGACAAAGACCTCATTCACTGCCTGCTATAGCTTACAGTCCCCCCCTTTACCCCCCTTTGCCTGTTGCTGTTTCTGACGTCACTACATGTCTTCCTTCAACTGTGACCCATCGTTCTCCTTCTCTAGGAGCTGCTGTATCTGGTATTAACCAATCCCCTCCTTTGCATGCTGTAATGCAAACTAGTTTAGAGCCCTTAAAAGTAACGCCCCTGGCACCGCCCGTAGCTTCTGCCCCTCCCAGTACACCCATAGTGTCCCAACATGGCAATACTCCCGGATGTCAGATGCCTGGAACTTCCTGTGGTGGCCATCTTGCTACACCTCATAAACCACAATTTCTTTGTCCAGTCATCACCCCAGCCGGCACCTATTATAGCCCGGTGCCTTAACCCGGTTTGCTTTGTCCCAATCTTTCAGCATCCTCAGTGGCACCTCCAGTTTTGCAACCTCATAGGCCCCTACCACATACTACCCGTTCTGCACTGTCACATGAGCTTATTGATCTGGATCCACCCGGACAGGAGGGTGTTACTTATGCACAGGACGGTGTGGCTTATGATAACCCCCATACAGATGGAGGATCACAGGATTCATTTTCTACCATATCCGAGGAGTGGGACCCTGTCTTTCAGCGTTATCATGCCTGTGCCAATGGTACACTCCTCCTCTCAGTTGGAAAAGGAGACATCACTACCATGTCTGTAGGAGCCGTGGTTAATCCTGCCAACGGCCACCTGCGCCACAGTGGTGGCCTAGCTGCTCGTATAGTCAAGGCTGGAGGCGAATCTATACAACGTGATTCAGAAGCCCTAGTACGTACACAAGGCCCTGTCCAACCAGGACGTATTGCTATTACAGGCCCAGGCAACCTGCCCTGCAATATAGTCATTCATGCAGTTGGCCCACTTTATGATTCCAATCAACATGACACCAGTTGCCGGATCCTCCGAGAGGCAGTCGAAGCAGCCATCCTACACGCTTCCCAGGCCTCTCAGGCCCAGATGCCTTTACGGTCAATAGCCTTACCCGCCATTTCGGCTGGAATTTTCGGATTCCCTATCCGAGCTTGTGCAAATGAGATTGTTAAAACCATAATGCCCCTAATCCATGGCCAGATGTTGAATTTGCAAGAAATTCGTCTAGTCGGAAGTTTGGAAGCGACTGTTAAGGCACTCCAGGATGCCCTCCAAGGATATGTTCGCCTATCCAAAATCCAAACCCACTATCATCTCCAGGAAACTACCTATTATGGTTGAAGATGCAAGTGATGATCAAGTACCAGTCCGGACACAGAAAGCCGTACTTGATAAGGACGACTCAGAACCCTTGATGTACATAAAGTTTACTCCTGGACAGGCAGCAACCTTAGTCTCCACACTGCCAGACCCAGAGGCCCAACCTATGCCATTTTACCGCCGTATCGTACAGATCCAGAAGATGTACGCAGCTACCTGGCAAGATTTAATGTCATTGGCCCAAATTAAAGCAGGAGACTCTTATTGGCCAGTCATGGAAGGGGCCCTGAATGATTCTCGCCTGTCTTCTGAAGAAACCTGGCAATCCGGTGTCACTTTTTGTGAACAGTTGAAATCCTGGGCACAAGATCGTTTATCTGATCAAGCCACCAGCCTTAAGGATGTAACTCAAGATCAAGCAGAGTCAGTTGAAAAATACGCTTCCAGACTCACCCAGATGTTCGCAGACCTCGGATTCTCACAACAGATTAAACCACAGGCTCAGCTTTTGTCACAAGCCTTTGTCGCCGGTCTGAGGGAGGAGCTTAGGAACAATATAATGAAGACTCGCCCGGAAATTGAAAATGCTACCATGACAGATGCTATTATTATTGCAAAAAGCTTCCAGAAGAATATGAAACCCTCCAAGAAGGCGATGGTTGTCCTGGCGGAAGAGGACTCTGAGAACCCTCAATACGTTATGTCTAATGTATCACCATTTCCTATGCAAGTATACCCTCCTGCCATCCATCAGACTACAGCTGAACCTTCACCACAATTTCAAAACTACCCTGATCGGAGAGGATTCCGAGGCCCTTGTTTCCGATGCGGAAGGGATGGACATATCCAACGTGATTGTCGGACACCGTCCAATAGGTGCTATCCTCGGAATGTCGATAATCGGCAACCAAGAAGACAATATCCACCACTTGAACAAGGTGATCGAGCTCAGGCCCAACAACAGCCACAATGATGGTCAGGCACGCCTGAACCTACCATGGCTTCTACCACAAGTGCCTTTTCTCCTTGCTCTGCAGTCACCCTACTGGTAGATGAGAACCCAATCAAATTCATGGTGGACACAGGTGCGGCCAAAACTGTTATTAGACAACAAGACTTACCATTGTCAGTTCCTCTTACTTCAGACACTTTTACTTGTGTTGGTGTAGATGGCACACCAACTAAAAACCAACTTACAGTGCCGGTCCCAATCGGTCCTTTCCCTGAAGTTTTGACCAGACTCCTGGTGTCGCCTACCTGTCCCATTAATCTTCTGGGTGCCGACCTCTTACACCGTTTCCGAGCCAACATCAATTTCGACTCCGATGGCATGACGGTAACTTTCTACAATCCCAATACACCGGAGGGAATTGAAGACGTGTGTATTGTTTCAGCATTGCCTATGATGCTCTTGTATCGAGACGATCCCTTGTATGGAATACCTGACAGTGTTATAGCTCTTATACCACAGTCTCTATGGTCAACGGGTCCCGAAGATGTTGGCCGTCTGCAAGTACCTCCCATTATGGTGCGTCTTAAACCTGGGGCCCAGCTACCTCGAGTGCCGCAATATCCTCTGAAATCCATCCAGGAAGAATCACTCAAACTGCAAATATCAGCTCTCCTTGAAAACGGGGCCCTCATTCGCTGTGTTTCGCCATGCAATACGCCGTTGTTTCCTGTCAAAAAGAAGACATCTAAAGGAGAAGCTCCTAAGTTTCGGCTAGTGCAAGATTTGAGGGCCGTCAATGCTGCTACTCTGTTGGAAACCCCAGTGGTACCTAATCCACATACTCTTCTTGGACAGATCCCACCCTCAGCGACTGTTTTCACTGTCATTGATCTCGCCAACGCTTTCTTCAGTGTACCTCTACATCCGGACTGTCAATATCTGTTTGCTTTCACCTTCCAAAGAGGCCAGTATACATGGACAGTCATTCCACAAGGAGCACAAAACAGTCCCAATCAGTTCACTCAAGCAATGTCTATCATTCTCTCACCATGGCAGCAAGAGCATCCAGAAGTGGCTCTTTTACAGTATGTGAACGATCTACTCCTCTGTGCTGGGAGTGAACAAGACTGCTACGACTTTTCCGTATCTTTGCTCCAGTTCCTTGCAGCCCAAAATTGTAAGGTCTCTAAGGCAAAGGTTCAGTGGTGCCAACCCAAAGTCGTATTCCTTGGTCATTGTATTTCACCAGGCTGTAAGCATCTTACGGAGGACAGGAAAGAGGCCATTGATGCTTTATCTTTTCCCAGAAATATCAAACAACTGCAAGCCTTCTTAGGCCTCATCACTTATTGCAGACAATGGATACCAGACGCTTCCAGGATCATGCAACCGTTGTACGATGCTGTCAAGACCAATCATATCACATACAACGACTCTCCTGAGGATTATGACAAACGAAATTGGGCTTTCGAGAAACTCAAAGACGCCATCTTAACAGCCCCAGCATTGGGCCTTCCGAACTATGCTTTGCCATTTACTCTTTTTCTTCATGAGATCGATGGCCATGCCTCTGGAGTGTTAACACAAGACCATGGCTCCAGAAAACGCCCAGTTGGATACTACTCTTGCAGACTTGACCCTGTGGCAAGGGCCTCGCCCACCTGTCTTCGTGCGGTCCATGCTGCACATCTTCTTCTTGACAAAACGGCCGACATTACCCTTGGCCACCCCACGGTGGTTCAAGCACCCCATGATTTGAAGGCGATTCTTGACCAGACTCAACCAAGACACCTGTCCGCCCAATGTCACCTTCGCCTTCAGTGCTCCCTACTACTTCCTGACAACGTTACTCTACAGCGATGTACCACCTTGAATCCCGCCACTCTTCTTCCGCTTTCTAGGGGGGACTACCCCATATGTCAGCATGAAGCCCATGAACGCTGCAGCTCCTGCGACATGGTTGACGCCCCTGTTTGCAGCCATGATTGCTTAAAGGAGATGGAAAAGGAAACTACTACACCTTGTCAAGTATCTGAAACACCTTTGCCGGATGCAGATCTTACTTTGTGGACAGATGGTTCTCGGTACGGGGATGGCGGCAAGTTCTACACGGGATTTGCTGTGACCACTCTGGATCAGCCAATTACATCGGGAGCCATACCATCCCACATGTCAGCACAAGAAGCAGAATTGGTAGCTCTCATCAAGGCATGTGAAGCGGCAGAAGGGAAAAGAGTCAACATCTATACTGACAGCAGGTATGCCTTTGGGGTTGTACACGATTTTGGACTGCTATGGTTGCACAGAGGACTCATTAACTCAACTGGAACTCCAGTGAAGAATGCGGTACTTGTCCAGAGACTGTTGCAGGCAGTTCAGATGCCCAGAGAAATAGCTGTCATGAAGGTCAGAGCGCATGGACGGCTGGACAGCCCAGAAGCACTTGGCAATCATTATGCTGATGAACTAGCGAAGACGGCAGCACGAGAGAAACCGGAAGAATTGGCGGATATTCTACTTATGGTAATAACCAGGACGGGGAAGGCTACACAGCCAGAAGACTCAGGCAATAAAGTGGGGAGGACTCCATATGATAAACTCATATCGGAACAGATCCATGCTCCATATGATGAAAGACAAGAATGGAAGAAGATGGGAGCCAAAGTGGATTGGAAACTATGGAAGTTCGAGGGTCGAGTCTGTCTACCAAGAAGAATGTTCCCTGCAGTAGTAGCATGGGCCCATGGTTGTACGCACAAAGGGAAGAATCAAATGTTGGCACTCATCCAGAAGTTCTACTACGCACCAGGAATTTCCTCAGCAATATCCGCGTACACCAGAAGCTGCCAGACTTGCATAACATGTAATCCTGCACGAACAGAGAAGACACCACAAAAACATCTGGCGAAGCCTCTTTATCCATTTCAAAGGATACAAGTGGACCACATCCAACTACCCAAAGTGGGGAAGTACGAGTATGTTTTGGTAGTTGTTGACATCTTTTCCAGTTGGCCCGAGGCCTACCCGGTAGTCAACATGACTGCAAGAGTCACAGCTAAACGGCTCATCACGGAAACCGTGTGCAGGTTTGGAATGCCAGAAGTCATCGAAAGCGATCAAGGGCCAGCCTTCACAGCTAACATTTACCAAGAACTGTGGAATATGCTTGGAGCAAGTCTCGGACTGCATACTCCTTATCACCCCCAGAGCAGTGGTAAAGTGGAAAGGATGAACTCAACTCTGAAAACCAAACTGCTCAAGGCCTCACAAGACAGTGCACTGCCCTGGACAGAACTTCTCCCTATAGTCCTGTACCATGTCAGAAACACCCCTGTTGCAAAACATGGCCTAACCCCCTTTGAAATACTTTTTGGTTCCGTCCCCAGATTAGGGTCCTATTTCCCTCAAAATTTGTCTGACCACCATGACTCAGTTGTGCAGTTTGTTATTGAACTAAGTCGAGAGTTAACTAAAACACATGCAGCAGTTTTCTCTTCTCTTCCAGATCCTGACACAGATCTAGCCACCCACACATTGAAACCAGGAGAGTGGGTGGTGGTTAAAAAACACGTCAGGAAGAATTGTCTGGAGCCCAGATACGAAGGCCCGTTCCAGATAATCCTGGTGACTCCTACCTCCGTGAAACTTGAAGGCAGGACAACATGGATCCACGCCTCGCATTGCAGAAGGGTCGATCCACCAGAGCTGCACTGAGTGTCCTGCTTATACTTATCCTTTGCACAAAATCTGTGTGGTCTCAGGCCACTGTTACTAAAACAAATGATGTGGTTACGTTTTGGTACAATAGTTCGACACAAGTTGTCACTTTTACATTTGATTACTGTGATATCGTGAAATGTCAACTAGGACGGGTCCCCAAATGGGATGTCAGGCACACTTGAGACAGGGGCAACAGTACATATGTGTTACAGGAGGAGGATATGGAGACACATGTAGCTCATGGAAGGCTGTTGGGTGGAATACTGGTGAAAATTGGGGATACAAACCAAGTGTAGCCTTAAATAAACGGGATGAGAAGGGCAGATCTTTACTTACCAGGATGACACTCTCCCGTGCACCAGCCACTAGAACATGTACTACGAATAACCAGTGTAACCCTTTAGTTCTCAACATAGAACACCCCCAATCACAGGATGAAGGTATATACCTTCTGGGTACACATATAAAGGGTGGACACAATGGTTGTACGCAGTTGGGAAAATTTAGGTTATTACAGATGACAAAAGTTCTACCAGTATTTCGAATGCTTACACATATTCAGACCTTTCACAGTATGGTAGCCATAGCTAATCCCACCATGGAAGATGTATATGCAGTTGAACAGGGTTATACAGACACCAACCTGTGGTTAGAATGGATGAAATATACAGTACACCAAGCCAACAGGTCAGACTGTTATGTATGTGCAGGAGCTAGACCTCATTTAGGAACTTACAAGGCTATTGTTGCAAAAATATCCAAATTTTTATTATACAAAATTCATATTATATTAAAATCGTTACGATCAGTATAGAAAAGGTACATATACGGTGCTTACATAGAGAAAAAGGTGAATTACCACACATAAATGGGAGAGCAAAGGTGATAACACCCCAAATAAGCATGAAGGGACAAAGGGTCATAAGTGAATATAGATGGCTGGCTAGTGACTATGGCGTCTCTGTCTTGATAATAACCATAATTCTATGTAGCCCAATCAGCATAGATCTATAAGGCAGGACAGAGATTTGCCAAATATCAAGCTAAACATGACAAAAAGTCACAGAATGACCAACAAGTATGGCGCCCTCACCCTGGCTGGACACATAAAGTAGTGTAGCCAAATCGGCATATGTCCGTTTTATGCCGGATAGGGATCGCCAGAAAAAAGCCAGTCACATGAAAAAGACCCTAAGAACCCATAACTTACACATGGTTAAGAAGAGGGGCAAGCACCAGAGCGTCCCAGGACAGTGCCACGAGCCTTCCTACGCGCGTTTCGCACGGATTACATCTGCTGGCTTCATCAGGGAAGGTGTACGGCAATTGCCGTTCAAGGACCTTATAACGGAAGTCGCTAGACTTCATTGGGCAGCCCATGACCTGGAAAATGCGTCCCAGCCAATCGGATCCCCGCCGACGCGCACGCGCACCGCGCGCCCCACACCACACGCCCCTCAGCCGCCCAATGGGAGAGGGAGCCCGGAGCAGAAGAACACGTGCTCCAAAGCCACCCTCATCCACAGAGGACAGCCAAGGGGCGGGCAAGGAAGGCGAGCGGCGCGCGCGGGTCACGGAAATCAGAGGGCGGGACACAGCTCCCAGCTAGAGTCCGTCAATCAGCCATCAGGTTGCCATGGTGGCGCGCACGCCAAAGCACGGCAAGAGTCCGCACCACGCCCCCGGCAGTCCAGTGAGGGGGGACGCGGCGGACCCCCGGGCCCAGGGGTCCGCAGCATCGGCCCCCACCATAAGGGACGCCGGGCTGGCAGCGAGGACACAAACCGCGCGATGGGAGCGCGCACAGCAACCAGAGGGCGGGACAGACTAATAGCTGGAATTGAAAAATGTAAACAATACATAAGTATCCTTGCCATCCTATAGATAAAACCACAGGAAATAAGATAACAATGGCATCAAGCATATTACATAAAACCAGAGGGCAGGAGATTATTATGAAAGGATCTTCTTAAGATGACAGTGCGTCCATATCATAAAGGAATCATATACAAACAATTTCTCCAAGAAAATCGATGTCTGGTCCAAGTCCAAAATGTCAACCACAATGGGTAATAACTAAACAAGGTCCTATGAAGGCAAAAGAATTAAATTAGGAACACTGAAAATTAAAAACAGGGCCATAAAGAGGAAATAGATAAAAATTAATTAAAAAAATTCTAAATTAAAAAAGAAGAAAGAAAGAATGGTGCAGTACATAATGAGAGCCACTCATAGAAACGGGGCGAAGTTTAGAGCCTCATTGAGGCCCTTTGGTGTGACTGTGTCCAAAATGGTAATCCATTTCAGTTCACGTTGGGCCAAAAGTCTTTTGACATTTCCCCCCCTAATCCCACAATGAATCACGTCGATACCCCTGACCATAAAAGATCTAGGGCTGCATCCATGGACCAATTTAAAGTGGCGTGGTATAGTTTTTAATTCTGCCACATTGGTCGCTGTGGTTGCCGCCCGAATGTCCCTCACATGCTCCCTTACTCTTACTCTTAATTCCCTTGATGTCATCCCTATATAGATCATATTACAATCACATGTTGCATAATAGATGACATTGATGGTAGTACAGGAGATATGTTCTCTTATAGGGAAATTTCTTCTCCCATCACTAGTATGGAAAGAAGAGCAGCGAGAGACATTCGGGCAGGAAACACAGCGGCCACAAGGGAAGCAACCTTTAATAGGTCCAGATGAACCAAAAGAACTACTGGTCACTGGTGGTATGTAATGACTTTTGACCAAGTAGTCCTTAAGATTTCTACATCGCCTGGCAGTCATCAAAGGTACAGGGGGCAGACGTGACTTCAAAGTGGGATCAGATTGAAGGATCGGCCAGAATTTAGTCAAAATTTCTCTCATCTCCTGCCATCTAACATTAAATGTTGAGATGAACCTGATATTTTCCACAGGCCTGGCTTCACCTCTCCTCCCGTGAAGCAGATCATCCCTAGACACCGATCTTGCTCTCTGATAAGCTTGTTTCAGGGTACGGTTCCCATACCCTCTGTTTTTGAACCTCATCCTCAAATCATCTGCCTGTTGTTTAAAAACGTTGTCCTGAGAGCAGAGTCGTCTCATCCTGAGATACTGGCCAATTGGGATGGCGCGTACAGTGGAGTTGGTATGGGCCGAAGTGGCATGGAGTAGGGAATTTACAGACGTCGGTTTCCTGTACACATCCGTCTGCAGAGCCCCAAACTCATCTGTAGTGATTTTAATATCTAAAAACTCAACTCCACTGTCGCTAAAACTATATGTCAATTTGATGTTATAATCGTTTGTGTTGAGCTGGTCCATGAAAAGTTTGAGTTGAGAGATGGTACCCTGCCAGATGATCAATAGATCATCAATGTATCTCACCCACATTGACACCATGGGGGCGGCCCATGCACCTCCGTCAACAAACAAACCCCTCTCCCAAAAACCGAGAAAGAGGTTTGCGTACGAAGGCGCACAGGCCGCGCCCATAGCGGTCCCCCGCCTCTGCAGATAGAATCTATCTTTAAAGACGAAGAAGTTGTGGGTGAGTACATAGTCAAGAAGTTCCAGGACCAGCTCACAAATCCGTCCATCCCAATTACTCATACTCAAGAAGAAACGAGCTGCTCTCAGGCCATCGTCATGGCTGATACACGTATATAAAGATTCTATATCAGCCACCACCAAGAGGGTCCCTGGGTCCACATGAACCCCATCCAGTCTATTAAGAACCTCGGTCGTATCCCTAACATAGGATGGAAGGGTCTCCACCAGGGGTTTTAAATAATAGTCAATAAACTGACAGATGGGACTACACAACCCCTCCATCCCTGAAACAATGGGCCGACCGGGTGGATTGATGGGGTCCTTGTGGACCTTGGGTAACAGGTAAAAAGTTGGAATTTTTGGATATTTTACAAATAATCCATCAAAAACCCCCTTGGTAATGATCCCTTGATCTAAGGCATCATTGAGGATGAGGTACAATTGGGCAGAGAATGAGATCAGAGGCGACGAATCCAATCTACTATATGTCTCTCTATCTCTCAGCTGCCTGTGGGCCTCCCTTTCATAAAGATCAACCGGCCAAACCACGACATTACCCCCCTTGTCTGCGGCCTTGAATATGACATCCTTCATATCGCCCAGTTCTTTCAAGGCTCTCCTTTGGACTGCAGTTAAATTGTCCCGTGATCGGCGAGTGGAGATATCACGAAGATTTTCACTAACCAAACGGGTAAAAATCTCCACCGCCGGGCACAGAGACAAGGGGGGGAAAGTCACGGATCTAGGCCTCAAGGAGGTGGGAAACTCACCTGGCAGCTGAGATGATGGTTCTTCTGAGAGATCCTCCAAAATTTGTGTCGCACTCTGTCCCATAGCAAGATCAGTGTCTCCTGTCGATGATTTAGAATGTAACTTATGAAGGATCAGCTTCCGGGAGAAAAGGTGAAGATCCTTCAGAGCTGTAAACAAATCAAAGGTGTTAGTGGGGGAAAATGTCAAACCCTTGCTCAACACCTGTAGTTGAGCCGTAGACAAAGTGTATTTTGACAGGTTAATTACCTGGGGGCCTTCGCCCGAACCAATATCTTTAGGTCTGCCGGCACTCCTCTTTTTTGGTTGACGTAATCTATTATCCCAAGACATTTGGCTCTGATTGCCCCTTCCAGATGTCGTAGTACTGCCGGATAAACCACTTTCTTCGCCTGATGTATAGGAGGAGATGGAACCTGATCTTGATCCCCCAAACCGTGGGCGTTGATATGATTTAAATCTATCACTACCCCTCCATTTATACATCTTATTCTGACGTCTGTCATCCAGATCTCTCTGTAGTTTCCGTATCTTAGTGTCTTGAACCTCTTTACTCAGTTTCTCAATTTCCAAGTCAAGACCCTCATTAAACTTATTAATTGCTGTAGTTGTCATGTTTTTTTCTATATCGATCTGCAAGGAGTTGATATCACCTTCTAAGGTAGCAAGGGTCTCCTTATTCAACCCAATTAAGAGTTGAAGAAATTGTTTGGAGCAGTCAGAGGCAGCGGTCTCCCATTTGCTTTTAAACTCATCATTTTGGATGGGGAACGAGGGAAAGACTTGAACTCGTAGTCCCCTCGGAATTAAACCGAGTTCCACATATCTCTCCAAAAAGGTACAATTAAGCCAAATCCTCGTCCGTTTCTTAAGTAGCTCTGTAATCTTATTGCACAAATCCCTAGTACATGCACCATTACTTTCCAAAACCCCTGTGGGTTCACCTTTTAGCACCTCGTTAATTTTATTAAGCCACGCCTCCTCGCGGGCTTTAAAGTTCATCATTGTCCGAGACTGTGCTGTGAATAACACAAAAAAGACCATAAGACACAAGAACATTGAACCAAGGCACATCTCGCATCACAAATCAACGCCACTCCATATGGCACATAATATTAAGAAGAAGAAAAATGGAGCTTACAAGGCTATTGTTGCAAAAATATCCAAATTTTTATTATACAAAATTCATATTATATTAAAATCGTTACGATCAGTATAGAAAAGGTACATATACGGTGCTTACATAGAGAAAAAGGTGAATTACCACACATAAATGGGAGAGCAAAGGTGATAACACCCCAAATAAGCATGAAGGGACAAAGGGTCATAAGTGAATATAGATGGCTGGCTAGTGACTATGGCATCTCTGTCTTGATAATAACCATAATTCTATGTAGCCCAATCAGCATAGATCTATAAGGCAGGACAGAGATTTGCCAAATATCAAGCTAAACATGACAAAAAGTCACAGAATGACCAACAAGTATGGCGCCCTCACCCTGGCTGGACACATAAAGTAGTGTAGCCAAATCGGCATATGTCCGTTTTATGCCGGATAGGGATCGCCAGAAAAAAGCCAGTCACATGAAAAAGACCCTAAGAACCCATAACTTACACATGGTTAAGAAGAGGGGCAAGCACCAGAGCGTCCCAGGACAGTGCCACGAGCCTTCCTACGCGCGTTTCGCACGGATTACATCTGCTGGCTTCATCAGGGAAGGTGTACGGCAATTGCCGTTCAAGGACCGCCGCGTCCCCCCTCACTGGACTGCCGGGGGCGTGGTGCGGACTCTTGCCGTGCTTTGGCGTGCGCGCCACCATGGCAACCTGATGGCTGATTGACGGACTCTAGCTGGGAGCTGTGTCCCGCCCTCTGATTTCCGTGACCCGCGCGCGCCGCTCGCCTTCCTTGCCCGCCCCTTGGCTGTCCTCTGTGGATGAGGGTGGCTTTGGAGCACGTGTTCTTCTGCTCCGGGCTCCCTCTCCCATTGGGCGGCTGAGGGGCGTGTGGTGTGGGGCGCGCGGTGCGCGTGCGCGTTGGCGGGGATCCGATTGGCTGGGACGCATTTTCCAGGTCATGGGCTGCCCAATGAAGTCTAGCGACTTCCGTTATAAGGTCCTTGAACGGCAATTGCCGTACACCTTCCCTGATGAAGCCAGCAGATGTAATCCGTGCGAAACGCGCGTAGGAAGGCTCGTGGCACTGTCCTGGGACGCTCTGGTGCTTGCCCCTCTTCTTAACCATGTGTAAGTTATGGGTTCTTAGGGTCTTTTTCATGTGACTGGCTTTTTTCTGGCGATCCCTATCCGGCATAAAACGGACATATGCCGATTTGGCTACACTACTTTATGTGTCCAGCCAGGGTGAGGGCGCCATACTTGTTGGTCATTCTGTGACTTTTTGTCATGTTTAGCTTGATATTTGGCAAATCTCTGTCCTGCCTTATAGATCTATGCTGATTGGGCTACATAGAATTATGGTTATTATCAAGACAGAGACGCCATAGTCACTAGCCAGCCATCTATATTCACTTATGACCCTTTGTCCCTTCATGCTTATTTGGGGTGTTATCACCTTTGCTCTCCCATTTATGTGTGGTAATTCACCTTTTTCTCTATGTAAGCACCGTATATGTACCTTTTCTATACTGATCGTAACGATTTTAATATAATATGAATTTTGTATAATAAAAATTTGGATATTTTTGCAACAATAGCCTTGTAAGCTCCATTTTTCTTCTTCTTAATATTATGTGCCATATGGAGTGGCGTTGATTTGTGATGCGAGATGTGCCTTGGTTCAATGTTCTTGTGTCTCATTTAGGAACTGTCCCACTGAATTTGGAGTACGAAGCTGAATTATGTCTTGTTAGTCTGTTTACAAATATGACTGAGGGTAATGCATGTGAAGAATGGAAAAAGAGATACCCGATAGTAGCTAAGGCCTTCTCCCCTGGGAAAGGCATCACTATATACCCTGGCAACTATACCTGTTATAATGTGAGTGGTCAGGGGAGAGATATGGGTAGATTTCGAGATGGGTTCTGTGGATCCTATAGCAATCTCACCCGTGATCACTTAATTAACCAGGTACAGTCCGTGGCAGATGTGTTTTGGATTTGTGGGGATATGAAAATTCGATCACGAGTAGAAGGAAATTGGACGGGAGAATGCACTTTAGCTAAGGCACTTATGCCTATACACATAGCCCCCGCTGACCACACTGTCAAAGAAAATGACTTTATAGCACACATCAAAATCAACTTACGGACTCGACGGAGTGCAGATGATGACCGTACCAGTAGAAATACACCTAAAGGCTCTTTTGACCCACATGTTTACATTGATGCTATTGGAGTGCCCAGGGGGGTCCCTGACGAATATAAAGCTAGAGACCAAGTCAGGGCGGGGTTCGAATCCATTATCCCCATAATTACTGTAAATAAAAATGTAGACTGGATTAACTACATCTACTATAATCAGCAACGTTTTGTTAATTATACACGTGACGCCTTACAGGGACTGGCAGAACAACTAGATCCGACTTCCATCATGGCTTATCAAAACAGAATGGCTTTAGATATGATCCTTGCAGAGAAAGGTGGAGTCTGTAAAATGGTGGGGGATGTTTGTTGCACATATATACCAGATAACACTGGAGTGGATGGGAAGGTCACCTTAGCTATAAAGAAACTTACTATACTGTCTGAAGAATTAAAGAAAAATTCAGGAGTGACCGACCCTTGGGGAGATTATTTTGAATGGACGAGTTCCTTTAAAGGCTGGTTGATCCAGATAGGGACCGCCTTAAGTATAGTATTAGTTATATTATTAGCCATTCTGGTTTGTGTAATTCTGTGTTTGAAGAAAATATTTTCCAAAACAGCTGAAGTCACATTAGGAGGGACCTTTCCTTTACTCGAAACAGAAGACCTAGATATGACAGACGACATGCCCATAAAGACCAACACGACCCTCTCCCCCAGTTACAAAACGATTCTGCTAGAATAAACTGTTAGAAGAGAGGACTTAGAGAACCTTGGGACATGGGAAAGTCCAACTACAAAGGGTGAGGACTCGCCTAGGAGTCCTTGGTCTCAAACCGGTGAAGAAAACCCCTTTCCCCTTTCCGCCCATGCCTCAATGTTCAGTTAGGCAGGTTTTCCGATAGGTCTTTCTACCTCTCTTCCTAAGGGAACACAGTACCCTTAGAATTCAGAAATGGCAGAAGTAAGTCTTTAGGGGGGACTGTTGAGGATAAAGAATTGAGTATCCAAAAATACTTAATTCAGCCATTTCATAGACTCAGGTATATAGTTTAGTAAGATGTAAACTAACACACATATCTATGCATGTCTTTGTTCTCTTTTATTCTTTTACTAATACGTTTATATAAGTATATTGCATATTCAGTGTATTTTCCTTAAACTCAGTATATACTAGAATTTATATATGTATAGCTTGAAGATGGCCACCATTTCCTGGTTTACACCCAAGACAGATGGACAAAGGGAAATTCCTGAAGCCTTGGATTGACCAATCCAAGGGGGATATGCAGATCTCTCTACGTCATGAAGCCCTGACCTACGATACTTGATTGGACTAAAACTTTTGTTTACACCCCTTTTACTTCGTGGTCTAATTGTCCGAGAATAAAGATTTTCAGTCTTGCCTCAGCCTTGGTCGTGAGAGGAAGAGTTTTAATTGATTTCCAATTAATTATTATTCTTTTTCGCCGTGCACAAACGACATTTTAATTTGGAACAACGATCAGGTCGAGGGATCACTTGCATCCCCAACAACTGTATTACCTGTGCACTATATACAAATCTTCTGTCTATAAAGTCCCCGGTGATCACTGTATTACCTGTACACTGACACTATATACAGAGCTACTATTTATAATGGCACTGATGATAATATTAAAATATAAACATAAAAGAGCCACATAAGAAAAAAATTATTGGCAACAACTCAAAATAACAGTAGAACCCAGACAAGAGAGTCTTTAAATTTGCCAAATGATAGAGACACTCAGACAAGCCATAATTATAAATGTACAAAACATTTTATTTAAATAATGCTGTAGGTGTATCAATAACATATCACAAAGACATAGAAAAAGGACCAGAGGGAATAAGTGCTGAGGGGGAGACACCCCACGTGTCCCGGAAATAAATAAAGGAGAACAAGTCTCCACAAGATCCAAGAAACCTTCCCAGGGTTAAAATAACCAACCGGTAGATGATAGCCCAAGGGTGTAAAAGGCAGATACCTCCAGCTGACGCGTCACACGGCCGACCCAGACCAAATAAGGTAAGAGAAGAAACTCACGCCCACTCAGCAAATGAGCGGCGATAGCCCTGCAAACTAGCAGAATCCTACCACAGTTTGCTGGGGAAGCTACAAGATTGTAAGGTATTGGAACCGGGACGTATGAAAAATAAAGAGAGAGAAAAATGGAGGAAAAAAACAAGCATAGCTGAGACCACAATACAGACATGCGGAGAGCTCTTAGTGCAATGTTATATATAATATAAAATACACATATAAACATACAAAATTACGTAACAGTTATAAATATAGTTATAAGCGAGCTGCAATGCATGTTTGTTAATAGATCCGATGTAGTGGACTCCATGTTCATGATTTGCTTGTTAGAAAAACTTCCATCTCCTTCCATGATGTATGTCCCGGTGGGAATAAAGGCCACGGAGATGGGGGCTGGAAATGACAGGGGATGGATCAATATAAGCTAAGGAACCAAAAAAGACCACTGTTAAAATTGAGAACCAGAAATCACTGCACAGATAACAAAAACAAACCTAAAAATGCTATAAGTGCAGTTGCCCACACGCCGTAAACAACTGCTATATGGCCACATGCACCAACCATATAAAAATGGGGGTAACTCTCCTCGGCACAAGGAGGACCAACCATAGAACAAAAACATGTCATATATGGGGAAAACCTGAGTCATTACAAAAACGGGGCAAAAGTAAGCCGTTCATTAAGTCCATGCGGGGACATGGTTCCAAGGGTAAAGATCCACCGACACTCCACTTGTGCCAGACGGTTTTTCAGGTCTCCCCCACGAATCCCAAGATGTACTCTGTCAATCCCACGGACCTTCAGGGATATTGGGTCACAATTATGGACCTCCCTGAAGTGGCGGGCGATTGTCTTGAGGGATTCTGGGTTGATAACCTCCTTGGCTGCCAGTATATCGCGTACATGCTCCCTTGTACGGATACGGAGTTCCCGAGAGGTCAATCCGATATATATTTTGTCGCAACCACATGTGGCGTAATAGATTACGCCAGAGGTGTTGCAGGAAATATATTCCCGGATTGAAAATTCTCTGAGGCCATCGGCGGAGCAGAAAGTAGTAGCC
The DNA here is from genome assembly GCF_048569485.1 of Anomaloglossus baeobatrachus. Lineage (NCBI taxonomy): Eukaryota > Metazoa > Chordata > Amphibia > Anura > Aromobatidae > Anomaloglossus > Anomaloglossus baeobatrachus. The sequence continues at coordinate 597,418,102 of NC_134355.1, read as the reverse complement.
CTGATAATATTTTTACATCCACGGCAACAACCACATGGATAGCAGCCGACTCGCTGGGGACCACAGCCAAAGAGGGGGGGTGCCCTCACAACATGGTGACTATGCACTAACATGTCTTTAAGACTCCTACCCCTCTTTGCTGTCATCATAGGACGATCGGGCAAATATCCCTCGAAGGCAGGTTCCGTTTGACGGATTGCCCAGTGTTTACTTAACACACCCCTTATCTGTTCCCACTGTCTACAGTAGGTGGAGATAAATCTGGCTATTGGGCCAGTTGATTTTGCTGTCATATTTCTCCCAGATAATAGGTGGTCACGTCTCGAGAATTTGGCCCGCTGATAACCTCGTTTTATAGATCTACTACTGTAGCCCCTATGTATGAATTTCTCCCTCATATCCCCTGATTCAACCTCAAAGGAGCAATCCGAAGAGCACAGTCTGCGCAAGCGCAGAAACTGGCCCGTCGGGATTGCGTTTACCGTTGACCTAGGGTGTCCCGAGGTGGCGTGGAGGAGGGAATTAACCGCGGTGGACTTACGAAAGATGGTGGTGGATACGGCGCCACTCAGTTCGATGGAAATCCGGATGTCAAGAAAATCAATGGCCCTTGGCCCGATCTGATGAGTTAATAAGATGTTCCGGTCATTGGAGTTGAGTCGACGCACAAAATCCTCAAGTTCACAACCGGTTTCACCCCAGACGACAAAAATGTCGTTTATATAGCGAAGCCAGCACTGCGCATGGGAGCTCGCCGACACGCCGCCCCTGAAAACTTCCCTCTCCCAGAAACCAAAAAAGAGGTTTGTATAGGACGGCACACAAGCCGCCCCCATCGCAGTGCCGCGCCGCTGGAGGAAGAACCGATCCCGAAAAACGAAGAAGTTGTGCGTCAACACAAACTCCAACAACTCCATGATCAGGCCGGGCAGAGACCTATCCAGATTACTTGCATCCAGATAGAACTGAGTGGCTGCAAGTCCATCGCGGTGACCAATGCTAGAGTAGAGGGCCTCAACATCCATGGTCACCAGTAGTACATCCTCCTCCAAGACTAAGCCCTCCAGCCTCCTAAGGACGTCCGAAGTGTCTCTGACATGGGAGGGCAATGTCTCCACAAGTGGGTGCAAGTAGTGTTCAATAAATTTGCAAGTGACATCGCACAACCCACCCATGCCAGAGACAATGGGACGTCCCTGGGGCACCTTTGGGTTTTTGTGAATCTTGGGGAGGAGATAGAAAGTTGGAACCACTGGTGACTTCACTAAAAGGCCCTCATAGATCTTCTTGGGAATGATTCCCTCCTCAAATGCCCGTAACAGTATCACCTCTAGGTCATTGGCATAACCCCGCATGGGATTATGGTGGAGAGGTTCATAGGCATCCCGATCTCTGAGTTGGCGCCATGCCTCCCTCTCGTACAGTTCCACAGGCCAAATCACCACATTACCGCCTTTATCGGCGGGTTTAACAACCACGCCATCAAGGGACTGTATCTCCCTGAGTGCGGATTGTTGCTGTCTAGTAAGATTATTACCGCCACCCTTCAAGGAGAGTCGCCGAATATCTCTAGTCACCAACTCCCCAAAAATCTGAATAGGGGGGCATAGTGATAGAGGCGGGAATGTGGTGGATTTTGGCATGGTATGTTGTGGGAAGTTACCTGATGGATGGTAAGTGGACTCCGCCTCCAGTTCTTCAAGGGTAGCAATGGCTTCCTGTTCAAGGGTAGACAAAGATGGCTCGCCTGAAGTTTTTTTATGGTGTAGTTTATGTAACACCAACTTCCGTAAAAATAAATGGAGATCTTTAATCACTGAAAATAAATTAAAATTAGCCTGAGGCACAAATGACAGTCCCAGCTTAAGGACCTCAATCTGAGGAGGGGTGAGCACATGTTTGGATAGATTGATTACCTCAAGGTGCGAGTCTCTCCCTTTCTTCTGAACAGGAGGAAGAGTCCCACGTCCACCACCAGGACCTATACCTTGTTTGTTCCGAGCATTTGTGGCTCTGGTATTAGGTCTCATATTCCTGATTTTATCAGATGTGGACTCTTCATCCACTGAGGACATAGATGATGCCGAAATTGACACCATTGAAGCATGATGTTTTTTCCTAGAATGTGACACACCCCGCCACCGATAAACTTGGCCGTTATAGTCCATAACATCCCGCTAGTATTTTTTCGTTTTGGTATTCAGAATTTCTTTCTCCCATTTCGAGAACTCTTTGTCCAGTGTCTCATTATACTTGGACAGTTCATCTGGGGTTAGCTCCGAGGAAAGAAGGGTCTGGGCCTCCCCAATCTTCGTCTCAAGCTCACTGATGGACTTTTCATTCAGTTCTATCAGGAGCTGCATGAAAGTCCTGGAGCAGCCAGCCGCGGCTTCCTCCCATTTGGTTTTAATAGTTTTGTCCGAGACGGTGAAAGAGGGAAAAACCCTAACTCTAAGCCCCCTGGGGACCAACCCTCTATCCAGATACCTCTTCATAAATGCCACATTCCATCATAGACGTGTTTTTCTATTTAACATAGATTTAAGGCTGTTCATGTGATCCAGAGCAGTTCTGGAACTCAAAGAAGGTAACTCCTCCTCTCCAGCTTCAAACACCCGGTCCAATTGTGTTTCCCACACTTTTTCGCGGGCTTTAAGATCCACAGGACCCTGAGAATAGCCTGTGATAAACCACAGTAATACTGAAATATAAAAATAAAAGAGCCCCATAAGAAAAAAATTATTGGCAACAACTCAAAATAACAGTAGAACCCAGACAAGAGAGTCTTTAAATTTGCCAAATGATAGAGACACTCAGACAAGCCATAATTATAAATGTACAAAACATTTTATTTAAATAATGCTGTAGGTGTATCAATAACATATCACAAAGACATAGATAAAGGACCAGAGGGAATAAGTGCTGAGGAGGAGACACCCCACGTGTCCCGGAAATAAAGGAGAACAAGTCTCCACAAGATCCACTTATTCCCTCTGGTCCTTTTTCTATGTCTTTGTGATATGTTATTGATACACCTACAGCATTATTTAAATAAAATGTTTTGTACATTTATAATTATGGCTTGTCTGAGTGTCTCTATCATTTGGCAAATTTAAAGACTCTCTTATCTGGGTTCTACTGATGGTAATATTAGTATTATTAGTATGGTGGTTTTTATTCATAATCATTATTGTAGTTTGTTCGGGCACTGTGTGGTGGTAATATGTGGCAATGTGTTATGGGCAGCTATTAGTTCAAGTGAGTGTAATGCTCCATGGGGACCATCCTGGTCACAAGGACACTTTTCTGGGCGCTCAGTCACCTTTTGTTATGGTGCTGATAGAAGGATTTGGTGGTTGTAGGATACTGTGTCACCAAAGTGTAACTTTTTTTAATTAGTGTCACACCTATCACTTGGGAGAGAAGGCACCTCGCTGGAGAAGTGTCCACTCCTAGTGGGCTATGTATCTGTGGCGCCCCTGACCAGGTCAGGCACCACTGAGTACTGCACCCATGCTGGGGGCAGTACAATACAGGTAATCCAGAAGGCTGACCGAGGTGTGACTACACAGGCGCATAGTAATCAGGTCTCACACATATACCTTTGGGAGGACTCCTGAGAGCTTCCAGGAGGGGGCGTGGCCTCCATGTCCACTCAAGGGGTGTGGTAGAGAGCCTGGTTGCTAGGTGGCGCAGGCAGGCACAAAGGGGAAAGAGGAAGAGAGGGAGTGAGGAGTCTGTAGCAGGGAGTTGAAGAGAGAGGCGTGTGGAAGTGGAGCTCAGACAGGAGCAGCAGTGGAGAACCCACAAGTGAGCCGGTTTAGTGTGCAGCTCAGGGAGAGCAGAAGCAGACCCTGGAGCTGTTGCAGTCTAACAGCGTCTGCGCAGTGACTACTGATGGAGGAGACCAGTCACCTGGTAGTGCCACCCGAAATCCACCCAAGGCTAAAGAGAGAGCAACGGAGTGAAGAGTAAGAGGACTGCCAGGGAGGTACCAGGCCCGAAGGGGTAACAGGTCCCAGTGCAGAGATAGATCTAGCTTTCTTCTGCCAAACCTGCCTGAGGGGGCACTTCAAACCCCCAAGACGACACCACAGGGTCCACAGCCACGTAGCAAAGTGAGGGCCCATAACTCACAGGAGGCAAGCAGCCGGAGTGACCTGGTCCAGGCTACAAGCAAACGGGCCGAAACGAGGGGAGCAGCAACTTCCCTGCGTGACCCCCATAGGGACTGCAAGTCGGGGTTACCACAAACAACAAAAGGGCTAAGGAAGGCGAGTCAGTAGCCACCCTCACAAGTCAGCCTGAAGGACGCCTGGTTCCAGCCTGGTTCATCCCAGCTACGCCCGGGTTACTCACCCTGCCATCAACAGTGAGTAAAACCCCTGAAAGACATTCTGCTTGTGTTGAGTTATTCTGCACCTTGTGGTTCCACACACCTACACAGGGCCCTGGGGCTTGCCTCACTCTCGGGAGGCCACTACATCTGACTGCACCCACCATCAGCCCCAGGCACCCTTTAACCCGCAGTGGCGGTCCCCACTGACCGCAATTTCGAGAGTGGTGTCACAACAATCGCAAGAAGGTTCCCTACCTGTGACCAGAACCGTCCCACCACGTGGAGTCCCTGAAGGTAATGCACCGACACAACCACACCTGCGGGGCTTCACATATCCATCCCATGGGTTGAGCTCTTTCTTGTATGGGGTGCAGTTTGCACCCGGTGTGTGCTCCCGGTCAGGGCGCTCAGTCTCTTGCAGTAATGAGGGGCTGCGATCTGTCATCCTGTCTCCATATATCACGTTACCCTGAACGAGAGCTGGAAATTACAGATTAGTGATGTGGGGTGTCTCATAGACGCATGACATCACTAACCTAGGGCTTAGTGGCAGCTATGGGCTGCTGCCATAAACCTCTTATTACCCCGATTCCCTCCGCACCAGGGCAACGAGAAGAGTCGGGTCTAGCGCCAGAATTGGTGCATCTTATGGATCCGCCACTTCTGGGGCGGCTGTGGGCTGCTATTGTTAGGCTGGAAAGGGCCAAATAACGATGGTCCTTCCCACCCTAATAATATCAGCCCCCTGTTGTCTGCTGCACCTTGGCTAGTATTAGAAAAATGAGGGGATCCCACGTCATTTTTTTTAATAAATCAAATAATTAAAAAAAGGGGTGGAATCCCCTCTATTTTTCATAACCAGCCAAGGCACAGCAGAGAGCTGAGAGTTGCAGCCTGCAGCTGCTGCTGTTCCTGTGTAGGATATGAAAAATGGGGGGGACCCCATGTTATTTTTTTTACCCCAAAAAAAGAAAAAAAACCTAACCAAGCTGGCTATCCCTCTATGAAGCTATTCTATTATTTTTTTCTATGTATTCTTTCTTATTATCTAATCTATATGTTCTTATTATCTATCTATCCATCTAGCTATTCTTTCTATTTTTTAATATATAATCTATTCTACCTATCTATCCATTATCCTTTCCTATCATATTTTGTTTTTCCTTTAAAAAAACGCAATGACAACAATGCACCAAAAACGCACCACAAAACGCACCTACATTACAAGCATTTTTTGGGACATTTCCCGACTATCTGCGTCAAGGTGCAGTTTTGGTTGCAGTTTGTGTGCAGAAAAAACTGCAGCATGCGCATGCAGCCTTACCCAACTCCTTCTTCATTGGGAGGGAGAAGGGCAGAATTTACCATCCCGGGCAGTCCCGAAAGTGCTTCAGATGTGGTAAAACAGGTCATCTGGCCAATGACTGTACTGTGGGGAAGTGCAGCCTGTGTGGGGAAATCGGCCATATCGCTGCAGACTGCTGGGACATCAGGTGCAACCTCTGTGGTAAGATGGGCCACCCTCACAGGGACTGTCCAGATCCCTGGCACAACATCTGTAGAGTCTTCCCTGATGAGGATGTGATGGTAGCGGCAGAGACTCGGGAGGTAGCGGCAGAGACTCGGGAGGTAGTGGCAGAGGCTCAGGAGGTAGTGGCAGAGGCTCGGGAGGTAGTGGCAGAGACTCGGGAGGTAGCGGCAGAGACTCGGGAGGTAGCGGCAGAGGCTCAGGAGGTAGTGGCAGAGGCTTAGGAGGAGGATTCAATGTCGGGAGAGGTACTGATCAGCTCAGATGTCCCCCGGGAATCTACTCATGTAACACCAGAGCAGCAGGGTACGGAGGGTGCAGAAGGGAACATGGAGGTCGTCCCTCAGGTGCAGCAGCCTCAGGTAGCCCCCCCTTCAGCATCACTGTCTGTATCTGATGACTGGAGCATTAATCAGAATGAACGGAAGAAAAAGAACACGTCCTCCCGTAAACCTGAGGCAGAATATGACAGAGCTAGTAAGAAGGTCCAGAGCTCTGCAGGTTTGATGGTCGTGTCCAACAAGTATGGGGCTTTATCTGAATCAAATGATAATGATTATGAGGAAGAGTTGGGGAAACTTGAGGACGAGTGTGACAGGGACGTAGAGGACCATCCCCCGCCAAAGCGGAAGCCCCTGTCTGTAGACCCTCAGGTAGAGTCTGACATGGACACCGGTGGTGGACCGAACGTCCCTGACTCCTGATGATGGCTGTCACTCTGCTCCTTCTATATATTGTATGGTGATTGCAGGGTTTCTTTGACACTCATTTCCCACCACAGGTGTGGACTCTACTTTATTTGTGTGTATGATCTGATTATTTAGTGCTAGTGTCTATGTAACCTCAGTGATTTGTGTTTTGTATTTATGGAAGTTTTTGTTTATTATACTTGTATTTATGTTTGTTTTTTCCAATTAAAATTGACCCTATGTTCAAGAATATAACTACTATAATACTGCCCCTATGTACAAGAATATAACTACTATAATACTGCCCCTATGTACACGAATATAACTACTATAATACTGCTCCTGTGTACAAGAATATAACTACTATAATACTGCCCCTATGTACAAGAATATAACTACTATAATACTGTCCCTATGTACAAGAATATAACTACTATAATACTGCCCCTATGTACAAGAATATAACTACTATAATACTGTTCCTATGTACAAGAATATAACTACTATAATACTGCTCCTATGTACAAGAATATAACTACTATAATACTGCTCCTATGTACACAAATATAACTACTATAATACTGCTCCTGTGTACAAGAATATAACTACTATAATACTGCTCATAAGAGCAGTATTACTATGTACAAGAATATAACTACTATAATACTGCCCCTATGTACAAGAATATAACTACTATAATACTGCTCCTATGTACACGAATATAACTACTATAATACTGTTCTTATGTACAAGAATATAACTACTATAATACTGCTCATATGTACACGAATATAACTACTATAATACTGCCCATATGTACAGGAATATAACTACTATAATACTGCTCCTGTGTACAAGAATATAACTAGTATAATACTGTCCCTATGTACAAGAATATAACTACTATAATACTGCTGCCTATGTACAAGAATATAACTACTATAATACTGCTCCTATGTACACGAATATAACTACTATAATACTGCTCCTATGTACAAGAATATAACTACTATAATACTGCTCCTATGTACAAGAATATAACTAGTATAATACTGTCCCTATGTACAAGAATATAACTACTATAATACTGCTCATATGTACAAGAATATAAATACTATAATACTGCTCATATGTACAAGAATATAACTACTATAATACTGCTCATATGTACAAGAATATAACTACGATAATACTGCTCATATGTACACGAATATAACTACTATAATACTGCTCCCTATGTACAAAAATATGACTACTATAATACTGTCCCTATGTACAAGAATATAACTACTATAATACTGCTCATATGTACAAGAATATAACTACTATAATACTGCTCCTATGTACACGAATATAACTACTATAATACTGCTCCTATGTACAAGAATATAACTACTATAATACTGCTCCTATGTACAAGAATATAACTACTATAATACTGCTCATATGTACAAGAATATAACTACTATAATACTGCTCATATGTACAAGAATATAACTACTATAATACTGCTCATATGTACAAGAATATAACTACTATAATACTGCTCATATGTACAAGAATATAGCTACTATAATACTGCTCCTATGTACAAGAATATAACTACTATAATACTGCTCATATGTACAAGAATATAACTACTATAATACTGCTCATATGTACAAGAATATAACTTCTATAATACTGTCCCTATGTACAAGAATATAACTACTATAATACTGATCATATGTACAAGAATATAACTACTATAATACTGCTCATATGTACAAGAATATAGCTACTATAATACTGCTCCTATGTACAAGAATATAACTACTATAATACTGCTCCTATGTACAAGAATATAACTACTATAACACTGCTCCTATGTACAAGAATATAACTGCTATAATACTGCTCCTATGTACAAGAATATAACTACTATAATACTGCTCCTGTGTACAAGAATATAACTACTATAATACTGTCCCTATGTACAAGAATATAACTACTATAATACTGCTCATATGTACAAGAATATAACTACTATAATACTGCTCCTGTGTACAAGAATATAACTAGTATAATACTGTCCCTATGTACAAGAATATAACTACTATAATACTGCTCCTATGTACAAGAATATAACTAGTATAATACTGCTGCCTATGTACAAGAATATAACTACTATAATACTGCTCCTATGTACACGAATATAACTACTATAATACTGCTCCTGTGTACGAGAATATAACTAGTATAATACTGTCCCTATGTACAAGAATATAACTACTATAATACTGCTCATATGTACAAGAATATAAATACTATAATACTGCTCATATGTACAAGAATATAACTACTATAATACTGCTCATATGTACAAGAATATAACTACTATAATACTGCTCATATGTACACGAATATAACTACTATAATACTGCTCCCTATGTACAAAAATATGACTACTAAAATACTGTCCCTATGTACAAGAATATAACTACTATAATACTGCTCATATGTACAAGAATATAACTACTATAATACTGCTCATATGTACAAGAATATAACTACTATAATATTGCTCATATGTACAAGAATATAACTACTATAATACTGTCCCTATGTTCAAGATTCTAACTCATATAATACTGCTCCTATATACAAGAATATAACTACTATAATACTGCTGCCTATGTACAAGAATATAACTACTATAATACTGCTCCTATGTACACGAATATAACTACTATAATACTGCTCCTATGTACAAGAATATAACTACTATAATACTGCTCCTATGTACAAGAATATAACTACTATAATACTGCTCATATGTACAAGAATAAAACTACTATAATACTGCTCATATGTACAAGAATATAACTACTATAATACTGCTCATATGTACAAGAATATAACTACTATAATACTGCTCATATGTACAAGAATATAACTACTATAATACTGCTCATATGTACAAGAATATAACTACTATAATACTGCTCATATGTACAAGAATATAGCTACTATAATACTGCTCCTATGTACAAGAATATAACTACTATAATACTGCTCATATGTACAAGAATATAACTTCTATAATACTGCTCATATGTACAAGAATATAACTACTATAATACTGTCCCTATGTAGAAGAATATAACTACTATAATACTGCTCATATGTACAAGAATATAACTACTATAATACTGCTCATATGTACAAGAATATAACTACTATAATACTGCTCATATGTACAAGAATATAACTACTATAATACTGCTCATATGTACAAGAATATAGCTACTATAAGGCTATGTGCGCACGTTGCGTACAAGCCCTGCAGAAATTTCTGCAGCGATCTGAAGAGCACATGTGCGCTTTAGATCGCTGCAGAAATGTCCGTAGTGAGCGCCGATTCCATGCGCTCTGCCTGCAGCTCCTGCCATAGACCGTGCAGGAGCTGCCGGCAAAGCGCAGGAAAGAAGTGACATGTCACTTCTTTTTGCGCAGCGCTTCGGCAGTAGCCGAAGCGCTGCGCTCTTAAACGCCACGTGCGCACGGCCCCTGCACAGTCTCCATAGACTGTGCAGGGGACGCAGGACGCATGCAGTTACGCTGCGCTACAAAGCGCAGCGTAACTGCATGTTTTTACGCGACGTGCGCACACAGTCTAATACTGCTCCTATGTACAAGAATATAACTACTATAATACTGCTCCTATGTACAAGAATATAACTACTATAATACTGCTCCTATGTACAAGAATATAACTGCTATAATACTGCTCCTATGTACAAGAATATAACTAATATAATACTGTTCCTATGTACAAGAATATAACTACTATAATACTGCCCCTATGTACAAGAATATAACTACTATAATACTGCTCATATGTACAAGAATATAACTACTATAATACTGCTCATATGTACAAGAATATAACTACTATAATACTGCCCCTATGTACAAGAATATAACTACTATAATACTGCCCCTATGTACAAGAATATAACTACTATAATACTGCTCATATGTGCAAGAATATAACTACTATAATACTGCTCATATGTACAAGAATATAACTACTATAATACTGTCCCTATGTACAAGAATATAACTACTATAATACTGCCCCTATGTACAAGAATATAACTACTATAATACTGCTCATATGTGCAAGAATATAACTACTATAATACTGCTCATATGTACAAGAATATAACTACTATAATACTGTCCCTATGTACAAGAATATAACTACTATAATACTGCTCATATGTACAAGAATATAACTACTATAATACTGCTCATATGTACAAGAATATAACTACTATAATACTGCTCATATGTACAAGAATGTAACTACTATAATACTGCTCATATGTACAAGAATATAACTACTATAATACTGCTCGTATGTACAAGAATATAACTACTATAATACTGCTCCTATGTACAAGAATATAACTACTATAATACTGCTCCTATGTACAAGAATATAACTACTATAATACTGCTCATATGTACAAGAATATAACTACTATAATACTGCTCCTATGTACAAGAATATAACTACTATAATACTGCTCATATGTACAAGAATATAACTACTATAATACTGCTCATATGTACAAGAATATAACTACTATAATACTGTCCCTATGTACAAGAATATAACTACTATAATACTGCTCATATGTTCAAGAATGTAACTACTATAATACTCCTCATGTGTACAAGAATATAACTACTATAATACTGCTCATATGTACAAGAATATAACTACTATAATACTGCTCCTATGTACAAGAATATAACTACTATAATACTGCTCATATGTACAAGAATATAACTACTATAATACTGCTCCTATGTACAAGAATATAACTACTATAATACTGCTCATATGTACAAGAATATAACTACTATAATACTGCTCATATGTACAAGAATATAACTACTATAATACTGTCCCTATGTACAAGAATATAACTACTATAATACTGCTCATATGTTCAAGAATGTAACTACTATAATACTCCTCATGTGTACAAGAATATAACTACTATAATACTGCTCATATGTACAAGAATATAACTACTATAATACTGCTCCTATGTACAAGAATATAACTACTATAATACTGTCCCTATGTACAAGAATATAACTACTATAATACTGTCCCTATGTACAAGAATATAGCTACTATAATACTGCTCCTATGTACAAGAATATAACTACTATAATACTGTCCCTATGTACAAGAATATAACCACTATAATACTGCTCCTATGTACAAGAATATAACCACTATAATACTGCTCCTATGTACAAGAATATAACTACTATAATACTGCTCCTATGTACAAGGATATATCTACTATAATACTGCTCCTATGTACAAGAATATTACTACTATAATACTGCTCACAATGTATAAGAATATAACTACTATAATACTGCTCCTATACACCTATGTACAAGAATATATAATAGTATAAGACTGCCCCTATGTACAAGAATATAATTACTATAATATTGCTACTATGTACAAGAATATAATTACTATAATACTGCCCCCTCTACAGGGTAGGACTGGTCCACCAGTGCACCGGGGAATCCTCTGGTGGGCCCTGGATTCCCAGTGGGCCCCAATGGTTTATATTTGTGGGGTACCACGGACTTGTTACTGTGGGCTGGGCACAGGTGTTTCTTATTGCCAGCAGACTGGGCCCCCATGCTCTGATGGGCCCCCAACTTTTCCATCATAAGCTGCAGTGATTTTATAAATTCTGTACGATCTGTGCAGTTTCCGCGGTTGCAGAATGACCTGTGGTGACATCACATGTGACTCACCAAAGATCCTTGCACTGCATGAGTCCAGGTCTGCACAACAGGGCCGCCATCAGGGCATTACTACTGTGCCTGGTGTACCGGGCCCGGTGAAGAGAGGGGGCCCGGACAGGCCCGGGGTAATTACTTAGCTTTGTTAAGCCCCGGGCAGGCCAGGCCTCCCCTCTTCACCGAGCCCCAGTCACAGCCGCAGCAGAGGGGCCCGGCTGTGTCGTTTCAGCCACTGCACACATGGCTAAATTGCAAGCGAAGCCCTTCTAGGGCATCACATGCAAATTAGCCATGTGGCCGGAAGCGAGGCAGTGGAGCAGGGAGGCGGCACGTCATCACACAGCACTGTGATGAGGTCATCACTCTGCACCTCATCACAGTGCTGCTGCGGGCAATGCGGAGGTGGTGAGGATGCGGCATCCTATGGGGAAAGGTAGGAGTTCGGTGAGCTGAACATCGCCGTGGGTGGTGGGGGGCGCCCTTCCCTTGCTTTAGCACAGGAGTTGGAACCTCGGGCCTGCGATGAGTTTTTGTGATGTCCCCAGATTCCCCGGGGCAGCAGTGCTCGGGTGCTTACACTTATAAATGTGATCAGGACTTGCTGTGTGCCTGGAGTCCGCCCTCCGGTGTTGTGTGCCCGCTCTCCAGTGCTGTCTAGCCCCCCCCCACAGTGCTATCTAGCCCCCCCACAGTGCTGTGTGCAGCCCCCCCCACAGTGCTGTGTGCATCCCCCCCCACAGTGCTGTGTGCAGCCCCCCCCACAGTGCTGTGTGCAGCCACCCCCACAGTGCTGTGTGCAGCCCCCCCACAGTGCTGTGTGCAGCCCCCCCACAGTGCTGTGTGCAGCTCCCCCACAGTGCTGTGTGTAGCCCCCCTACAGTGCTGTGTGCAGCCCCCCCACAGTGCTGTGTGCAGCCTCCCCACAAGGCAGTGTGCAGCCCCCCCTACAGTGCTGTGTGCAGCCCCCCATAGTGCTGTCTGCAGCCCCGCACAGTGCTGTGTGCAGCCCCCCACAGTGCTGTGTATAGCACCCTCCAGTGTTGTGTTCCCTCTAATGCTGTGTACCACCCCCAATGATGTTTTCCCCCCTAGTGATGGCTGTGCTCTGCAATTGCTGTCCGTGCCACCCTAGTGATGTCCGTGCCCCCCTAGGGATGTCTGTGCCCCCTAGGGATGTCTGTGCCCCCTAGGGATGTCTGTGCATCCCCCTAGTGATGTCTGTGCGCCCCCTAGTGATGTCGGTGCGCCCCCCCTATATAGAGAGAAGGTATGCACACCAGTGACTATACAAGGGGGATACATGTAAAACAGAAACTGCTGTGTGAATACTGCCCTGAAAAATACAATAGCTATATGTGAAAATTAAAATATGACAATGGAATCTGCATAACTACCATGAACATATGAAGAAAGAGAAATTTAGCTATTGAATTGATCAATGCAACAGAGCCCCAAAACCTTGTCACGGTATTCTCTTATATTGGGGTCCCTAGCTAATGTGTGTCCTCTCATGCAGTTAAACAACTTACCGTGTATGGGAAGCTGAGACCCAGGCTATATATGTATGATGTGGACCGGAAATAGGTATGGGTGGGGTTGGGTTCACAAATGAAAGACTACAAACAAATTAAGAAATAACGTCTGGAACACCATTCTAATGCGGGCTTTACATGAGACGATCTATCGTGCGACAGATCGTTGGGGTCACGGTTTTCGTGACGCACATCCGGCATCGCTTGCGACGTCGGCCCGTGTGACACCTATGAGCGTCTGTAAATGATCGCAAATCGGTTACGAATCGCGAGTCGTGTACAGGTCGCTCATTTTTAAAAAAAACGTTTTATCTTCTTTGCGCCGGTTGTTCATCATTCCCGGGGTAGCAAACTTCGCTCTGTGTGACACCCCGGGAACGATGAACACAGCTTACCTACGTCTCGCGGCACCCGCCGGCAATGCGGAAGGAAGAAGGTGGGTGGGATGTTACGTTCCGCTCATCTCCGCCCCTCCGCTTCTATTGGCGGGCGGCTGTGTGACGACACTGTGACGCCGAACGTCCCTCCCCCTTCAGGAAGTGGATGTTCGCCGCCCACAGTGAGGTCGCTCGTCAGGTAAGTACGTGTGACAGGGGTTTAACGACTTTGGGTGACACGGGCAGCGATTTGCGCATGACGCACAAACGATGGGGGTGGGTACGATCGCTCGTGAAATCGCACGATAGATCGTACCGTGTAAAGCCCGCTTAAGTCTGAACTGGGTGCAAAAACCTAAAACCCCCTTACATAGTCACTTTTGTGCATACCTTCTCTCTATATAGTGACTTTTTTTTAGGTTTCTGCACCCAGTTCAGACTTAGAATGTTGTTCCAGACCTTATTTTTTAATGTGGCCCCCTAGTAAATATATGTGAGACCCCCTAGTGACGTCTGTGCGTCCCCCTAGTGATGTCTGTAATGTAATTTTTTGAGGGAAATACTTCATCTGGAACAACTTCAAGGGTGCTAACACTTTTGGCCGTGTGTGTTTGAGTATATATACTGTATGTGTGTGTGTATATGTATGTATGTATGTGCGTATATATATATATATATATATATATATATATATATATATATATATATCTACACACTAGCAGTAGTTCCCAGTGTTGCCTGGGATAGTAACTGCCTCTTTCCCACTTTTCTTCTCTTCTAGCCTCTGTCTGTCTCTTTCCCTGTCTATCTCTTCCCTTTGTGTGTGTCTCTGTGTGTCTGTCTTCTTCCCTGTCTGTCTCTTTTCCTGTTTGTCCCTGTCTGTCTCTTTCCTTGTGTGTCTGTCTCTGTGTGTCCGTCTCTGTGTTTGTCTCTGCCTCTTTCCCTGACTGCCTCTTTCCCTCTCTGCTTCTTTCTGTCTGTCTCTGTCTCTCTCTGTCTCTTTCCCTGTCTTTCTCTGTCTGTCTCAGTCTCTCTCTCTGTCTCTCTTGATATATGTCTCTCCACCAATATCATATTACCTCACACATAAGCTTACTATACTAAGAATATCCTTCGTTGCCTATAGCAACCTATCACAGCTCCTATTACTAACCTGTAGCTCCCAGCTCCATTGACTTTAATAAAGGCAGGTTTTTTGGAGAGTAACTGTAAACTGCAGCGTTACATTTTCCACTCAAAATAATAGTCTATAATGTTCCCTGAGTCTCATGAGGCGTCTTTGCAAAATTTCGTGATGGTAAATGTCCCTGTGTGCCTCTTTCCCTGACTTCCTCTTTCTGTTTGTCTCTCTTCCTGTCTTTCTGTCTCTCTCTCTGTCTGTTTCTTTCCCTGTCCTTCTCTTTCCCTGTCTGTCTCTTTCCCTGTCTGTCTCTTATTCTGTCTCTCTCCCTGCCTGTCTTTTTCACTGTCTGTCTCTGTCTCTTTCCCTGTCTTTCTCTGTCTCTCTCTCTCTCTTTCTGTTTTTTTCCCTGTCTGCCTCTTTCCCTGTCTGCCTCTTTTCCTGTCTGCCTCTTTCCCTGTCTGCCTCTTTCCCTGTCTGCCTCTTTCCCTGTCTGTCTCTGTCTCTCTCCCTGTCTGTTTCTCTCTATCTGTCTCTCCGCTGCTATCATATCACCTCACACATAAGCTTATTATACTAAAAATATCCTTTGTTGCCTATAGCAACCAATTACAGCTCCTATTAATAACCTGTAGCTCCCAGCTCCATTGACTTTAATGGAAGCAGGTGTTTTGGAGAGTAACTGTAAACTGCAGAGTTAAATTTTCCACTCAAAACAATAGTCTGACGTTCCCTGGGTCACATGGGGCGTCTGTGCAAAATTTTGTCATTATAAATGTGACGGTGCGGATTCCTTTAGCGGACATACACACACACACATATATATACACACACGTACATACATACATACACACATACATTAAGCCTTATATAATTATATATATATATATACAGTACAGACCAAACGTTTGGACACACCTTCTCATTCAAAGATTTTTTTTATTTTTATGACTCTAAAAATTGTAGAGTCAAATTGAAGGCATCAAAACTATGAATTAACACATGTGGAATGAAATACTTAAAGTGTGAAACAACTGAAATTATGTCTTATATTCTAGGTTCTTTAAAGTAGCCACCTTTTGCTTTGATTACTGCTGTGCACACTCTTGGCATTCTCTTGATGAGCTTCAAGAGGTAGTCACCAGAAATGGTCTTCCAACAGTCTTGAAGGAGTTCCCAGAGATGCTTAGCACTTGTTGGCCCTTTTGCCTTCACGCTGCGGTCCAGCTCACCCCAAATCATCTCGATTGGGTTCAGGTCTGGTGACTGTAGAGACCAGGTCATCTGGCGTAGCCCCCCATCACTCTCCTTCTTAGTCAAATAGCCCTTACACAGCCAGGAGGTGTGTTTGGGGTCATTGTCCTGTTGAAAAATAAATGATGGTCCAACTAAACGCAAACGGATGGAATAGCACACCACTGCTATTAATAAATTATTAAATCCCCAATAGTGTCACCAGCAAAGCACCCCCACACCATCACACCTCCTCCTCCATGCTTCACGGTGGGAACCTGCCACGTAGAGTCCATCCGTTCACCTTTTCTTTTGGTCTGTACTGTATATGTATATATATATATATATATATATATATATATATATATATATATATATATATATATACATATATATACACACAGAGTCAGACTGGGGTGTAAGGGGCCTACCAGGGAAATTGCCTCTAGAGGCCCGCACTATATCTACCATAAACGTTTTTATTACTTGATCATTTCCGGCTTCTCTCAGTATAACATGCGCCTATTTGCAAACTCTACAGTGCGCATTAGAGCCCTGTCCTGTGCCTGCAGATAGCGCAGGATTTCTTGTAGCATCTTATTTATTGTAGATAATATTGGAATCTGTGATTACAGTCAGTCGCAGTTTTTCTTACACACGGACGTTCCTTGTCCTAGGAAAACCACCGAGTCCATCAGCCAAATAATATTCAAGAAGAAGCAGAATGTTATCCAGCGTCTTCACATGGAAAAGATTACTAATGTTAATCCACCAATGCCGCTATGTATCCACCATATAGGGAAATCCCCGATAAGGCTATGTTCACACAGGGCTTTTTTGGTGCTTTTTTTTCCTGACCAAAACCTGATCTTGTGGCAGGAAATCTCCTGAGTCATCTGCGTTTTTGGTGCAGATTTGCTGCTTTTTTTTTTTTTTCTACAAAATGGGTTGTATCAATGAAAAAACACATTCTTTAAAAACCTGACCAAAAACACAGCTATTTGACAAAACCGTCAGGAAAAAAACCTGATGTGTTTGTGTGTGCGCATGAGATTTCAGAAATCTCATAGACTTTGCTGGGACTGTAAAAAGCAGCTTTTTATTAGCATGGATTTGCATTAACCCCTTCACCCCCGGCCACTAAAACACCCTAATGACCGGGCCATTTTTTGCAATTCTGACCAGTGTCACTTTGACAGGTTATAACTCTGGAACGCTTCAACGGATCCTGGCGATTCTGAGATTGTTTTTTCGTGACATATTGTACTTCATGTCAGTTGTAAATTTAGGCCGATACTTTTTGCGTTTATTTGTGAAAATTTAGGAAATTGTGCGAAAATGTTGACAATTTCGCAATTTTCAAACTTTGAAAATTTATGCCCATAAATCTGAGAGATATCTCACACAAAATAGTTACGAAATAACATTTCCCACTTGTCTACTTTACATCAGCACAATTTTCGAAAGAAATTTTTTTTTCGTTAGGAAGTTAGAAGGGGTCAAAGTTCATCAGCAATTTCTAATTTTTCCAACAAAATTTACAAAATAATTTTTTTAGGGACCACATCACATTTGAAGTGACTTTGAGAGGCCGAGGTGACAGAAAATACCCAAAAGTGACCCCATTCTAAAAACTGCACCCCTCACACTGCTCAAAACCACATCCAAGAAGTTTATTAACCCTTTAGGTGCTTCACAGGAACCAAAGCAATGTGGAAGGAAAAAATGAAAATTTTACTTTTTAACACAAAAATGTTACTTTAGCCATAAAATTTTCATTTTTACAAGGGAAAAAAGAGAAAGTGCACCCTACAATTTATTGTGCATTTTCTCCTGAGTACGCTGATACCCCATATGGGGTAAAAATCAATTGTTTGGGTGCACGGCAGAGGTCGAAAGGGAAGGAGCGCCATTTGCATTTTTGAACGCACAATTAGCTGCACTCATTAGCGGACGCCATGTCAGGTTTGAAGACCCCCTGAGGTGCCTAAACAATGCAGCTCCCCAACAAGTGACGCCATTTTGGAAACTAGAGCCCTCAAATAATTTTTCTAGATGTTTGGTGAGCACTTTGAACACCTGGGGGCTTCACAGAAGTTTATAACGTTGAGCCGTGAAAAGAAAAAAAAAATATTTTACCACAAAACTGTTGCTTCAACTAGGTAGCTTTTTTTTCACAAGGGTATCGGGAAAAAATGCAACATAAAATGTATTGTCCATTTTCTCCTGAGTACGCAGATACCTCATATGTGGTGGAAATCAAATGTTTGGGCACACGGCAGACCTTGAAAGGGAAGGAGAGCCATTTGAATTTTTGAACGCAAAATTAGCTGCACTCATTAGCGGACGCCATGTTGGGTTTGAAGACCCCCTGAGGTGCCTAAACAATGGAGCTCCCCCACAAGTGACCCCATTTTGGAAACTAGAGCCCTCAAATAATTTTTCTAGATGTTTGGTGAGCACTTTGAACACCTGGGGGCTTCTCAGAAGTTTATAACGTTGAGCCGTGAAAAGAAAAACATTTTTTTTTACCACAAAACTGTTGCTTCAACTAGGTAGCTTTTTATTTCACAAGGGTATCGGGAAAAAATGCAACATAAAATGTATTGTCCATTTTCTCCTGAGTACGCAGATACCTCATATGTGGTGGAAATCAAATGTTTGGGCACACGGCAGAGCTCGAAAGCGAAGGAGCAGCATTTGAATTTTTGAACGCAAAATTAGCTGCACTCATTAGCGGACGCCATGTCGGGTTTGAAGACCCCCTGAGGTGCCTAAACAATGGAGCTCCCCCACAAGTGACCCCATTTTGTAAACTAGAGCCCTCAAATAATTTTTCTAGATGTTTGGTGAGCACTTTGAACACCTGGGGGCGTCACAAAAGTTTATAAAGTTGAGCTGTGAAAAGAATTTTTTTTTTTTTACCACAAAACTGTTGCTTCAACTAAGTAGCTTTTTTTTTCCACAAGGGTATCAGGAAAAAATACACCATGAAATTTATAGTGCATTTTTTCCTAAGTACGACGATACCTCATATGTGGTGGAAAGTAATTGTTTGGGCGCATGGCGGGGCTCAGAAGAGAAGGAGCACCATTTGACAGCAAAATTTGTTTGAATCATTAGCGGATACCATGTCACGTTTGGAGACCCCCTGAGGTGCCTAAACAGTGGAGCTCCCCCACAAGTGACCCCATTTTGGAAACTAGACCCCTCAAGGAGTTTATCTAGATGTTTGGTGAGCCCCAAGGGGCTCCACAGAGGTCGATAATGTTGAGCCATGAATACAATTTTCTTTTGTTTTACCACAGAACTGTTACTTGAACCAGGTAGCTTTTTTTCACAAGGGTATCAGGAAAAAATGCACCATAAAACGTATTGTGCAATTTCTCCTGAGTACGCAGATACCTCACATGTGGTGGAAAGTAATTGTTGGGCGCATGGCGTGGCTCAGAAGAGAAGGGCACCATTTGACAGCAAAATTGGTTGGAATCATTAGCGGACGCCATGTCACATTTTTAGACCCCCCCTATGGTGCCTAAACAGTGGAGCTCCCCCACAAATTACCCCATTTTGGAACTAGACCCCTCAAGGAATTTATCTAGATGTTTAGTGAGCCCCTTGTACCCCCAAGGGCGCCACTGAAAGTTGATAACGTTGAACCGTGAAAATTATTTATTTTTTTTAAAATTTTTGCAGCAACAAGGTAGCTTTTTTTTTTCTTTTTACAACGGTATCAGGAAAAAATGCACCATAAAACGTATTGTGCAATTTTTCCCGAGTACGCAGATACCTCATATGTGGTGGAAATCAATTGTTTGGGCGCATGGCGGGGCTCAGAAGACAAGGAACGCCATTTGACTTTTCAAACGCACAAACGCAGTGCACTGATCGGCCGCTGCAGGAGGCACAGTCGGATGAGATACAAAAAGCGCTGGGATACGGTAAAAAAACAAAAGTCACGCCAAAAATTGAGCAGGGATGCTGATCCGCGCTCAGCAGGACACACGGACAGATGCGATACTTTTTTTTCCGTATCCCCGACGCTTTTTGTATCGCATCAGTCCGTGCATCCCGCCGAGCGCTGATCAGGGATGCACATAACGGATCGGCATCCCTGCTAAATTTTTGGCGTGACTTTTTTTTCCGTATCCCCGATGCTTTTTGTCACGCCAAAAATTGAGCAGGGATGCCGATCCGTTATGTGCATCCCTGATCAGCGCTCGGCGGGACGCACGGACTGATGCAATACAAAAAGCGTCGGGGATACGGGAAAAAAAAAGTCCCGCCGAAAACTGACCACGGATGCAGATACGTTATCTGCATCCCTGATCAGCGCTCGGCGGGACGCACGAGGTGTAAAAATGGACAGGGGATAGAGGAAAAAAAGAAAAAAAAAAGTTATACTCACAGTACCCAGAGGAGTAGCAGGAGGAACAGAAGGCAAGCGAGATAGACAGCTGTACAGGAGCCGCAGGCAGGAAGTTGGACAGCTCAGCAGAAGACCCAGGAAGAAGGACCCAGCGATGGAGGCAGATGTGATCGGCCGGTGAAGCGCGTCATAGCACGATCGCTCCAATCAGTGCTGCAGGGGCTGGGGGCGGCATGTTTGAGATCCACCTATGATCTGCTGTACCTACTACAGCACATCATAGCCGGATCTCACAGTATCGCACTATTTCCGGCATTATTTTTACCGAAATCAGTGTGAAAGATGTGGTTGGCGGTTCAGATTTGAACAGCCAATCACATCGATCGTCGATGGGGGGTGGCGATGCCACCCCCCCTGGGGTGAAGCAAAGGTCCCCTGCTGTAAGAAACAGCAGGGGACATCATTTGAAAGCCGTTGCAATGGCCACGGCAATCAAATGAACTTTAGGCCGTAAAATTACGTCCCTGGTCGTTAAGTCACGTTAAAATAGGACGTAATTTTACTGCCCGCGGTCGTGAAGGGGTTAAACCAAGGTAAATCTACAGCTAAAAAAATGTACCAAAAAAGCTCTGTGTGAACATACCCTAAGGCCATGTGCGCACTAGAAACTGACTTTTTCTTAAGGAAAAAATGGACTCTCTGAAAGAATCCTGCACCTGCGGTAAAAAACCGCACCAAAATCCGCATTTCAGACGTAAATACATTTGAACAGCGCGCTGGGACTGGGCCCCGCCCCCGACGTGCAGCAACGTGATGAGATCAGCACATTGCTGACGTCATCACAGTGCTGCGGGCGCCACACTGGATTCATCAGGAAGCGAGCGCTCCATGGAGGAGCCGAAGAGACAGGTGTAATTAATGGAGATGTGTGGGGAGGGGCTGAGGACACATAACGGGGAACATTTGTGAAGGAGACACAGCTTTGTGACAGGCAGAGGAGGAGTACTGTATTCCGAGGGAGGGGGGAGGCAGGAGTGTGTAGTGATGGGGTAGTGTAATTTGTGTCTGCAGGGGGTGGTGATGTGGGGTGCAATGTATTATGTCTGGGGAGGGGGTAATGGAGGGTGCATTGTATTGTATGTGGGGGAGGGGTAATGGAGGGTGCACTGTATTGTGTGTGTGTATGTGTGTGGGGAGTGATGGAGGGTGCATTGTATTGTGTGTGTGTGTGTGTGTGTGTAGGGGGTGATGGGGGGTGCATTGTATTGTGTGTGTGTGTGTGTGTGTGTGTGTAGGGGGTGATGTATTGTGTGTGTGTGTGTGTAGGGGGTGATGTATTGTGTGTGTGTGTCTGTAGGGGGTGATGCATTGTGTGTCTGTGTAGAGGGTGATGGGGGGGTGCATTGTGTGTGTGTGTAGGGTGTGATGGGGGATGCATTGTATTGTGTGTGTGTGTGTAGGGGGTGATGGGGGGTGCATTGTATTGTATGTGGGGGAGGGGTAATGGAGGGTGCACTGTATTGTGTGTGTGTGTGTGTGGGGAGTGATGGGGGGCTGCATTGTGTGTGTGTGTGTGTATAATGGGTGATGGGGGGTGCATTGTATTGTGTGTGTGTGTGTGTAGGGGGTGATGCATTGTGTGTGTGTGTGTGTAGAGGGTGATGGGGGGGCGCATTGTGTGTAGGGTGTGATGGGGGATGCATTGTATTGTGTGTGTGTGTGTGTGTGTGTGTGTGGAAGGGGGGGGGGTGATGGGGGGTGCATTGTATTTTGTGTGTGTGTAGGGGGTGATAGGGGATGCATTGTATTGTGTGTGTGTGTAGGGGGTGATGGGGGGTGCATTGTATTGTGTGTGTGTGTGTGTGTGGGGGGGGGGTGATGGAGGGTGCATTGTATTGTGTGTGTGTGTGTAGGGGGTGATGCATTGTGTGTGTGTAGAGGGTGATGGGGGGGTGCATTGTGTGTGTGTGTGTGATGGGGGATGCATTGTATTGTGTGTGTGTGTAGGGGGTGATGGGGGGTGCACTGTATTGTGTGTGTGTGTGTGTGTGTGTGGGGAGTGATGGGGGGCTGCATTGTGTGTGTGTGTGTGTATAATGGGTGATGGGGGGTGCATTGTATTGTGTGTGTGTGTGTGTGTGTGTGTGTAGAGGGTGATGGGGGGGTGCATTGTGTGTGTGTGTAGGGTGTGATGGGGGATGTATTGTGTGTGTAGGGTGTGATGGGGGATGTATTGTGTGTGTGTGTGTGTGCATGTGTAGGGGGTGATGGGGGGTGCATTGTATTGTGTGTGTGTGTAGGGGGTGATGGGGGGTGCATTGTATTGTGTGTGTGTGTAGGGAGTAATGGGGGTGCATTGTATTTGTGTGTGTGTGTAGCAGTTGATGGAGGGGTGCATTGTGTGTGGGGTGGTAATGGAGCGTGTATTGTGTGTGTGTGTATGGGTAATGGGGGTGCATTGTAGTGTGTGTTTGTGTGTAGCAGGTGATAGGGGGGTGCATTGTAATGTGTGTGTGTGTGTGTGTGTGTGTGTGTGTGTGTGTGTGTGTGTTTGGAGGGGGTGATGCATTGTAGTGTGTGTGTGGGGGGGTGATGCATTGTATTTTGTGTGTGTGTGTATGTAGGGGGTGATGGGGGGGTGCATTGTGTGTGTAGGGTGTGATGGGGGATGCATTGTATTGTGTGTGTGTGTGTGTGTGTGTGTGTAGGGGGTGGTGGAGGGGTGCATTGTGTGTGTGTGTGTGTGTGTGTAGGAGGTGATGGGGGGGTGCATTGTGTGTGTGTAGGGGCTGATGGACGGTGCATTGTGTGTGTGTGTGTAGGGAGTAATGGGGGTGCATTGTGTGTGTAGGGAGTAGTGGGGGTGCATTGTATTGTGGGTGTGTGTGTAGGGGGTGATGGGGGGTGCATTGTGTGTGGGGGGGGTAATGGAGCGTGTATTGTGTGTATGGGTAATGGGGGATGCATTGTATTGTGTGTGTAGGAGGTGATGGGGGGTGCATTGTATTGTGTGTGTGTGTGTTTGGAGGGGGTGATGGGGGGGTGCATTGTATTGTGTGCGTGGAGAGATGGTAGTGGGGGGTGCATGGTATTTGTGTGTGTGTGTGTGTGTGTGTGTGTGTAGGGTGTGATGGGGGATGCATTGTATGTGTGTGTGTATGGTGTGATGGGGGATGCATTGTATGTGTGTGTGTATAGTGTGATGGGGGATGCATTGTATTGTGTGTGTAGGGGGTGATGGGGGGTTGCATTGTATGTGTGTGTGTATGGTGTGATGGGGGATGCATTGTATTGTGTGTGTGTGTGTGTGTGTGTGTGTGTGATGGGTGCATTGTGTGTGTGTGTGTGTGTGTGTGTGTGTGGTAATGCGGGGTGCATTGTGTGTGTGTGTGTGTAGCGGGTGATGGGGGGATGTATTGTGTGTGGGGGGGTAATGGAGCGTGTATTGTGTGTGTGTGTGTGTGTGTGTGTGTGTAGGGGGTGATGGGGGGGTGCATTGTATTTGTGTGTGTAGCGGGTGATGGGGGGGATGTATTGTGTGTGGGGGGGGTAATGGAGCGTGTATTGTGTGTGTGTGAGGGTAATGGGGGTGCATTGTAGTGTGTGTGTGTGTGTGTAAGGGGTGATCGGGGGTGCATTGTGTGTCTGTAGGGGGTCATGGGGGGGGTGCATTGTATTGTGTGTGTGTATGTGTTTGGAGGGGGTGATGGGGGGGTGCATTGCATTGTGTGCGTGGGGAGATGGTAATGGGGGGTGCATGGTATTTGTGTGTGTGTATGTAGTGGGTGATGGGGGGATGTATTGTATTGTGTGTGTGTGTGTGTGTGTGTGTGTGTGTGTGTGGAGAGGGGCGCGGAGTCATTAATCGAGCTATAGTTACATTTAATACTCAAAATTTTCGTTTCATTCACCATGCACAGGCCTGAGTGGGCCCCGACACCCAGCCTTTCAATCGTAAACTTCAGTGATCATACAAGTTCTGTATGATCACTGAAGTTTTCGCAGTTGCAGGACCTTTATGTGTCATGTGACTCACCAAAGGTCCTAACGGTGCACTGCGGGAGTCCCCAGGCCTGCACCGACTGCGCTGGTATTCAGATGTATGCGCGTCTTTCAGGCGCGCAATACATTTGTACAGTGCGGCCGGTGACAGGAGGGAGAGCAGCTCTGCTCAGCCCCGCAATGTACCGTCATCGCCAGGGCTGCAGGGGAGCGCGCCTCAGTCCTGCACCGACATCATCATCACCGGGGCCGCAGCTGCAGGGATGAAGAGGAGGACGCGCAGGCACAGATAAGCGCTCCAGAGGAGCCGAAGATGTACTTTTATATGAGGGGCTGCGGGTGGGGGAGGAGCAGTGTTATTTTACAAGTGGTATTAAGAAGCGGTGGGGGACTTTATGGAGCATATTATGGGGCAGTGGGGGCCATAATAGGGCAGTGGGGGCCATAATAGGGCAGTGGGGGCCATAATAGGGCAGTGGGGGACATTATAGGGCAGTGGAAGGACATTATAGGGTAATGGGGGCCATAATAGGGCAGTGGGGGCCATAATAGGGCAGTGGGGGACATAATAGGGCAGTGGGGGACATTATAGGGCAGTGGAAGGACATTATAGGGTAATGGGGGCCATTATGAAGCAAATTCGAGCATTATAGGTCAGTGGGGGACGTTGTGAAAGAAATTGGTACATTATAGGGCAATGGGGGCCATTATGAAGCAAATTGGAGCATTATAGGGCAATGGGGGACATTATGAGGCATCAAAGATTTTGGAAGGCAGCATAGTATAATGAGGAGGGGGGGGATTTATACAGGGATGTAGTTGGGGGAGATATTATAGAAAGAGAAATTTTGGGGGGGACATTTTGGAAAGGGGCACTTTGTGGGACTATTTTGGAGAGGAGCAGTGTGTGGGGGGATATTTTGTGCAGGAAGCAATTAACAACCCCTTCTGATTCCACTTGTTTCCCCAGACATTATTAAATAAAAGGGGCCAGGATGAGGGACATAATTACTATATGGGGCCAGAATGAGGGACATACATTATTAGTTTATGGTGGCACGTGGGGCATAATTACTGTAGGGGCAAGTTAGGGGACATTATTACTGATGAAATATAAGTTAATTTTGAGGATACTGTCTCCAATGGGGAAACAAGAGTCTGACGTGGTGTAGAAATTGGGGAAATAGTGAGGAATGTGCCCTGGGAGTTATCGGCTATAGGTGACTGTTATTTTCTGCAGAGACACGTCATGGCAGGAAGAAGTGATGACGGTCAGCGCCGGATGAAGAGAAAAAGCGAAGATGAATAAAGTCAGCTAGAGACGTCACTGGTAAGTCAGTCACGGTATTTCTCCCTTGTATGTGGTTGTATTCGGTCACTATGTGGTCTGTTCACGGTGTGGTGGTATTTCTCCCTTGTATGTGGCTGTATTTGTTCACTGTTTGGTGGTAATATGTGGTCTGGTCACGGTGTGGCGGTATTTCCCCCTTGTATATGGTATTATTGATTTTGGTATAGTGGATTGTGTTGTGTATGGAGGTCACTTTTTCTCTCTATAAGGGGGAGATTTTTTCCAGTAGAAATTAAATACTTAAACATTTAACCCCTCCCCTCCCTGTCCTGCCCTGTCCTGTGACTATTACACTGCAGTAAATATGCACTTACAGAGAATCTCCAGTGAAAACAAGTAATCACCTTTACTAAGGCCACGTTCACACGCTGAGTATTCAGTGAGTTTTTTTTACCTCAGTATTTGAAGCCAAAACTAGGAGCAGTAAAATCAGAGAAAAAGTGTGTGAACGTGGCCTAAAGATAAGTGATTACTTATTCATCAGTGGGGTCCGATTGCTGGGACCTGCACCGCTCGTGCAACTTTTATCCCCCATTACACTGGAGCTCGTGTCCGACTCGACCCCTGATCAATTCATTCCCTCAGTGGCTGCGAGCGCTGCGCTTGTTATTATCCGGCTGCTCCACAGAGAATGAATGGAGCTGCGGTCACACATCCCACCCCACAGAGGATGAATGGAGCTGCGGTCACACATCCCACCCCACAGAGGATGAATGGAGCTGCGGTCACACATCCCACCCCACAGAGGATGAATGGAGCTGCGGTCACACATCCCACCCCACAGAGGATGAATGGAGCTGCGGTCACACATCCCACCCCACAGAGGATGAATGGAGCTGCGGTCACACATCCCACCCCACAGAGGATGAATGGAGCTGCTGTCACACACCTCACCCCACAGAGGATGAATGGAGCTGCGGTCACACATCCCACCCCACAGAGGATGAATGGAGCTGCGGTCACACACCCCACCTGCTGCTGCAAAAAGTTCCCCAATCTTCCGATCGGTGCGGTTTCCACTGGTCTGGTTCCACCGATCAATAAGTTATCACCAACCTACGCTGTGGATCGGTGATAACTTGTTTTCACCAAAGACCCCATTACTGCAAACGACTATAATTGTACATCCCAGTTATGGTGCACAATATAGATGTGCAGGAGCTGCCTGTGTATACAGTCAAAGCAGCACAATAATGGGGATAACACTAATGGGTGTTTATATTTAGCTGTAGGGTGGGCCCCTGGAGTCAATTCTCCTGGTGGGCCCCAGACACCCCAGTCTGCCCCTGTCGCAGCGTGTAAAGCCCCTTTAGAGTCAGTAGTGTTGGTGTGCAGCATTACCCCTCCATACACTCTTCCATCTGGAGACTGGTGAATATTTGTCTTCTGTTTCCACCGTCACACATTACATAATTATCAGTAATGATCGGCCCCGGTCTCTGTACTGGATGTGACCAGTCATTCTGTGGGGACAGAGGCCTATAAAAGCCGCACTATAGTTTCCAAAATAGTGTTACATGTTGGATAAACCCTTCTCTAGTCCTGTGTATTCTGACAACACTGCTCTATAGACAGATCAGGCTTTTTTTTTTACATATACAGTATTTATACTGAGGACCCTCCTGTACTATCACCACATATAGGCTATGTGCGCACGCTGCGTTTTTTTCTGACCACAAAGATGCAGCGTTTCAGGCCCCAAAAAAACACAAAAAATTGCATCCACCAGAAAAAAAAGCATCAAACAAACCGCATGTGTTTTTGCTGCATTTTTGTCCGATGCATTCAATAGGTGAAAAATGGAAATTCATGCAGTTTTGAGACCCTGATGAGTATTTACATATAGCCTAAGATAATGACACTGAGGGTACAGGATAATGACACTGACACTGGGGATACAGGATAATGACAATGGGGATACAGGATAATGACACTGGGGGTACAGGATAATGACAGTGACACTGGGGGTACAGGATAATGACAGTGACACTGGGGGTACAGGATAATGACAGTGACACTGGGGGTACAGGATAATGACAGTGACACTGGGGGTACAGGATAATGACAGTGACACTGGGGATACAGGATAATGACACTGACACTGGGGGTACAGGATAATGACACTGGGGGTACAGGATAATGACACTGGGGATACAGGATAATGACACTGGGGATACAGGATAATGACACTGGGGGTACAGGATAATGACACTGGGGGTACAGGATAATGACACTGGGGATACAGGATAATGACACTGGGGATACAGGATAATGTCACTGGGGGTACAGGATAATGACACTGATACTGGGGATACAGGATAATGACAATGGGGATACATGATAATGACACTGACACTGGGGGTACAGGATAATGACACTGACACTGGGGGTACAGGATAATGACACTGACACTGGGGGTACAGGATAATGACACTGACACTGGGGGTACAGGATAATGACACTGGGGGTACAGGATAATGACACTGGGGGTACAGGATAATGACACTGGGGGTACAGGATAATGACACTGGGCGTACAGGATAATGACACTGGGCGTACAGGATAATGACACTGGGGGTACAGGATAATGACACTGGGGGTACAGGAGAATGACACTGGGGGTACAGGATAATGACGCTGACACTGGGGGTACAGGATAATGACACTGGGGGTACAGGATAATGACACTGACACTGAGGGTACAGGATAATGACGCTGACACTGGGGGTACAGGATAATGACGCTGACACTGGGAGTACAGGATAATGACGCTGACACTCGGGGTACAGGATAATGACGCTGACACTCGGGGTACAGGATAATGACGCTGACACTCGGGGTACAGGATAATGACGCTGACACTCTGGGTACAGGATAATGACGCTGACACTCGGGGTACAGGATAATGACGCTGACACTCGGGGTACAGGATAATG
This sequence comes from Anomaloglossus baeobatrachus, assembly GCF_048569485.1. Lineage (NCBI taxonomy): Eukaryota > Metazoa > Chordata > Amphibia > Anura > Aromobatidae > Anomaloglossus > Anomaloglossus baeobatrachus. Next base: position 597,388,794 of record NC_134355.1, on the reverse strand, counting down.
ACAGTGACACTGGGGGTACAGGATAATGACAGTGACACTGGGGATACAGGATAATGACAGTGACACTGGGGGTACACAATAATGACACTGATACTGGGGGTACACAAAAATGACACTGACACTGTAGGTACAGTATAATGACACTGACACTGGGAGGACGGGATAATGACACTGGGTACAGGATAATGATATTGACACTGGGGATACAGAATAATGACACTAGGGTTACATGATACTGACGCTTGATACTCGGTGCAGGATAAAACACTTGGGGTACAGGATAATTACTCTGGACACTCGGTTCTTTTCCTCAGCACCCAGCTTTTCTATATTCTGATAGCCATCTTTTGTCTTTAGCACCCAGCTTTCCCATGATATCAGATAATGTGAAAGCTGGGAGCTGGGGAGCTGGGGACAAGACGGATATCAGAACATAGAAAGGCTGGGTGACGAGTAAGAGAGCCTCTTTTTCTCAGCTCAGCACCCAGCTTTACCAATCCCATCCCATGCTCTGACTGCTGCTATCCCTCTTTCCCTAATCCTTACTGATATATGATTACTGTGTGGACTTCACTCATGTCATACAGCAGGGACTGGTGCACACACCCAGCACCGCAAAATCACACACACCCTGCACCCCCAAATCACACACACCACGCACCCCAATGTCCTGCATATCTCATACAGACTGGCTGTACCCCAAATTACTCCTCCTCTCAAACACACTGAAACCCCATGTTCTATACAAATAGTATCCCTTAACACCCCTGTGTCACAGCCTGGACCCCTGATATGCCACTCACACCCCCCCCCCCATATCTCTCACCAGGCACATCTTCCTCGGTCACATCTTCCTTGGTATTTCCTGCCCGGCTTCTCCCACACGGTCACATGGGAATGACATCACCGCAGGTCCTCACTGCTCCACCACTGAATGCAATGCATCCTTTTCGCTGAAGCCGCTTCTGCTCTGCCCCTGCCGCGCTGCAGCTCATAAGCTCCGGGTGCCTCCAGGTCAGGAGCGCCCCTCCCCCCCCCTCCCGCAAGCCAGACCAACGCTATGTGTGTATATATATATATATATATATATATTACACGTTTTTCCAAGCATGGCGTTAAGAGTGTGGAAGGTTTGAGGGGTGGAGCCTGGGCGGAGTCTCACGGGGGCCCAAAAATGTTGCCAGTATGGGGCCCTGAAATTCCTAGAGGCGGCCCTGCTGCACGATATGAGGTGCGCGCAGGACCTGCAGACTTCGCCTCTCATACTCAGATGTACGCGTGTCTTTGAGGTGCGCAAACAGAACAGTGCGGCGTCAAGACTGAGGCAGAGGAGCTCCTCAGCCCCGCACCGACTTCCGTCATCCCCAGGGCCACACGGAAGAAAAGGACGAGCGGGCACCGGGTAAGTGCTCCTGAGGAGCCCAACATGACATGGAAAATCATTTTAGATGCAGGGACCATTGTGGGGAGGAGCGGTGTTACTTTACAAAGGACATTATCTGAGAGTGGGGGACATTATGGTAGAAATTTAATTGGGACATGATAGGGCAATGGGGGAAATTCTTGAGCAATGGGGGACATGATAGGGCAATGGGGGACATGATAAGGCATACCTCCCAACTTTTAAAGAAGGGAAAGAGGGACAAAGTTTGCGTCGCGTGGAGCTTGGCGCGGCAAATTTTTAGGCCACGCCCATGGCCACGCCTCTTACCACACCCAGTCAGCAATGACAAACATTGTTTTAGAAACAATAATTAAAAAAATATACATAGATTTATTTCTAAGTAGTAAATTAAAATATAAATGCAAACTTGGCCATGTTACTTTTAAACTAGAATATTTTAAACCACAAAATTCTGTTTTAAAGCAGATCTGTCCCCTAAATCTGCCCCATGTACAAAACTGCAGACTTCATGACAGATCCGCTCTATTAGATAAAATATCTGTAATAATACTGTGCTTTAATGGGAGGAATTAGTGAATACAGGCAACTTACTGTTCTGATTGTTCCAATTGTGGAGACACGGGGGTCAGTGGGTGCTCTCGTCCGCTGATCCGGCCGCCTTTAGAAAGACAGCAAGGCTCAGGGCTCATCCCATCTGAACGCCGGACATCCTTAATCCCTCCCTCTCCTCCTCAGTTGTGATCTGACGGCAGGATCAGATCACAGTGTAATGGCTCACGCTCACAGCACAGCAGGAGCCGAGGGTCATTAGCATATCGCATCACATGTGATATGCCAGTGTGACCTCAGCTTGGTATGTGCGCACGTTGCGTTCTGTGCAGTGCGGAAGAGAACACACCCTCTGGCAGACTGGACAAATGTAAACACTGCGTTTGTAAAAAAAAAAAAAAAAAATGCACCCAAAACATTTTGGATGCATTTTCCATGCGTTTTACATGCGTTTTGAATGCATTTTTGACAGTGCGTTTCCCTGTCAATTCAGCTCTGCTACATGCCCGCTGACAGCAGACACAGACAGAGTTGCGCGATGAGATTAAACTCAGATGAACTTCACCCGACTTCATTGTCATCCCGCGGCTCTGTCTGTGTGTCGCGTCCTGGTTAGCGGTCACACTTGAAGGACGCACCGGTGACCACAATTCCCGAGTGACTGAAGTGAAGTTAATAAAATGGTAAAAGAGGGTTTTATTTGTCTTTTATTCCAAATAAAGGATTTTTGGGTGTATGTGTTTATTTTCTTTAACCTACAGGTTAATCATGGAAGGTATCTCGGGGAGACGCCTGCCATGATTAACCTAGGACTTAGTGGCAGCTATGGGCTGCCATTTACTCCTTATTACCCCGATTGCCACCGCACCAGGGCAATTCGGGATGAGCCGGGAAGAGTCCCAGGACTGTCGCATCTAATGGATGCGGCAATTCCGGGCGGCTGCTGGCTGATAATGTTAGGCTGGGGGGCTCCCCATAACGTGGAGCTCTCATTCTAAGAATACCAGCCTTCAGCCATGTGGCTTTACCCTGGCTGGTATCAAAATTGGGGGGGACTGTTTTTTTAAATTATTTATTTATCTATTTTACTGCACGATATAGACCCGCTCACTGGTGGCTGTGATTGGTTGCAGTGAGACAGCTGTCACTTAGTGTGGGGGTGTGTCTAACTGCAACCAATCTTAGGCGCCGGTGGGCGGGGAAAGCAGGGAATATGAGATGGAATAATGAGTGGCCGGCATTTTCAAAAGAGGAAAAGCCGCCGGAGCAGTGTGACAGCCGTGCAGCGACAGAGAGAGACCGACCGACGGACAGAGAGTGAAAGACAGAGCGACCAACTGACAGAGAAAGAGACTGACATCGACAGAGAGAGACTGAAAAGACCTGCGTTTTGTTTGTCAGAAAAGCATGCAGAACGCAACAAAAATGCAGTCCAAGTGCATTTTGGTTGCGTTTTGACCCATATAATTGATTTCAATGGGTGGAGAACACAGCTACAACGCACAAAAGAAGTGACATGCTGCTTTTTTTCCACAGCGATTTTTGGCATCCAAAACGCTGCGTTTACAAATGCAGCGTGCGCATTGAATTTTCGGACTTCTCATAGACTTTGATGGGGAAGCAGAACACATGCAATTTGGCACTGAAATGCTGCAGTTCAAAACGCAGCGTTAACATGGGGAAAAAACGCAAAGTGCGCACTTAGTTGTAGTTCGCCGATGCATCGCGACGAGGAAGGAATCCTCGCGGCGAACTACAAGACCCAGGAGGCCGGCGATGGAACGGAAGGTAAGGTGAGAATAATATGTGTACCTTCCGTTCCATCGCCGACCTCCTGGGTCCTGTAGTGTGCCGCTCAAGGCTGTGTATCGGTAACCATCGGAGATGAAGCAGGAACGTCCGCTGTCAGACGCTACTCAAAGGCAGCGCGCTGACCAATCAGAGGCTCCTGTCTTTGACGTCAGCGCTCTGGGTGCGGACGTTCCTCCCTCGTCGTCATGGTTACCTGATACACAGCCCATGCTAGCGAACAGCAAGTCCCAGCAGGCCAGCGATGGAACGGAAGGTAAGGTGAGCATATAATATGTGCGTGTGCATGTGTTTGTGTGTGTTTGTGTGAGTTTGTGTGTGTTTGTGTGAGTTTGTGCATGTGTGGAATGGCACAACAGGGGACCAGGATGGGACATTTAACAAGTTGTGGAACGAATTGTCTGCATTGCAATGATTTCCTATACATACATATTACTGGGTCCTGTGGAGCCTACATACTGACAGTGGTGGCCTGTGGGGCATACATACTGGCCCTAGGGATGCTTAGCGCACAGGCTGGCAGCGGTGGAACACGCTGAGGGCCCAAGCTGGCAGCACTGGAGGGTGCTTAAGGCATAAGCTGGCAGCACTGCGGGGGAGCGCTGAGGGCACAAGCTGGCAGCACTGCAGGGGGGCACTGAGGTCACATGCTGGCAGAACTGCGGGGAGCACTGAGGGCACAGGCTGGCGTGGTGCTGGGTGGCGCTGAGGGCACAGGCTGGGGGGCACTGAGGGCACAAGCTGGCAGCACTGGGGGGCACCGAGGACACAGGCTGGTGGGGCGCTGAGGGCACAGATTGGCAGCACTGGGGGGGGCACTGAGGGCACAGGCTGGCGGGGTGCTGAGGGCACAGGCTGGCGTGGTGCTGGGGGGCGCTGAGGGCATAGGCTGGCATGGTGCTGAGGGCACAGGCTGGCGTGGTGCTGAGGGCACAAGCTAGCGTGGTGCTGGGGGGCGCTGAGGGCACAGGCTGGCGTCGTGCTGGAGGGCGCTGAGGGCACAGGCTGGCGTGGTGCTGGAGGGCGCTGAGGGCACAGGCTGGCGTGGTGCTGGGGGGCGCTGAGGGCACAGGTTGGCAGCATTGCAGCACCAGAGCCTGAGAGCTCCTCTGGCTGCTTTCTCTGAGTCCCGTTTGTCTGCTTTTTCTATTGCAGGCACAGGGGGGACCTGAGAAGACAATTGCTTGACTCTCCCCTGCTCCCCCCTCCTGCAGGCACACTGCTCTCCCCTCCTGCAGGCACACTGCTCTCCCCTCCTGCAGGCACACTGCTCTCCCCTCCTGCAGGCACACTGCTCTCCCCTCCTGCAGGCACACTGCTCTCCCCTCCTGCAGGCACACTGCTCTCCCCTCCTGCAGGCACACTGCTCTCCCCTCCTGCAGGCACACTGCTCCCCCCTCCTGCAGGCACACTGCTCCCCCCTCCTGCAGGCACACTGCTCCCCCCTCCTGCAGGCACACTGCTCTCCCCTCCTGTACTCACTCTGCTCTCCCCTCCTGTACTCACTCTGCTCTCCCCTCCTGCACTCACACGGCTCTCCCCTCCTGTACTCACACTGCTCTGCCCTTCTGCACTCACTCTGCTCTCCCCTCCTGTACTCACGCTCACTTATTAAGGGGGCGTGTCGTGCGGCGTCATAGCGATGTCACACGGCAGGCGGCCAATAGCGGCGGAGGGGCGGAGATGAGCAGGATGTAAACATCCCGCCCACCTCCTTCCTTCCGCATATCCTACGGAAGCCGCAGTGACGCCGGTAGGAGATGTTCCTTGCCCCTGCGGCTTCACACACAGCGATGTGGAGCGAGGAACAACATCGTACCGTCACGTCAGCGTAATTATGGATTACGCCGACGCTGCACCGATGATACGATTACGACGATTGTGCGCTCGTTAATCGTATCATCTAGACTTTACACACTACGATGTCGCATGCGATGCCGGATGTGCGTCACTTTCAATTTGACCCCACCGACATCGCACCTGCGATGTCATAGTGTGCAAAGCCCGCCTTAGTGCCACATGAAAGGCACCAAAGGGTGCAAAATTACAAAATGCTGGAGAGTGGGACATTATGTGTCTTTCTGCCATTATAATGACAGAAAAGACTGATAAAGTGCACAAGCACAAGAAAATCACCAGAGCGCTCTATGCTGTGAAAAGCAGTAGAAAATGGCACTGGAGTGAACATGTGACCGCCTGAGCTTTCTGGGCCCCACTGCTGCGAATTGCAGTCTGCAGCCGCCTCAGAAAATGGCGCTTTCATAGAAGCGCCATCATCTGGCGCTGTATCCAACTCTTCCAACAGCCCTGAAGCCGGGTGGCTTGTTGGGTAATAATGAGTTAATACTAGCTTTGTTTTACTAGCTAGTATTAAGCAGGAGATTCTTAATGTCAGGCACGTTTGACCCGGCCATTAAGAATCTCCAATAAAGGGTTAAAAAAAAGACACCACACAGAGAAAAAATACTTTAATAGAAATAAATACACAGACACATTAGAGACTCCATCTTTATTACCCCCTGTCAGCCCTCCACGATCCATGGTCTTCTGTCTTTCTCGTTCAACAAATGCAGCTCTGCTCCATCACTGCTGCATGGGGGAAGACGCTGCTTCCCGTGCAGCCTTCACTCCGTGAGAGATCAGTGCTGCTGGCTGTTAGCGGTAACGCTGACAGACGCGTTACCATAGCAACGGTGCTCCGTCATGTGATTCCCGGAGCCGCGGTTAGCGGTGACGTCACCGCTAACTGCGTTGCTATGGCAACGGTGATCTCCGTTAATGACCGGCTGTGTCAGCCGGTCCCTAACGGAACAGGGAGTCGACCGTGTGCTAGAGCATGTCGCCGGTACACGGCGATACACAAATGTGCACCGTGTACCGGAGAGTGCAATGACAGGACCTAGGACAGGACATGACGTCAAAGCCATGTGACCAGTCTGTAGCCAATGTGATTATAGCCACGTGACTGGTCACATGGCTATTTTGACGTCACGATAGGTCCTGCATCACTGCTGGCAGTGCTGGTCACCGGGAGGATTCAGCGATCATCGGATGGAATAGCGGCAGGAGACAGAGTGCAGGAGGGATCGCGGGGGCCGGTAAGTGTTATGGCAATGTTTATTAACTGTATGTGTACATTTATAATGCGTTTTTATGTGTTTGTGATTGCCTCCCATTATTTCCTATTGGTTCGAGTTCGGTTCGTCGAACGTTCGCCGAACTGAACTCGAACGAGACCTCCGTTCGACGAACCGAACTCGAGCCGAACCACGGCCGGTTCGCTCATCTCTAGTCGTCAGTAATCGGAGAATCATCAGTAATCTGAGAGCCCTGAGATCCACGGAGGAAGGAGATGGTTCTCAGGGCTTCCAGCGGCCACAGATTACTGACATGGCCGATATACTAGGTCGTACAAATCGATTTGTACCAACTGTATTCTGTGCGCCTGGAAGTGCGCTGATCGACCGGTCTAGAAAGACCATTAAATGACGGATGATCACCTGGATGTGGACGATCAGCGGTCGTTTAACAGACATGATCGGCCATTGTAAGTGCTCTGTGCGTCCCACTGCCTATAAGACTGTATGCAGATGAGAACAACTGGACTCATCATTCCCATAGCTCACAATTACTGGCTGATTGGCCACTAGTGATACACTTTAGATTAGGGCTACACAGACAGCGGCATGTACGGGCGACATCTAGATCATGCATCTCATTGCTACATTGAAAGACAAATATTTCCAAATGTTTCCAAATGTGTTTGATTTTCTGTTTTTCTTTATTGCAGGAAAATAAAGGAGATGACACAGTTATATTTATAATATTCTACCTTTTATTACTGGCATATTTACTATACTTATAAATGTGAGGTTCTTAGTGCACAGTTTAACCAAATTGTGCAAGCCCATCTGCCAACGACAAGGCGACCTCATCAGATGGGGCCCTACACTAACCTATTTATTGTATTTATAATAGTCTTATTATTATCCTAGTAACCTATTCATTACTATTACAATATTATTATACTTATTATTACTATCATTACTTTAGTACTATAAGATCACTAGAATTAAAACTGTTGATCTAGAAGAAGGTGAAAAAAAACCCGGACACATTCAGCCAATTTGTGTCAAGGGGAAAAATTCCTTCTCGACCCCGGGAAAAGGCGATCAGTCTGAGGACCCTGGATCAAACCTGACACTACCTAGTAATGTATTATGTTTTTATTATATTATTCCTAATAATAATAATGCAATATTACAATTTGTATTTCTATATTAGTATTAATATATATTTTTTAAATACTATTTGTGTTATGTTGTTGTTATTATTATTATTATTATTATTATATTATTCTTAATAATAATGAAATATTATCATTTATATTACTTTTATTTTTTTTAAATACTATTTTTATTCTTTCTAATATTATGAATATTAGTACTAATATTTCTATTATTTCTCTATTTACTATTAATTGATCCCTATTCCTAAAGCTGTTGATTCAGAAGAAGGCAAAAACCCCTGAACACATTCAGCCAATTTGTGTGTCAGGGGAAAAATTCCTTCTCGACCCCGGGAAAAGGCGATCAGTCCGAGGACCCTGGATCAAACCTGACAGTACCTAATAATGTATTAAGTTGTTATTATTATATTATTCTTAATAATAATGTAATACCTATTAATTATTTACTAATTATTCTAGTCATTATAATAAATACTGTAATATTATTATTATTATTAGTTATGCTATGTTTACTTTGTTGCTATTTTACTGATCTTATTACTAATTTTTTAATATTGTTATTATCCTACTTTTTAATATTTTTTTTAGATATGTTTGGATTATTGCTATTTTATTATTACTATTATTACTAACATTTGTATTGATATTTTACTAAAATTATAACTTGGATCCCTATTCCTAAAGCTGTTTATCCAAAAGAAGGCAAAACCCCCCGGACACCTTCAGCCAATTTGTGTCTCAGGGGGAAAAATTCCTTCTCGACCCCGGGAAAAGGCGATCAGTCCGAAAACCGTGGATCAAACCTACTGAAATTATTTTTATGGCTCTAATTATCATTATTATACAATTAATGATTATAATATTAGATACTATATTACTGCTCCTATTATATGTCTTTTTAATGCTTTTACTACATTTTCAACCTATTTCTAAACCTAATAATTACTATTTTATGGTTATTATTAATTATTATTATTATTATACTTACCAGATTTTATGCTGCTGTATGTTGGGGCCACAGTCCATCAGCGTCTCATCACTTTGAAGAGGTTGGTCCATATGGTGTTTTTTATTTTACTGAGGTTGGTGGTGATTTTTTTGAATATGGAAGACTGCCGGCGGATCATCTGTGTCGGCTGCTTCTTAACTTGTTGTCTCTTGGCTGGCTTTTTCTGAAGTCTTTGTCTCTTTGCCAGGTGAATCTGAAGTCGTTGACTTGGCGGCGTTGACTGTGGCGGCTGGTCCTGATCGCGTTTTCTCTTTGCTGGCTGGTTCTGATCGCGTTGACTCTGTTCCGGCTGGTCCTGATCCCGTTGTCTCTTTGCTGACTGGTCCTGATCTCGTTGTCTCTTTGCCGGCTGGTCCTGATCTCGCTGTCTCTTTGCCGGCTGGTCCTGATCTCGCTGTCTCTTTGCTGGCTGGTTCAGAGTGCTTGTTGCGGCATTTTGCACCATTCTTCTATTAGCTCCTGAACCTTTCTTTTTTTTCTTCTTGGTGTCTTCTTTCTCATCTTCTTCAAAGTCTTTTACCTCCCGATATTTCATTGGATCGGATATCACCACTTCATTCCGCTGCTGTGGTGTCTTCTTGGTGTCTTCTTTCTCCCTTTCTTCCTGGTCTGTGACCTCCATTGGCTCTGCTATCTCCTCTTCATTCATCTGCTTTGGCGTCACTGATGGCGGCTTTGGCGTCACTGATGGCGGCTTTGGCGTCACTGATGGTGGCTCTGGCGTCACTGATGGCGGCTCAGGTCTTTTTTCGTATAACGGAAACGGAAGATATTTTTTCTGTGCTTCGCGGTTGGTCGGCATCAGGCGCTGAGAAAAAAAGAGCAAGTTAATTGTCTGCTTAGACATTCCTTTACATCTATGGACAGAACACGAGGACATTATATGCGGTGTGATCAGTCACCTCCATGTTGAAGATCGGTGATGGCAGGAATCTGGTGCTGTAGATGAGCAGTTGGTTTTCCGCCTCCTCCCTTGAGCTGGGACAATCTGGAGAGAAAACACAAGCAGATAATGGGATCAATCATACAATGTCCAGAAATCCTTAAAATGACAGGAAAATTCCTTTAACCCAAATCATCGTGACCTGCTGGATTCTGACTGATTCTGTGCAAAGAAAATCACACAAATTACTATGGAAAACTATTTTCTAAATGACAATGTCCTGTAATTCTGTGCTGGACTAATACATGTTCTGGATTATTAAATGCTGGATTATTGGAATGACACTTTATTCTCAGATTAAGTGGAAATTGTTATTATATAAAATAATAATCTCACATGATACGTATCCAGATCCGAAGATGCAGTGCCGGCGGCGGTAGACGTCCTAAATAAAACAGAATCTGGTGAGTGTCCACTTATCACTCATCAGGGATGGACAATAGGACGAGGGTCCGTGTATAATAAAGCTGCAGACCTCCATAGAGCGGCTGCTCGCTGCCATCTTGTAAATGTCGTACATTGACAACTCCATTTGAAAATCTGTGAATCCAAAAAAGATTTAGTCACAGATCTGATAGAGATCAAACACCGCAGCTTCCCACACATATTCATAGTGAGGGTCCCCCCCACGGTATCATACTCCATTACACCCATACATGGAGGCAACATGAGCAAATCCAGTCTATTCTGGGTGTTTGTAGAGTCTCCAGTATAGGTAATACCACATGGAAAACATTGTACATAGGATTGTACTGGGGCCTGTAAATAAAGATATATGGCAGACATGGATTTCTATGTTCTTCATGCAAATAAAAACAAGTAACCCCACAAAAATGACAGCGAAAGTGACTTCATTACCAGCACATAGAGCCTGACCCCCAATAACAGTGCCAGGACACTAACCCCACTGACATTAGTGGTAAATAATGCCACAATAAATAATACCGGCCGCAGTGTCCTGTGTAACCTAAACATAATCTTCTGCTTTCCTGCAGCCACTAGGGGGAGCCCAGTGCACCAGTAAATACAGATTGCACTGATAGCGCCCCCTAGTGGCCGGTGACAGCAGCGGTTGTGGCAGAATTCTCTGCTCTGCTCGGTGTCTCGCCTGTTTTGAGTTTAGATGAAATGATAAAATCATCAGTGGATTCCAGATAACAGGAAAGAAGCATCGAGGAGAGGAGATAAATCAGTGTCCGGTCATCAGGGGATGTGATGGCGGCTACTCACCGATATACAACTCCACTCGTCACTGTCTGTAAAACACTGAGGAGAGCGACAGTTTGTTTGTGTTTATTTCTTCAGATTCAAATCCAGCAATCTTATTGGCTGCTGACCAGTGTCATGCAACACGCAGAATTTAAAGGGACAGGACGCTGTTATTTCTTCACAGTGCATTTCATATAGACGTGCTATAACTCTGCTTAATATATGAAGCTGGGGAGATAATCTGGGGGAGCAGCTTTATGTTTTCATACACAGCAATTAAAATGTCACTATCGATATCGTCAGAACATTATATTCTACATATTATTAGAGTATCGGTGCATGAAGGAGTTAATTATAAATTATATTATTTTCAATTATCTCTTCCTGAACAGGATATTTTACACAATTTCCTTTTTTCTCACACGGCTGATGGCTATTTCTACATTACTGACATGTAACTTAATGACCCTGACTGCGGCCGAGGTGTCAGCCTGACCCCAATATCATCACTGGGGTCCATTGGTTGCAATAAGTTCTGAGCTGATGGGGCTGAGGGAGATTTTCTGATTCATGTTCAGTTTTTCATCTGCTGCCGTTTCCTTCTCTGCATGTTCAGCGCTTAACGTCGCCCATTTCTTGGTGAACGACAAATGGGGAGATGGTAGTGGGGGGTGCATGGTATTTGTGTGTGTAGGGTGTGATGGGGGATGCATTGTATGTGTGTGTGTGTAGGGGGTGATGCATTGTATTGTGTGTGTATGGTGTGATGGGGGATGCATTGTATTGTGTGTGTGTGTGTGTGTGTGTGTGTGCGTAGGGTGTGATGGGGGGTGCATTGTGTGTGTGTGTGTGTGTGGTGATGCGGGGTGCATTGTGTGTGTGTGTAGGGGCTGATGGGCGGTGCATTGTGTGTGTGTGTGTGTGTAGCGGGTGATGGGGGGATGTATTGTGTGTGGGGGGGTAATGGAGCGTGTATTGTGTGTGTGTGTGTGTGTGTAGGGGTGATGGGGGGGTGCATTGTATTGTGTGCGTGGGGAGATGGTAGTGGGGGGTGCATGGTATTTGTGTGTGTGTGTGTGTGTGTGTGTGTAGGGTGTGATGGGGGATGCATTGTATTGTGTGTGTGTGTGCGTAGGGTGTGATGGGGGGTGCATTGTGTGTGTGTGTGTGTGTGGGGTGATGCGGGGTGCATTGTGTGTGTGTGTAGGGGCTGATGGGCGGTGCATTGTGTGTGTGTGTGTGTATAGGGAGTAATGGGGGTGCATTGTGTGTGTTTGTGTGTGTGGGGAGTAATGGGGGTGCATTGTGTGTGTGTATGTGTGTGTGTGGGGGGGGGAGTAGTGGGGGTGTATTGTGTGTGTGTTTGTAGGGGGTGATGGGGGGTGCATTGTATTTGTGTGTGTAGCGGGTGATGGAGGGGATGTATTGTGTGTGTGGGGGGTAATTGAGCGTGTATTGTGTGTGTGTGAGGGTAATGGGGGTGCATTGTAGTGTATGTGTGTAGGGGGTGATCGGGGGTGCATTGTGTGTGCGTAGTGGGTGACGGGGGGATGCATTGTATTTGTGTGTGTGTGTGTGTAGGGTGTCATGGGGGGGGTGCATTGTATTGTGTGTGTGTGTTTGGAGGGGGTGATGGGGGGGATGTATTGTATTTTGTGTGTGTGTGTGTGTGTGTGTGTGTGTGTGTAGGGGGTCATGGGGGGGTGCATTGTATTGTGTGTGTTTGGAGGAGGTGATGGGGGGGTGCATTGTATTGTGTGCGTGGGGAGATGGTAATGGGGGGTGCATGGTATTTGTGTGTGTGTTTGTAGTGGCTGATGGGGGGGATGTATTGTATTGTGTGTGTGTGTGTGTGTGTGTGTGGAGAGGGGCACGGAGTCATTAATCGAGCTATAGTTACATTTAATACTCAAAATTTTCGTTTCATTCACCATGCACAGGCCTGAGTGGGCCCCGACACCCAGCCTTTCAATCGTAAACTTCAGTGATCGTACAAGTTCTGTATGATCACTGAAGTTTTCGCAGTTGCAGGACCTTTAGTGACATCACATGTGTCATGTGACTCACCAAAGGTCCTAGCGCTGCACTGCGGGAGTCCCCAGGCCTGCACCGACCGCGCTGGTATTCAGATGTATGCGCGTCTTTCAGGCGCGCAATACATTTGTACAGTGCGGCCGGTGACAGGAGGGAGAGCAGCTCTGCTCAGCCCCGCAATGTACCGTCATCGCCAGGGCTGCAGAGGAACGCGCCTCAGTCCTGCACCGACATCATCATCACCGGGGCCGCAGCTGCAGGGATGAAGAGGAGGACGCGCAGGCACAGATAAGCGCTCCAGAGGAGCCGAAGATGTACTTTTATATGAGGGGCTGCGGGTGGGGGAGGAGCAGTGTTATTTTACAAGTGGCATTAAGAAGCGGTGGGGGACTTTATGGAGCATATTATGGGGCAGTGGGGGACATAATAGGGCAGTGGGGGCCATAATAGGGCAGTGGGGGCCATAATAGGGCAGTGGGGACCATAATAGGGCAGTGGGGGACATTATAGGGTAATGGGGGCCATTATGAAGCAAATTGGGGCATTATAGGTCAGTGGGGGACGTTGTGAAAGAAATTGGAACATTATAGGGCAATGGGGGACATTATGAGGCATCAAAGATTTTGGAAGGCAGCATAGTATAATGAGGAGGGGGGGGGGGATTTATATAGGGATGTAGTTGGGGGAGATATTATAGAAAGAGAAATTTTGGGGGGGACATTTTGGAAAGGGGCACTTTGTGGGACTATTTTGGAGAGGAGCAGTGTGTGGAGGGATATTTTGTGCAGGAAGCAATTAACAACCCCTTCTGATTCCACTTGTTTCCCCAGACATTATTAAATAAAAGGGGCCAGGATGAGGGACATAATTACTATATGGGGCCAGAATGAGGGACATACATTATTAGTTTATGGTGGCACGTGGGGCATAATTACTGTAGGGGCAAGTTAGGGGACATTATTACTGATGAAATATAAGTTAATTTTGAGGACACTGTCTCCAATGGGGAAACAAGAGTCTGACGTGGTGTAGAAATTGGGGAAATAGTGAGGAATGTGCTCTGGGAGTGATCGGCTATAGGTGACTGTTATTTTCTGCAGAGTCACGTCATGGCAGGAAGAAGTGATGACGGTCAGCGCCGGATGAAGAGAAAAAGCGAAGATGAATAAAGTCAGCTAGAGACGTCACTGGTAAGTCAGTCACAGTATTTCTCCCTTGTATGTGGTTGTATTCGGTCACTATGTGGTCTGTTCACGGTGTGGTGGTATTTCTCCCTTGTATGTGGCTGTATTTGTTCACTGTTTGGTGGTAATATGTGGTCTGGTCACGGTGTGGCGGTATTTCCCCCTTGTATATGGTATTATTGATTTTGGTATAGTGGATTGTGTTGTGTATGGAGGTCACGTTTTCTCTCTATAAGGGGGAGATTTTTTCCAGTAGAAATTAAATACTTAAACATTTAACCCCTCCCCTCCCTGTCCTGCCCTGTCCTGTGACTATTACACTGCAGTAAATATGCACTTACAGAGAATCTCCAGTGAAAACAAGTAATCACCTTTACTAATGCCACGTTCACACGCTGAGTATTCAGTGAGTTTTTTTTACCTCAGTATTTGAAGCCAAAACCAGGAGCAGTAAAATCAGAGAAAAAGTGTGTGAACGTGGCCTAAAGATAAGTGATAACTTATTCATCAGTGGGGTCCGATTGCTGGGACCTGCACCGATCGTGCAACTTTTATCCCCCATTACACTGGAGCTCGTGTCCGACTCGACCCCTGATCCATTCATTCCCTCAGTGGCTGCGAGCGCTGCGCTTGTTATTATCCGGCTGCTCCACAGAGAATGAATGGAGCTGCGGTCACACATCCCACCCCACAGAGGATGAATGGAGCTGCGGTCACACACCTCACCCCACAGAGGATGAATGGAGCTGCGGTCACACACCTCACCCCACAGAGGATGAATGGAGCTGCGGTCACACACCCCACCTGCTGCTGCAAAAAGTTCCCCAATCTTCCGATCGGTGCGATTTCCACTGGTCTGGTTCCACCGATCAATAAGTTATCACCAACCTACGCTGTGGATCGGTGATAACTTGTTTTCACCAAAGACCCCATTACTGCAAACGACTATAATTGTACATCCCAGTTATGGTGCACAATATAGATGTGCAGGAGCTGCCTGTGTATACAGTCAAAGCAACACAATAATGGGGATAACGCTAATGGGTGTTTATATTTAGCTGTAGGGTGGGCCCCTGGAGTCAATTCTCCTGGTGGGCCCCGGACACCCCAGTCTGCCCCTGTCGCAGCGTGTAATGCTCCTTTAGAGTCAGTATGTGTTGGTGTGCAGCATTACCCCTCCATACACTCTTCCATCTGGAGACTGGTGAATATTTGTCTTCTGTTTCCACCGTCACACATTACATAATTATCAGTAATGATCGGCCCCGGTGTCTGTACTGGATGTGACCTGTCATTCTGTGGGGACAGAGGCCTATAAAAGCCGCACTATAGTTTCCAAAATAGTGTTACATGTTGGATAGTGATGAGCGAGTACTAAAAAGCTCGGGTGCTCGAAGCTCGGGCCGAGCCTCCCAAGATACTCGTGTACTCGGCCCGAGCACCGAGCCCAATGTTATCCTATGGGAGACCCGAGTATTTTTGTGAAATGACCCCCCGGCAGCATGGAGAAACCCTAAAAATGTCACAAAAGTCTCAGAAGAGTGCTCAAATGACATGGCATCAGCATGGGGAAGACCCCTTGAAGCATTTATCACTCAAAAGTCACAGCTGTGAACAATTTTGTCCGAGTTTTACGCCATTTTTACGGACTCACCAGAAAACCTTCCAAAATGACACCAAAATGAATTTTCATGGCGGAAATGTTAAGGGCACATACTCAATAGTGAGATAGAGCTGGTGTATGTTACTTTTTGAGATTAATACATGAAAGATTTTACATGAAAACCTTGTGTGGCACTCCGATGTCCAAAACGCACGTTTTGTGCTTTTTACTAGCGATGTCGGTCATTTTTTTTTTTTTATTCTATCTCCCTCAGTCCGTCGGTCTGTCTCTCTCTGTCTTGTCTGTCCCCCTCTCACAGTCTGTCGGTCAGTTCCCCCCCCTCTCTCTTACTTACCGTTCCCCGATCACTGCCGCGGCGCTGCACAGCTGTTCAAACTCGGGTGGCTTTTCCTCTTTTGAAAAAGCCGGCCGCTCATTAATCAATCTCCTATTCCCTGCTGTCCTGCTTTTCGGCGCCTATGATTGGTTGCAGTGAGACACGCTCCCACACTGAGTGACAGCTGTCTCACTGCAACCAATCACAGCAGCCGGTGTGTGTATACTGTGCAGTGAAATAAATAATTAAATAATTAAAAAAAACGGCATGCGGTCCCCCCAATTTTAATACCAGCCAGATAAAGCCATACGGCTGAAGGCTGGTATTCTCAGGATGGGGAGCTCCACGTTATGGGGAGCCCCCCACCCTAACAATATCAGTCAGCAGCCGCCCAGAATTGCCGCATACATTATATGCGACAGTTCTGGGGCTGTACCCGGCTCTTCCCGATTTACCCTGGTGCGTTGGCAAATCGGGGTAATAAGGAGTTAATGGCAGCCCATAGCTGCCACTAAATCCTAGATTAATCATGTCAGGCGTCTCCCCGAGATTCCTTCCATGATTAATCTGTAAATTACAGTTAAAAAACACACACACCCGAAAAATCCTTTATTAGAAATAAAAAACACTAACAAAGTCCCTCATTACCAATTTATTAACCCCGACAAACCCTCCATGTCCGGCGTACTCCACAGTCCTCCAGCGTCGCGTCCAGCTCTGCTGCATGGAAGTGACAGGAGCTGCAGAAGACACCGCCGCTCCGGTCACCTCCACGCAGCTAATGAGATGAGTATAGCGATCAGCTGAGCTGTCACTGAGGTTACCTGGATCCAGCGGTGGATGCAGCGGTGGCCGCGGGTAACCTCAGTGACAGCTCAGCTGATCGCTATACTCACCGCCGCTCCAGTCAGCTCCATGCACCAACTGAGGTGAGTAGAGCGATCAGCTGCTGTCACTGAGGTTAATCGCGGCACCGCTGGATCCAGCGGTGGCCGGGAGTTACCTGACTGACAGCAGCTGATCGCGCTATTCCCTTCATTAGCTGCGTGGAGGTGACCGGCGGCTTTTACTATTTTGAAAAAGCCGGCCGCTCATTAAACAATCTCCTATTCCCTGCTTTCCCCGCCCACCGGTGCCTATGATTGGTTGCAGTGAGACACGCCCCCACGCTGAGTGACAGGTGTCACACTGCACCCAATCACAGCAGCCGGTGGGCGTGTCTATACTGTGCAGTAAAATAAAGTAATAAATAATTTAAAAAAAACGGCGTGCGGTCCCCCCCATTTTAATGCCAGCCAGATAAAGCCATACGGCTGAAGGCTGGTATTCTCAGGATGGGGAGCTCCACGTTATGGGGAGCCCCCCAGCCTAACAATATCAGTCAGCAGCCGCCCAGAATTGCCGCATACATTATATGCGACAGTTCTGGGGCTGTACCCGGCTCTTCCCGATTTGCCCTGGTGCGTTGGCAAATCGGGGTAATAAGGAGTTATTGGCAGCCCATAGCTGCCAATAAGTCCTAGATTAATCATGTCAGGCGTCTATGAGACACCCTCCATGATTAATCTGTAAGTTACAGTAAATAAACACACACACCAGAAAAAATCCTTTATTAGAAATAAAAACACACACATATACCCTGGTTCACCACTTTAATCAGCCCGAAAAAGCCCTCCATGTCCGGCGTAATCCAGGATGATCCAGCGTCGCTTCCAGCGCTGCTGCATGGAGGTGACCGGAGCTGCAGAAGACACAGCCGCTCCGGTCACCTCCACACAGCAAATGAACACAGCCGCGCGATCAGCTGCTGTCACTGAGGTTACCCGCGGCCACCGGTGGATGCAGCGGTGACAGCGGGTAACCTCAGTGACAGCTCAGCTGATCGCGCGGCTGTGTTCATTTGCTGCGTGGAGGTGACCGGAGCGGCGGTGTCTTCTGCAGCTCCGGTCACCTCCATGCAGCAGCGCTGGAAGCGACGCTGGAGCATCCTGGATTACGCCGGACATGGAGGGCTTTTTCGGGCTGATTAAAGTGGTGAACCAGGGTATATGTGTGTGTTTTTTATTTCTAATAAAGGATTTTTTCTGGTGTGTGTGTTTATTTACTGTAACTTACAGATTAATCATGGAGGGTGTCTCATAGACGCATGACATGATTAATCTAGGACTTATTGGCAGCTATGGGCTGCCAATAACTCCTTATTACCCCGATTTGCCAACGCACCAGGGTAAATCGGGAAGAGCCGGGTACAGCCCCAGAATTGTCGCATATAATGTATGCGGCAATTCTGGCCAGCTGCTGACTGATATTGTTAGGGTGGGGGGCTCCCCATAACGTGGAGCTCCCCATCCTGAGAATACCAGCCTTCAGCTGTATGGCTTTATCTGGCTGGTATTAAAATTGGGGGGAACCGCACGCCGTTTTTTTAATTATTTATTTATTTATTTTACTGCACAGTATAGACACGCCCACCGGCTGCTGTGATTGGGTGCAGTGTGACACCTGTCACTCAGCGTGGGGGCGTGTCTCACTGCAACCAATCATAGGCGCCTGTGGGCGTGGAAAGCAGGGAATATGAGATGGCTGTGTACAGAGCACAGCGCGCCGGCCGGTATAAAGGCTCGGTCACGCTGTGCAGGCCGGCCAATCACTGCAATTCCACAACTAACAGGGCTGTGGCATTGCAGTGGTCTGCCAGCCAATCCCTGCATGAGGGCTGGCTCTCAAAAGAGCGCCAACATGCAGGGATGAAGACCACGAGTAAAGCACGAGTATTGCAAAATTACTCGGTACCCGCCGAGCAGCCCGAGTACAGTGATACTCGTGCGAGTACCGAGTAGTTACAAGCATGCTCGCTCATCACTAATGTTGGATAAACCCTTCTCTAGTCCTGTGTATTCTGACAACACTGCTCTATAGACAGATCAGGCTTTTTTTTTTTACATACAGTTAGGTCCAGAAATATTTGGACAGTGACACAAGTTTTGTTATTTTAGCTGTTTACAAAAACATGTTCAGAAATACAATTATATATATAATATGGGCTGAAAGTGCACACTCCCAGCTGCAATATGAGAGTTTTCACATCCAAATCGGAGAAAGGGTTTAGGAATCATAGCTCTGTAATGCATAGCCTCCTCTTTTTCAAGGGACCAAAAGTAATTGGACAAGGGACTCTAAGGGCTGCAATTAACTCTGAAGACGTCTCCCTCGTTAACCTGTAATCAATGAAGTAGTTAAAAGGTCTGGTGTTGATTACAGGTGTGTGGTTTTGCATTTGGAAGCTGTTGCTGTGACCAGACAACATGCGGTCTAAGGAACTCTCAATTGAGGTGAAGCAGAACATCCTGAGGCTGAAAAAAAAGAAAAAATCCATCAGAGAGATAGCAGACATGCTTGGAGTAGCAAAATCAACAGTCGGGTACATTCTGAGAAAAAAGGAATTGACTGGTGAGCTTGGGAACTCAAAAAGGCCTGGGCGTCCACGGATGACAACAGTGGTGGATGATCGCCGCATACTTTCTTTGGTGAAGAAGAACCCGTTCACAACATCAACTGAAGTCCAGAACACTCTCAGTGAAGTAGGTGTATCTGTCTCTAAGTCAACAGTAAAGAGAAGACTCCATGAAAGTAAATACAAAGGGTTCACATCCAGATGCAACCATTCATCAATTCCAAAAATAGACAGGCCAGAGTTAAATTTGCTGAAAAACACCTCATGAAGCCAGCTCAGTTCTGGAAAAGTATTCTATGGACAGATGAGACAAAGATCAACCTGTACCAGAATGATGGGAAGAAAAAAGTTTGGAGAAGAAAGGGAACGGCACATGATCCAAGGCACACCTCATCCTCTGTAAAACATGGTGGAGGCAACGTGATGGCATGGGCATGCATGGCTTTCAATGGCACTGGGTCACTTGTGTTTATTGATGACATAACAGCAGACAAGTGTAGCCGGATGAATTCTGAAGTGTACCGGGATATACTTTCAGCCCAGATTCAGCCAAGTGCCGCAAAGTTGATCGGACGGCGCTTCATAGTACAGATGGACAATGACCTCAAGCATACAGCCAAAGCTACCCAGGAGTTCATGAGTGCAAAAAAGTGGAACATTCTGCAATGGCCAAGTCAATCACCAGATCTTAACCCAATTGAGCATGCATTTCACTTGCTCAAATCCAGACTTAAGACAGAAAGACCCACAAACAAGCAAGACCTGAAGGCTGCGGCTGTAAAGGCCTGGCAAAGCATTAAGAAGGAGGAAACCCAGCGTTTGGTGATGTCCATGGGTTCCAGGCTTAAGGCAGTGATTGCCTCCAAAGGATTCACAACAAAATATTGAAAATAAAAATATTTTGTTTGGGTTTGGTTTATTTGTCCAATTACTTTTGACCTCCTGAAATGTGGAGTGTTTGTAAAGAAATGTGTACAATTCCTACAATTTCTATCAGATATTTTTGTTCAAACCTTCAAATTAAATGTTACAATCTGCACTTGAATTCTGTTGTAGAGGTTTCATTTCAAATCCAATGTGGTGGCATGCAGAGCCCAACTCGCGAAAATTGTGTCACTGTCCAAATATTTCTGGACCTAACTGTATACAGTATTTATACTGAGGACCCTCCTGTACTATCACCACATATAGGCTATGTGCGCACGCTGCGTTTTTTTCTGACCACAAAGATGCAGCGTTTCAGGCCCCAAAAAAACACACAAAATTGCATCCACCAGAAAAAAACGCATCAAACAAACCGCATGTGTTTTTGCTGCATTTTTGTCCGATGCATTCAATAGGTGAAAAATGCAGAGAAAAAGGCAAAAAGAATTGACATGCTGCAGTGGTCACCACAAAGACGCAGCCAAAAAAACTGCAATGTGCGGACAGCCAAAATAAAATCTCATAGACTTTGCTGGGGAAGGAAATTCATGCAGTTTTGAGACCCTGATGAGTATTTACATATAGCCTAAGATAATGACACTGAGGGTACAGGATAATGACACTGACACTGGGGGTACAGGATAATGACACTGACACTGGGGGTACAGGATAATGACACTGACACTGGGGGTACAGGATAATGACACTGGGGATACAGGATAATGACACTGACACTGGGAGTACAGGATAATGACACTGGGGGTACAGGATAATGACACTGACACTGGGGGTACAGGATAATGACACTGACACTGGGGGTACAGGATAATGACACTGGGGATACAGGATAATGACACTGACACTGGGAGTACAGGATAATGACACTGGGGGTACAGGATAATGACACTGACACTGGGGGTACAGGATAATGACACTGACACTGGGGGTACAGGATAATGACGCTGAAACTGGGAGTACAGAATAATGACGCTGACACTCGGGGTACAGGATAATGACGCTGACACTGGGGGTAGAGAATAATGATGCTGACACTGGAAGTACAGGATAATAACACTGACACTGGGGGTACAGGATAATGACAGTGACACTGGGGGTACACAATAATGACACTGACACTGTAGGTACAGTATAATGACACTGACAGGACGGGATAATGACACTGACACTGGGAGGACGGGATAATGACACTGGGTACAGGATAATGATATTGACACTGGTGGTACAGGATACTGATACTGACACTGTAGGTACAGTATAATGACACTGACACTGACAGGACGGGATAATGACACTGGGTACAGGATACTGATACTGACACTGGGGATACAGAATAATGACACTGACACTGTAGGTACAGTATAATGACACTGACACTGGGAGGACGGGATAATGACACTGGGTACAGGATACTGATACTGACACTGGGGATACAGAATAATGACACTAGGGTTACATGATACTGACGCTTGATACTCGGTACAGGATAAAACACTTGGGGTACAGGATAATTACTCTGGACACTCGGTTCTTTTCCTCAGCACCCAGTTTTTCTATATTCTGATAGCCATCTTTTGTCTTTAGCACCCAGCTTTCCCATGATATCAGAGAATGGGAAAGCTGGGACCTGGGGAGCTGAGGACAAGACGGATATCAGAACATAGAAAGGCTGGGTGACGAGTAAGAGAGCCTCTTTTTCTCAGCTCAGCACCCAGCTTTCCCAATCCCATCCCATGCTCTGACTGCTGCTATCCCTCTTTCCCTAATCCTTACTGAGATATGATTACTGTGTGGACTTCTCTCATGTCATACAGCAGGGACTGGTGCACATACCCAGCACCCCAAAATCACAGACACCCTGCACCCCCAAATCACACACACCACGCACCCCAATGTCCTGCATATCTCATACAGACTGGCTGTACCCCAAATTACTCCTCTCAAACACACTGAAACCCCATGTTCTATACAAATAGTATCCCTCAACATCCCTATGTCACAGCCTGGACCCCTGATATGCCACTCACACCCCCCCCCATATCTCTCACCAGGCACATCTTCCTCGGTCACATCTTCCTCGGTATTTCCTGCCCGGCTTCTCCCACACGGTCACATGGGAATGACATCACCGCAGGTCCTCACTGCTCCACCACTGAATGCAATGCATCCTTTTCGCTGAAGCCGCTTCTGCTCTGCCCCTGCTGCGCTGCAGCTCATAAGCTCCGGGTGCCTCCAGGACAGGAGCGCCCCTCCCCCCCCCCTCCCGCACGCCAGACCAACGCTATGTATATATATATATATATTACACGTTTTTCCAAGCATGGCGTTAAGAGTGTGGAAGGTTTGAGGGGTGGAGCCTGGGCGGAGTCTCAAGGGGGCCCAAAAATGTTGCCAGTATGGGGCCCTGAAATTCCTAGAGGCGGCCCTGCTGCACAATATGAGGTGCGCGCAGGACCTGCAGACTTCGCCTCTCATACTCAGATGTACGTGTGTCTTTGAGGCGCACAAACAGAACAGTGCGGCGTCAAGACTAAGGCAGAGGAGCTCCTCAGCCTTAGCTATTCCATGTATTCCCCTTCCATAGTCACTGGTGTGCATACCTTATCTCCCCATAGTGATGTTTTTTAGGTTTTTTGCACCCAGTTCAGACATAGAATGGAGTTCCAAACGTTATTCCTTAATGTTAGTAGTTTTTCGTTTGTGAACCCTCCCCATACACACCTATTGCCAATCCACATTATACGCATATATAGCCTGGGTCTCAGCTTCCCATACACGGTAAGTTTTTTAACTGCATGAGAGGACACACACAAGCTAGGGACCCCAACGTAGAGAAATACTTTGGCGTAGTGTTGGGGCTCTTCTGCATTGATCAATTCAGTAGCTAAATTTCTCTTTATTCATATATTCATGGCAGTAATGCAGGTTCCATTTTTCACATTTCATTCTTACACATAGCTATTGAATTTTTCATGTCAGTATTCACACAGCAGTTTCTGCTATTCCATGTATTCCCCTTCCATAGTCACTGGTGTGCATACCTTATCTCCCCATAGTGATGTTTTTTAGGTTTTTTGCACCCAGTTCAGACATAGAATGGAGTTCCAAACGTTATTCCTTAATGTTAGTATTTTTTCGTTTGTGAACCCTCCCCATACACACCTATTGCCAATCCACATTATACGCATATATAGCCTGGGTCTCAGCTTCCCATACACGGTAAGTTTTTTAACTGCATGAGAGGACACACACAAGCTAGGGACCCCAACGTAGAGAAATACTTTGGCGTAGTGTTGGGGCTCTTCTGCATTGATCAATTCAGTAGCTAAATTTCTCTTTATTCATATATTCATGGCAGTAATGCAGGTTCCATTTTTCACATTTCATTCTTACACATAGCTATTGAATTTTTCATGTCAGTATTCACACAGCAGTTTCTGCTATTCCATGTATTCCCCTTCCATAGTCACTGGTGTGCATACCTTATCTCCCCATAGTGATGTTTTTTAGGTTTTTTGCACCCAGTTCAGACATAGAATGGAGTTCCAAACGTTATTCCTTAATGTTAGTAGTTTTTCGTTTGTGAACCCTCCCCATACACACCTATTGCCAATCCACATTATACGCATATATAGCCTGGGTCTCAGCTTCCCATACACGGTAAGTTTTTTAACTGCATGAGAGGACACACACAAGCTAGGGACCCCAACGTAGAGAAATACTTTGGCGTAGTGTTGGGGCTCTTCTGCATTGATCAATTCAGTAGCTAAATTTCTCTTTATTCATATATTCATGGCAGTAATGCAGGTTCCATTTTTCACATTTCATTCTTACACATAGCTATTGAATTTTTCATGTCAGTATTCACACAGCAGTTTCTGCTATTCCATGTATTCCCCTTCCATAGTCACTGGTGTGCATACCTTATCTCCCCATAGTGATGTTTTTTAGGTTTTTTGCACCCAGTTCAGACATAGAATGGAGTTCCAAACGTTATTCCTTAATGTTAGTAGTTTTTCGTTTGTGAACCCTCCCCATACACACCTATTGCCAATCCACATTATACGCATATATAGCCTGGGTCTCAGCTTCCCATACACGGTAAGTTTTTTAACTGCATGAGAGGACACACACAAGCTAGGGACCCCAACGTAGAGAAATACTTTGGCGTAGTGTTGGGGCTCTTCTGCATTGATCAATTCAGTAGCTAAATTTCTCTTTATTCATATATTCATGGCAGTAATGCAGGTTCCATTTTTCACATTTCATTCTTACACATAGCTATTGAATTTTTCATGTCAGTATTCACACAGCAGTTTCTGCTATTCCATGTATTCCCCTTCCATAGTCACTGGTGTGCATACCTTATCTCCCCATACCTCAGCCCCGCACCGACTTCCGTCATCCCCAGGGCCACACGGAAGAAAAGGACGAGCGGGCACCGGGTAAGTGCTCCTGAGGAGCCCAACATGACATGGAGAATCATTTTAGATGCAGGGACCATCGTGGGGAGGAGCGGTGTTACTTTACAAAGGACATTATCTGAGAGTGGGGGACATTATGGAGAAATTTAATTGGGACATGATAGGGCAATGGGGGAAATTCTTGGGCAATGGGGGACATGATAGGGCAATGGGGGACATGATAAGGCATACCTCCCAACTTTTAAAGAAGGGAAAGAGGGACAAAGTTTGCGTCGCGTGGAGCGCGCCGCGGCAAATTTTTAGGCCACGCCTCTTACCACACCCAGTCAGCAATGACAAACATTGTTTTAGAAACAATAATTAAAAAAATATACATAGGGGGGGGCGTGGCTTGCTGATGGCCGAGTGAGCTGCACTTGCTGGGAGCTCTGTCCTGAACTTCCCCCATTAGCCTCTATTAGAGCACATTAACATCTCCCTGCTTATGGGCAGATCCAGGAAAGTCACCGGACACTGAGGTGAGATAAAGGAGACAGTGAGCAGCATGGATCGTTTCCTCAGCCAGAGTACCTCAGCAGCCGTCAGGAACACTAGATCAATGATGGCGTCTGCCTCCCTCATGGAAAACTCACAGCCCCGGGAAAGTCAAACACAGACACAGCAGGAGCTGGGGAAATCACAGCAGGACTTCTCCAGCGAGGAGGACAGTGAGGGAGATCTGCCTAATCTACATGAGATAAGTAAATCTATCAAGGCTTTGCCTACAAAAAAAGATTTGGACAGATTTGCTAGCAGGCTTGAGAATACTTATAAGAAAGAGCTGCAGGCACTGAAATCTGAATTCACATACAGGGTAGAGGAGGTGGAGAAGTCCCAGGAAGCCATCACTGCTGAGTTGTCCCTACAAAGGAAAATATTACTTAGCCACTCAGCAAAGATTGATGAGCTCACTTCAGGGCAAGAGGACTTAGAGAACCGCAATCGGCGAAATAATGTCCGTATCCGTGGCATCCCTGAAAGTATTGGCACGCCTGAACTGGAGGCCATGGCACAGAAGCTCTTTGCTCAAATTCTGGGAGAACAAAGCTCTGGGCCGATTGAGTTAGACCGCATACATAGGGCCCTGGGTCCCAAATCCCCTCCAGATTCACGTCCAAGGGACATAATATGTAGAGTCCACTTTTATAAGGTAAAGGACTCCATCATGTCCGCGGTGCGGCAGGCAGGATCCATCAACTACCAGGGGTCCCAGGTCCAGATATTACCGGATCTGGCTAGACGCACTCTGCAGCTGCGAAGAGCATTAAAACCCCTGCTCCAACACCTCCAGGACAGAAACATTCCATATAGATGGGGTTTCCCCTTCCAGCTGACAGCGCATAAGGATGTGAAATCAGCAATCTTTCGCAAACTCGGAGATCTGGCTAAGTTCTTGGGGACTTTCGAGCTTCCTATGGTAGCACTGCCGGATTGGCCCTCAGGCCCCCAACTCCCTGTGGAACCCCCAGTATGGCAGCCAGTCCGTCGCCATGGGAGACAAAGAGGTCCTGACAAGAGCAATCCGACAGGGTAGCGGTCCTGTGTAGCACCCCTGTTTCCTACTGGGGATAACCTTCATGGGCCCTTCCGGCATGATAGCCAATTATCCCTGGAGCCACAGGGGAGGGCCTTTCCATGAAACTGCATCAAAGGCATCGTTGCCAGTTACTGTGATTTGTTGAAAGTCTTTCTCCTGTCACCTAATATTGCTTCTTTCCAGACTAGCATTGTGTTATTTTACAGGTGTTATCAGAGGTTCTGACATTGGGTCAAGTACTACTTAAACCTCATAGGAGGAAGCAGTAAACTGTTTGTGTTATAGATCCACTTGGACCCTCCACCTGGTGGACCTGGTTGGGAGTGTCTTAACCTAGCCTTTACTGACCGGACCCTGTGGGGCTGACCGTCTAGAGGCGAAGATCTGGGCCTTTTGAGAAATAAGCCCGGGAGACCCATGTGATTTTCTTGTTTTTTACAATTACTAGAATCTTGTCCCTGATCTGAACACTTTGCTTACCTACCGGGAATGCTGATTGGGGTCAATGCCTAGAATAATAGCCTGTTATGATGTTTACTTTTCTTTAGATGATAAAGTTTTAGCGGGAGCATATAGTTAGTGCGCTTTATAATGATATATCATATTGTATTAGAGGCGGGGGGTAAGGAACGGACTCGCTGCCGTTCTTGGCTTCCTCTAACCCCCCTTAGTGCAAATGGCAATCCATTGCCATGGAAATTTTGCACCACTTAATACTAGGGTTCCTTACCCACCTTTTAGGTCCTTTGACCTAAACCTTGCTCTTTCTTTTCTCTGTCTTTCTTTCTTCTCTATCCTTCCCTCTCACCTGACTGGACCAGCCCCCAGATACCACATCATGCTTCCAGCTGACCTACATTATGGATAGTGTCAAGTTTTGCTCCTTCAACGTTAAAGGTTTGAATGTCCCTGAAAAAAGAAAACAGATAGCATATTCCTGTCATAAGCAACGGGTGGCCATCTTGATGCTTCAGGAAACTCACTTTAGGTCAGATGCAATTCCTAAGTGTTCCTTGGCTTACTACCCGATTTGGCACCATAGCTCGAATCCTGATGCTAAGTCTAAGGGGGTTTCCGTGGCATTTCATAGGTCCTTCATACCAGAGGTGTTAGACTCCTGTATCGACCCCAAGGGAAGATATATTTTCTTAAAGCTTTCTTGGAAAACCAATATCTTTGTTATTGCTAACATGTACTTTCCTAACCAGGGGCAGGACAGATTATGTGCAGACGGGAGGAAAATTCTGGAAGATTTTGCGGACTCCTCTCCGGTGATATTAGGAGGCGATTTTAATCTACCAATGAACCCGGCCCTCGATGTGTCCTCGGGTAAGTCGTCCTATCCGGCCTCAGTCATACAAAGGGTCAAAAAGCACATGCATGGTCTGAGATTGGTGGACATATGAAGGATTCTTCATCCGGACACCAAAGATTACAGCTTCTATTCCTCGGTCCATTCTGTCTATAGCAGAATTGACTCCTTCCACATTTCTCATGCCCTCCTAGACATGACAGTAGAAGCGACCATAGGTAATATAATATGGTCAGACCACGCTCCCATTTACTTATCGATTCAGTTAGGGCCTCGTGTCAAATCAAATTTCACCTGGCGACTGAATGAAAACCTATTACAGGATCAGTTATGCAAAGTGGACCTTACCCAGTCAATTCATAACTTTATTAGAGATCATGAATGTGATACCACTTCTCCTGCAATCCAGTGGGAATCACTGAAATGTGTATTAAGGGGCATTTTGATCTCACATGGTACCCGCCTGAAAAAAGAAAGAGCCATTGAAATAACGCAGTTATCTAACCAGATTGCCTCACTAGAAAGCAAACACAAACGGGACTCATCTCCTACAACCTACGCACAGCTCTCTACAACCAGACATAAATTACTAGAGGTATTAGACCAGAAATCCAGGGGCTTAAGAGAACATCTCAAAAGCCGCTTTTATCAACTGGGCAATAGAAGTGGGAAGCTTCTTGCAAGGGCCCTCCATACCCGCTCCATGAATACTTACATCCCTTTCATAAAAGACCCAGGAAGTGATGGTCATTTGCATAGCAACCAGGACATTTTAGCAGGCTTCCGCACATACTACAAGGCGCTTTATGATATTAGGGGACAATCGGGACTCATAGCGACATATGGGATTCAAGATGATGTTAAAGCTTACCTGAAATCCCATAATCTCCCTTCCATCTCAAATGATACCTTACTGGAGCTGGAAGAGGACTTCTCCCTGGAGGAGGTCAATGCGGTAGTCTCAGATTTGAAGTCAGGGAAAAGCCCAGGTCCAGACGGGTTCTCAGCGGGTTTCTATAAACAATTTTCAGAACTTCTAAATCCTCTGTTCCTATCGGTTTGTAGATATATATCTGCAGGGGGTGCGTTCCCTCCCCAGGCGTTGATGGCCCACATCACAGTTATACCAAAACCAGGGAAGGACGCATCTCTTTGCTGCAACTATAGACCGATCTTGCTCATAAATCTAGATATCAAGCTTTATTCTAAAATGATATCAAATAGGTTACGAGACCTTCTTCCCAGACTGGTAAATCCAGACCAGGTGGGTTTCGTGCCCAGAAGAGAAGCCAGGGACAACACCCTGAGGACCATCTCCCTGATTGACGGCACAAGACGTCACGGGATCCCCATGTGCATCCTGTCGGTAGATGCAGAGAAGGCGTTTGACAGGGTGCACTGGGGTTTCATGTTTCAGGTCCTTAAAAACATAGGGTTGGGAGAGCACATGATGAACAGAGTTACAGAACTCTACTCTTCGCCCACAGCACAAATCAAAATAAATGGCTCCCTCTCAGATTCCTTTACAATATGTAATGGAACAAGACAAGGGTGCCCCCTTTCCCCATTATTATATATTCTGACCATGGAACATCTGGCGGTGGCATTGAGGAGCAATATATCAATTAAAGGGGTTACATTTCACAAACAGGACCATAAATTAGCTTTATTCGCAGATGATCTGCTCCTGTACGTTACCTCTCCACTCATTAGTCTACCCAACATAATGGCTGAATTGCGGAGGTTCGGATCTCTGAGTAATTTTAAAATAAATACTCATAAATCCAAAATACTGAATATATCTCTTCCTCCAATGCTGGTGACTCAGCTCAAAGCCTCTCTCCCCTTCAAATGGCAGGTGGATTCATTGACATACCTAGGAATTAAACTGACGGCAGATCCCCTTGACCTCTTTAAATCAAATCACCGCCACATTTCCAGGAAGTTAGAATTAGACCTCAATAACTGGAACAAACCCCAGCTTTCATGGTTTGGGAGGATAAATGCGATCAAAATGGACCTGTTACCGAAGCTGCTTTATTACTTCCAAACCATCCCCTTAGTATTGCCGGCCTCTTTTTTCTCATGTCTGAAATCTAGCATAACCAAATTTGTCTGGGCACATAAACGCCCACGTATTTCCCACAAAATATTGAGTAGATCAAGGGATATGGGAGGAACTGGACTCCCTAATCTCCTTTTGTATAGCTACGCCTCTTTAGGGACGTGCGTTCTGGATCTATTTAACTCAGGTGAAACGAAAAGATGGGTGCAAGCCGAAAGCGCAATCTGATGTTGATCCGAAGGTAGTTATTTGGACCAGAGCACCACCCAGCTCCAGCTCTATCACAGTACCCTTTATCACAAAGCAATTGCGGAATTTTATGTCCCGAGGTAATAAATATCTTGACTTGTCCTCCATTCCAGGCCCATTGACACCGGTCCATAGTAATTCAGATTATCTGGCGGGTTTCCATAGATCAACATTCCTCCATAAAAGGAAGAGTGACCATCCTATTATTCGTGACTTTATCTCAGACACAGGTATTAAACCCCTAGATAATTACTCTTCAGATATCAACAAATCTCAAGATATGTGGTTCTTCTTCGAACAGCTGAAAAGTTTTATAGTGTCTATGGCTAGGAGGGGAGACATCTATAGGGCACTCACACCCTTTGAGGCCCTTTGCCTAGAGAAGGATCCTCCAGGCCATACCATTTCGACCTTGTATGACTTGTTTCTCAGATGCAGAGGTGCGAGGGACGGCTTGCCTGGGTACTTTGAGAAATGGGAGAGAGAGTGGGGGAGGTCATTCTCGGCTGAGGAGCGGACCAAAATCCTTCTCTTTATTGGTAAAACTTCGCTGAATGTGATATCACAGGAGATTTGCTACAAGATCCTATCTAGGTGGTATAGGTGTCCTGTGAGTATCCATGCTGCCTTTCCATCAGCCTCTGATGTGTGCTGGAGATGCCAAAAGGAGAGGGGAACCCTCACTCATATCTGGTGGTCATGTCCCCCGGTGAGATCATTCTGGGAGAGCATTTTCCAGTTACTCAATAAACTTTCCTTAAGGCAGATCCAGCCCACAAAAGAGTTAGCTCTCCTGTCCCTCGGGAATGTTTCTGCTTCAGGGTTTAGGAAAGGTTTATTAAGACATTTTTTAACAGCTGCCAGAAACCTAATTCCAAGATATTGGAAGCAAACTAGAATCCCATCACGGGATGAATTCATAGCAGAGTGCAACGAGATCTTCAGGATGGAGACCTTGATAGGTCAGACACTCGGCAACAAGGACAAAGTTGATGCTACGTGGGCCCCGTGGATCATGTTCAGGGACTCACCGGATATGAGTCTATGGATTCACGGGGGGGCAGGTATGTAGGTAATTTTCCATTCTCTTATTTCTGTACCTAGAAGGTTAGCCTTGAAAATGTGGTTTTGATGTAGGAGGGCGCGTCCACTCGGGTGGGAACTCTTTGTACCCTTCCCCTTTCATCTTACTTTCTCCCGTTTCTGTTGTCTTTACTGTCTCTAAATTCTTCTTCCACCTCCTCTTCTTTATCTCTTTTTTTTCAACTTGTTCTTCCTATTTCAAACACATACGAATTGTACTTGTTATTTTTGGTCGCCAGTGGCGCAGGTGTAGTCAAAGAACTGTTGTGTTTTTAGCAGCTATCTTGGATATATACCCTCTGCCTGCGCGCTGTGCAATTGTTTGATTATCTTCTTCTATTCTAATAAACTTTGATTTGAACAAAAAAATATACATAGATTTATTTCTAAGTAGTAAATTAAAATATAAATGCAAACTTGGCCGTGCTACTTTTAAACTAGAATATTTTAAACCACAAAATTCTGTTTTAAAGCAGATCTGTCCCCTAAATCTGCCCCATGTACAAAACTGCAGACTTCATGACAGATCCGCTCTATTAGATAAAATATCTGTAATAATACTGTGCTATAATGGGAGGAATTAGTGAATACAGGCAACTTAGTGTTCTGATTGTTCCAATTGTGGAGACACGGGGGTCAGTGGGTGCTCTCATCCGCTGATCTGGCCGCCTTTAGAAAGACAGCAAGGCTCAGGGCTCATCCCAACTGAACGCCTGACATCCTTAATCCCTCCCTCTCCTCCTCAGCTGTGATCTGATGGCAGGATCAGATCACAGTGTAATGGCTCACGCTCACAGCACAGAAGGAGCCGAGGGTCATTAGCATATCGCATCACATGTGATATGCCAGTGTGACCTCAGCTTGGTATGTGCGCACGTTGCATTCTGTGCAGTGCGGAAGAGAACACACCCTCTGGCAGACTGGACAAATGTAAACACTGCGTTTGTAAAAAAAAAAAAAAATGCACCCAAAACATTTTGGATGCATTTTCCATGCGTTTTACATGCGTTTTGGATGCATTTTTGACAGTGCGTTTCCTGTCAATTCAGCTCTGCTACATGCCCGCTGACAGCAGGCACAGACAGAGTTGCGCGATGAGATTGAACTCAGATGAACTTCACCCGACTTCATTGTCATCCCGCGGCTCTGTCTGTGTGTCGTGTCCTGGTTAGCGGTCACACTTGAAGGACGCACCGGTGACCACAAATCCCGAGTGACTGAAGTGAGCAGCGCCATCAGCGGTGCCGTTACTCAGGTTACCCGCGGCCAGCTGGAGTCCTCCACCTGAGACCGCAACTCACCTGTGATGTCATCGCTGATCGCGCAGCTCACTTCAGTCACTCGGGCGACTTGCTGTCACAGTTGGAGGATCCAGTGGTGGCCGCGGGTAACCTGAGTGATGTCATCGCTGATCGTGTGGCTCACTTCAGTTGCTGCGTGGAGCTGACAGAGAGCAATCGTATTCTGTGGCCGCTCCTGTCAGCTTCATGTAGCGAAGCTGGATGCGTCGCGGGACCTCATGTGGATTACATCGGACCTGGAGGGGTATTTGGGGGTTTAATAAAATGGTAAAATAGGGTTTTTTTTGTCTTTTATTCCAAATAAAGGATTTTTGGGTGTATGTGTTTATTTTCTTTAACCTACAGGTTAATCATGGAAGGTATCTCGGGGAGACGCCTGCCATGATTAACCTAGGACTTAGTGGCAGCTATGAGCTGCCATTTACTCCTTATTACCCCGATTGCCACCGCACCAGGGCAATTCGGGATGAGCCGGGAAGAGTCCCAGGACTGTCGCATCTAATGGATGCGGCAATTCCGGGCGGCTGCTGGCTGATAATGTTAGGCTGGGGGCTCCCCATAACGTGGAGCTCTCATCCTGAGAATACCAGCCTTCAGCCATGTGGCTTTACCCTGGCTGGTATCAAAATTGGGGGGGACTGTTTTTTTTAAATTATTTATTTATTTTACTGCACGATATAGACCCGCTCACTGGCGGCTGTGATTGGTTGCAGTGAGACAGCTGTCACTTAGTGTGGGGGTGTGTCTAACTGCAACCAATCTTAGGCGCCGGTGGGCGGGGAAAGCAGGGAATATGAGATGAAATATTGAGTGGCCGCCATTTTCAAAAGAGGAAAAGCCACCGGAGCAGTGTGACAGCCGTGCAGCGACAGAGAGAGAGACCGACCGACGGACAGAGAGTGACAGACAGAGGGACCAACTGACAGAGAAAGAGACTGACATCGACAGAGAGAGACTGAAAAGACCTGCGTTTTGTTTGTCAGAAAAGCATGCAGAACGCAACAAAAATGCAGTCCAAGTGCATTTTGGTTGCGTTTTGACCCATATCATTGATTTCAATGGGTGGAGAACACAGCTACAACGCACAAAAGAAGTGACATGCTGCTTTTTTTTCCACAGCGATTTTTGGCATCCAAAACGCTGCGTTTATAAATGCAGCGTGCGCATTGAATTTTCGGACTTCTCATAGACTTTGTTGGGGAAGCAGAACACATGCAATTTGGCACTGAAATGCTGCAGTTCAAAACGCAGCGTTAACATGGGGAAAAAACGCAAAGTGCGCACTTAGTTGTAGTTTGCCGATGCATCGCGACGAGGGAGGAATCCTCGCGGCGAACTACAAGACCCAGGAGGCCGGCGATGGAACTGAAGGTAAGGTGAGAATAATATATGTACCTTCCGTTCCATCGCCGACCTCCTGGGTCCTGTAGTTCGCCGCTCAAGGCTGTGTATCGGTAACCATCGGCGATGAAGCAGGAACGTCCGCTGTCAGACGCTACTCAAAGGCAGCGCGCTGACCAATCAGAGGCTCCTGTCTTTGACGTCAGCGCTGTGGGTGCGGACGTTCCTCCCTCGTCGTCATGGTTACCTGATACACAGCCCATGCTAGCGAACAGCAAGTCCCAGCAGGCCGGCGATGGAACGGAAGGTAAGGTGAGCATATAATATGTGCGTGTGCATGTGTTTGTGTGTGTTTGTGTGAGTTTGTGTGTGTTTGTGTGAGTTTGTGCATGTGTGGAATGGCACAACAGGGGACCAGGATGGGACATTTAACAAGTTGTGGAACAAATTGTCTGCATTGCAATGATTTCCTATACATACACATTACTGGGTCCTGTGGAGCCTACATACTGACAGTGGTGGCCTGTGGGGCATACATACTGGCCCTAGGGATGCTTAGCGCACAGGCTGGCAGCGGTGGAACACGCTGAGGGCCCAAGCTGGCAGCACTGGAGGGTGCTTAAGGCATAAGCTGGCAACACTGCGGGGGAGCGCTGAGGGCACAAGCTGGCAGCACTGCAGGGGGGCACTGAGGTCACATGCTGGCAGAACTGCGGGGAGCACTGAGGGCACAGGCTGGCGTGGTGCTGGGTGGCGCTGAGGGCACAGGCTGGGGGGCACTGAGGGCACAAGCTGGCAGCACTGGGGGGGCACTGAGGGCACAGGCTGGCGGGGTGCTGAGGGCACAGGCTGGCGTGGTGCTGGGGGGCGCTGAGGGCATAGGCTGGCATGGTGCTGAAGGCACAGGCTGGCGTGGTGCTGGGTGGCGCTGAGGGCACAGGCTGGGGGGCACTGAGGGCACAAGCTGGCAGCACTGGGGGGGCACTGAGGGCACAGGCTGGCGGGGTGCTGAGGGCACAGGCTGGCGTGGTGCTGGGGGGCGCTGAGGGCATAGGCTGGCATGGTGCTGAAGGCACAGGCTGGCGTGGTGCTGGGTGGCGCTGAGGGCACAGGCTGGGGGCACTGAGGGCACAAGCTGGCAGCACTGGGGGGGCACTGAGGGCACAGGCTGGCGGGGTGCTGAGGGCACAGGCTGGCGTGGTGCTGGGGGGTGCTGAGGGCACAGGCTGGCGTCGTGCTGGAGGGCGCTGAGGGCACAGGCTGGCGTGGTGCTGGAGGGCGCTGAGGGCACAGGCTGGCGTGGTGCTGGGGGGCGCTGAGGGCACAGGTTGGCAGCATTGCAGCCAGAGCCTGAGAGCTCCTCTGGCTGCTTTCTCTGAGTCCCGTTTGTCTGCTTTTTCTATTGCAGGCACAGGGGGGACCTGAGAAGACAATTGCTGGACTCTCCCATGCTCCCCCCTCCTGCAGGCACACTGCTCTCCCCTCCTGCAAGCACACTGCTCCCCCCTCCTGCAGGCACACTGCTCTCCCCTCCTGCAGGCACACTGCTCTCCCCTCCTGCAGGCACACTGCTCCCCCCTCCTGCAGGCACACTGCTCCCCCCTCCTGCAGGCACACTGCTCTCCCCTCCTGCAGGCACACTGCTCTCCCCTCCTGCAGGCACACTGCTCCCCCCTCCTGCAGGCACACTGCTCTCCCCTCCTGCAGGCACACTGCTCCCCCCTCCTGCAGGCACTTTGCTCCCCCCTCCTGCAGGCACACTGCTCTCCCCTCCTGTACTCACTCTGCTCTCCCCTCCTGCACTCACACTGCTCTCCCCTCCTGTACTCACACTGCTCTGCCCTTCTGCACTCACTCTGCTCTCCCCTCCTGTACTCATTCTCACTTATTAAGGGGGTGTGTCATGCGGCGTCATAGCGACGTCACACGGCAGGCGGCCAATAGCGGCGGAGGGGCGGAGATGAGCAGGATGTAAACATCCCGCCCACCTCCTTCCTTCCGCATATCCTACGGAAGCCGCAGTGACGCCGGTAGGAGATGTTCCTTGCTCCTGCGGCTTCACACACAGCGATGTGGAGCGAGGAACAACATCGTACCGTCGCATCAGCGTAATTATGGATTACGCCGACGCTGCACCGATGATACGATTACGACGATTTTGCGCTCGTTAATCGTATCATCTAGACTTTACACACTACGATGTCGCATGCGATGCCGGATGTGCGTCACTTTCAATTTGACCCCACCGACATCGCACCTGCGATGTCATAGTGTGCAAAGCCCGCCTTAGTGCCACATGAAAGGCACCAAAGGGTGCAAAATTACAAAATGCTGGAGAGTGGGACATTATGTGTCTTTCTGCCATTATAATGACAGAAAAGACTGATATAAAGTGCACAAGCACAAGAAAATCACCAGAGCACTCTATGCTGTGAAAAGCAGTAGAAAATGGCACTGGAGTGAACATGTGACCGCCTGAGCTTTCTGGGCCCCACTGCTGCGAATTGCAGTCTGCAGCCGCCTCAGTAAATGGCGCTTTCATAGAAGCGCCATCATCTGGCGCTGTATCCAACTCTTCCAATAGCCCTGAAGCCGGGTGGCTTGTTGGGTAATAATGAGTTAATACTAGCTTTGTTTTACTAGCTAGTATTAAGCAGGAGATTCTTAATGTCAGGCACGTTTGACCCGGCCATTAAGAATCTCCAATAAAGGGTTAAAAAAAAGACACCACACAGAGAAAAAATACTTTAATAGAAATAAATACACAGACACATTAGAGACTCCATCTTTATTACCCCCTGTCAGCCCTCCACGATCCATGGTCTTTTGTCTTTCTCGTTCAACAAATGCAGGTCTGCTCCATCACTGCTGCATGGGGGAAGACGCTGCTTCCCGTGCAGCCTTCACTCCGTGAGAGATCAGTGCTGCTGGCTGTTAGCGGTAACAGCGGTAACGCTGACAGACGCGTTACCATAGCAACGGTGCTCCGTCATGTGATTCCCGGAGCCGCGGTTAGCGGTGACGTCACCGCTAACTGCGTTGCTATGGCAACGGTGATCTCCGTTAATGACCGGCTGTGTCAGCCGGTCCCTAACGGAACGGGGAGTCGACCGTGTGCTAGAGCATGTCACCGGTACACGGCGATACACAAATGTGCACCGTGTACCGGAGAGTGCAATGACAGGACCTAGGACAGGACATGACGTCAAAGCCATGTGACCAGTCTGTAGCCAATGAGATAATAGCCACGTGACTGGTCACATGGCTATTTTGACATCACGATAGGTCCTGCATCACTGCTGGCAGTGCTGGTCACCGGGAGGATTCAGCGATCATCGGATGGAATAGCGGCAGGAGACAGAGTGCAGGAGGGATCGCGGGGACCGGTAAGTGTTATGGCAATGTTTATTAACTGTATGTGTACATTTATAATGCGTTTTTATGTGTTTGTGATTGCCTCCTATTATTTCCTATTGGTTCGAGTTCGGTTCGTCGAACGTTCGCCGAACTGAACTCGAACGAGACCTCCGTTCGACGAACCGAACTCGAGCCGAACCACGGCCGGTTCGCTCATCTCTAGTCGTCAGTAATCGGAGAATCATCAATAATCTGAGCGCCCTGAGATCCACGGAGGAAGGAGATGGTTCTCAGGGCTTCCAGCGGCCACAGATTACTGACATGGCCGATATACTGGGTCGTACAAATCGATTTGTACCAACTGTATTCTGTGCGCCTGGAAGTGCGATGATCGGCCGGTCTAGAAAGACCATTAAAGACACTAACACAAATGAATACAGGGAACTGGATCGCCGCAGCTGTTTCTTGCCGGTTCGAGGAACCAGCTGCTATTTTAACAACCAGTTCTCCCGAACCGGAGAGAACTGGCTGAATCCCACCCCTGGATGTACCCCTGTTACCAGCTGGAGACCAGACTTTGGATAAAGACTCCATAAATGAACTGCAGCTTCAGATCCTATAACTGAGGTATGGCTCTTCTGCCCAAAGGATGCAACCTAAGCAGGGGACTCAGCAACCTGTGACCATTGAACTAGCCTCCCGTGCTGATGACCTCCTGCTGCTACCAGTTCCTGATCATTTTGATGCCGATGGGCAGCTGATACGCAATGGAGGAAAGACTGAGTTAATTGCGATCCAGCCTCTGCGGAGTGTTTTACCGGAGGGATGTTCCAGGACTGTTCCTGTGAAGAAACCCATTTCTGAAACAATGGACATCTTCATACTGGTTTGCTGTTGTTATGGCAAAGTTGGACACTTTACCTGTGGATGTTCCTTAAGTGCCCAGAGCCAGGGGGTTGGGATCAGCCATCTGGCACCACCAGCAGCCAAGAAAGAGTAATTGTTTTTCTTAAATGTTTTTCTATGCAGTTGTTGATATTAATTGCATAGTGAGAATGCTGACCAGTAACTGTTGAAAATGTTTTGAAAATGTTTTATATGCTGAAAGGAATGTTTTATATGCCTGATGTTTGCACTTGTTTTAAAATGACAATGGTTTATGACAATGCATGCTGCTATAACCAGTGCTTAAAAATGTTTGATACTTGATATTTTTGCCACTTGAAATGTTTTGATAATGCTTTCACCTTGCAAATGTTTTTGATACTGCTCTTGATATTGCTATCAGTATAGAGTTAACTTGTTAGTAATGTTTGAAGATGGTGCCTCCCATAAAGGGAAGAATGTTATTTGTTTAATGCATCTACAAAATGCAGTGTACCAACTTTAAATTGCTGCGGCACAAGAGTGCCGTCATTTGCTGTGGGGGAGTGTGGCTCCTCTCAGGCTTCAGTCGCCACAGAGTATTGCACCCACATTTGGGAGTGATGCTAAACCCGGTTCCTGAGGAGGCCAGTCCCGGTTTTACTACATTACACACACAAATACACATCAGGTTGCCCTGTTCCCACTGGAGACTGGGCTAGGGTAGAGCAATAAAGGGGTCACCGACAGAGTGGCTTTTACAGGATGCCCTCAACAGGGGCCCCAGTCCCACAAGCTTAGGACCTGGGAGGGGGAGGTGCAGCCAGCAGGAGGAGTTTGGAGTCACACAAAAGTTAAGAAAACTAGTGAGCAAGCCACACTCAGGCAGGCAATCTGGAGGAGTTCTCCAGCAGGAGAGGAAGGAAGCAGTCGCATCTGAGGGGTGCACCGGTGGGAAGGAGGAGAAAGTTTTATGGTTGCCGTGAAAAGAGTGAATCTGCTCCCCTCAGAACCGATGCCACGCAGGGCAGCAGGACCCTAGGGAAGATCACACTTCACATTGGTTTTCCAGAATCTGCCTGGACGGGGAAAGTTTCAAGCTTCCCTGACCACACAGCGCCCGACAGCACAGTGCCATATAGGATCCGGGGTCTCGCATCAAGCCGGACCCCACATCGGAACCGCAGCACCTGCAGATAGGGACAAGAGTACATCTCGTGAAACCCAGGGTCCCCTCGTATCTTCAAGTCAGAGGATCCGCAGACAAGCGTAACAAGGAGAAACCCACCAAACTGGACTGATCTCTAAAGTAATTCGGGTTCAACGGAGCCCATCATAGCAAGTGACTGGTATTACCTGGGTGAGCGTCATCGTACAAAAGTGAGTACAACCTGGAACTGCAGCCATAGAAGCTGACTCTTTATTACCCATATTGCCACTCCAAGCCACCATCACTACTCCCCTCATCAGCCACCCTAGGGCCCGCTCCACCTGTGGGGAGTGATACCACCCATAGCTGTAATACCATCTGCCCTGGAGGACAGTGACAGCAGTGGCGGCTCAGTCCCTGGCCGCATACCACAGGTGGCGCCACGACAAACACCTCACCACTACCCCCATCATCCTCCCTAGCCATCTTCTGTACGCCTCGAAGCAACGGAGCCTGGCTAGGCCACCTGTGACCACGACAGTCGATGGCCCGGCGACGAGTAGGTTAAGGCACCTGCCCTGTGGGGTGCTACAATGGCATTCTAACATCATTAATGTGTTTAATTACTGTTTTTTGAGAAAAAAGATCATACATAAAATTTATGACTAGGTGTAGGCGCGTAATAGGCAACCAACATGGCAAGCACACTGCTAATTGGGTGTAATTTACTTTTTTAATGGAGGGTGTTCTAATTAATTCATTCCTTCTGTGAAGAAACAGGGGTCAATTATAGCCTTTATTTAAAGGGAATCTGTGACCACATTTGACCTATCTAAACTATTAATATGGGAATACAGGTTATAGATTGCTGAAAAAAGCCATACCTTACTATGTCTCATATCACATGCTTCGCTGTTGAAATATCATCTTTTATCACTTTATATAAATGAGCTCTTCCAGGCTATGGGGCGGATGCTGCCTGGAAAATAACTCCACCTCCAGAGATTATTTTTAATAAAAGGGACATTACCAGTGTGATGTGTGATGGCCCCCTCTGCTCTCACTGTAGAGTTGTATGTGAATATATCTGACACTTCTGCAGGTGCCTCTCAGCTTCAGCCTCCAGCTTGCAGGCAGACACTGTTGCAACATTGTTGCAATAAAATAGAGCTCAGGAAGCTGCAAAAAATGTGTTTCCAAGATGTCAAATTAATTTCTCCTGTTCTTTGTCATTTACTTGTCTCACGCTGGTAATGCCCCTTTTATTTAAAATAATCTCAGGAGGTGGAGTTATCTTCCAGGCAGCATCCGCAGCTCATTTACTCATTGCTCATTTACATAAAATGATAAAAGATGATATTTCCAGAATAATGTATCTGATATGAGACATACAGGTATGAATATTTTCTGCAATCTATAACCTGTATGTCCAAATTAACAGTTTTAAAAGGTCAAAGTGCTGACAGATTCCCTTTAAAGAAGAAGGGCAGCAAATGCTGTACTTGCTGGTTTTATCCCTTGCTCAATGAGTTAAATAGGTCATTCCAGACATTGCATCAAAGGAGAAAAAAACTTTGATCCAGAAGTTGATTGGAGAGAAAATATATAAAGAAGTGTAAAAAAATAATTGGCTTCTCAGCTAAAAATTTTTAATGCTTTAAAATGGCAAAAAGACCTTGAAACACGGTAGGAAAAGAAATACAACCATCTGCATAGATTATAGAATAACAAGAATGGCAAAGAAGCATCCAATGATCAGCTGCAGGGAGATCAAAGAAGATTTTCAGTTAACTGTAAGGCTAAGAACGCACTTTGCATTCTCCTACTTGCAGTTCTAAACACACGTTTTGTGCTTAATTGATTTGACCAAAGTTGCCTTTTTCAGAAATTTAGCGCTGAAAACGCATGCGTATTTTCTGCGTTTTCAGCGCTTTTTACCTGCTTTTCCACCTGCGTTTTGACAGATGCGTTTTGAACATCAAGACACTGCTAAATAAAGTTTAAACAGTCAAACATAATGAAAAAAGAGAAAAAAAAGGATCATATCTATATTAATGGGAAAAATAATGAAAATAGATATATTTCATCAAATTATAGCGGTAATATACATTTTATCGCTAAAATAGCAATAAATGCATATTTTTCTAAAATTTAATTGTCGGATTATGTGTGTGTGTAAAGGGACATATCAAATCATTATTTTGATGTCCAAAAAGCATGTGTTTTGGAACTACAAAATGCATGTTTTCTGCACTGAAAAAGCAGGTAAAACGCAGGAATTTGAAGGAATCTTGGTTTTTGCCATTTCTCATTGACTTCAATGTTACCAAAACGCACCTAAAATGGCAAAAACAATTGACATGCTGCTTCTTTGAACACATGTTTTTTGCCACAAAATATGCAAATTAAACGCAGCATTTAACAACACAAAGTGCGGTCAGGAAATCTGCTTTTTAGAGTTGAGCGCGGTTCGCGGTTCGAGGTTCTCCAGTTCTAGGCTTGAGTGATTTTGGGGCCTGTTCTAGATCGAACTAGAACTCGAGCTTTTTGCAAAAGCTCGATAGTTCTATAAACGTTCGAGAACGGTTCTAGCAGCAAAAAAACAGCTAATTCCTAGCTGGCTTTCCGCTGTAATAGTGTAAGTCACTCTGTGACTCACACTATTATGAAATTTCAGGTGTATAGTGTGCGGGAACAGCGCCTTCAGATCACTGCTGTTTGTATAATGGCGATCGCCATTTTTTTTTTTTTTCCTTGTCTTCCTTCCCTAAGCGCGCGCGTGTAGTGGGGAGGGCCATTATGTCAGCCAATCCCAGACACACACACAGCTAAGTGGACTTTTAGCCAGAGAAGCAACGGCATGTGTGATAGGATGTCCATGTCACATGTCCATGCATTATAAAAACGAGTATCTGCCCGTCCGGACGCCATTATCTCTTCTGCGTCCTTGGTGTCAGACATCACTGGCGCAGCTCCGTCCTTTGTCCTATCGCCGATACTGCTGTATGCGCTCCATACACAGCGCTGGACAGCTTAGGGAGAGCACTTTCTATCAGTCCTTTTAAGGGCTCGTACCGACAGGGTCAGAGCCATAGGTCACAGGTCCTGAAAACAGAGACAGCGTCTGTGTAGCTAAGGTCAGGGATTTTCTCGCTGCATTTCCCCATTAGGAGGGAATAGAAAGGCAGGCTTCCTTTCCTCTACCCAGAGCCCCACAACCCTGGCACTGTACCCTCCTGTCCTCTGCACACTCCAACTCATTATAACTAAGCCATTATACTAGCAAACACTGAGTGTACCTAGTGTCAGCCTAAACGTGGCTGTTGGACTTTGCTATAGTCCCAGTAGTGCACAGATATTTGCAGCACGTCTGCCTGCATTGCACACTCAAACTGATAGTTACTAAGCCATTATACTAGCAAACACTGAGTGTACCTAGTGTCAGCCTAAACGTGGCTGTTGGACTTTGCTATAGTCACACTAGTGCACAGATATTTGCAGCACGTCTGCCTGCATTGCACACTCAAACTGATAGTTACTAAGCCATTATACTAGCAAACACTGAGTGTACCTAGTGTCATCCTAAACGTGGCTATTGGACTTCTGTATAGTCCCAGTAGTGCACAGATATTTGCAGCACGTCTGCCTGCATTGCACACTCAAACTGATAGTTACTAAGCCATTATACTAGCAAACACTGAGTGTACCTAGTGTCATCCTAAACGTGGCTATTGGACTTCTGTATAGTCCCAGTAGTGCACAGATATTTGCAGCACCTCTGCCTGCATTGCATACTCAAACTCATTATAACTAAGCCATTATACTAGCAAACACTGAGTGAACTTAGTGTCATTCTAAACGTGGCTGTTGGACTTCTGTATAGTCCCAGTAGTG
This sequence comes from Anomaloglossus baeobatrachus, assembly GCF_048569485.1. Taxonomy (NCBI): domain Eukaryota; kingdom Metazoa; phylum Chordata; class Amphibia; order Anura; family Aromobatidae; genus Anomaloglossus; species Anomaloglossus baeobatrachus. Next base: position 597,345,451 of record NC_134355.1, on the reverse strand, counting down.
CACAGATATTTGCAGCACGTCTGCCTGCATTGCACACTCAAACTGATAGTTACTAAGCCATTATACTAGCAAACACTGAGTGAACTTAGTGTCATCCTAAACGTGGCTGTTGGACTTCTGTATAGTCCCAGTAGTGTACAGATATTTGCAGCACCTCTGCCTGCATTGCACACTCAAACTGATAGTTACTAAGCCATTATACTAGCAAACACTGAGTGTACCTAGTGTCATCCTAAACGTGGCTATTGGACTTCTGTATAGTCCCACTAGTGCACAGATATTTGCAGCACGTCTGCCTGCATTGCACACTCAAACTGATAGTTACTAAGCCATTATACTAGCAATTTATGCTGCCAGTTTAAGGGCCGTAGTTGCATTGTCAGGGATATTTATTCTTTATTATTCTGCTGTTAATAAAGCTAGACCACCGCTGAAATCTACACCACCTCTCAATTTTTACTACCACATTTTCAGTGCACAATCTTGTCGCAATCAACATGAGTGGCAAAATGACAGATGCTGGTGGAAAGGGGAAGAGGCGTGGTGGAAAAGGAAAAAAAGGGTTTGTCCGTGGGGAAGGTGGCAAAGCTCCATTATCATCTGCTGAAGATAGACCATCTACCAGCAAAAGTAAGATGTCTACTACTTACCGTGGACAATCCGATGTGCTCCCTTTTTTACGGACACGAACAACAGGAACAAAGGTAGATGATGGCCAAAAAAGCAAAATGCTTGAATGGATCTCAAGTGGTCCAACAAGTGCCCTCTCAGCCACTTCAAATACCGCATCCAAAAAACACCAGTCCTCTGAGTTGTCATCCCAATCAAACTTGCTTTCTCCCAGCTCTGAAGTCTCCATCAGCCCTGCACAGTATGGTGGAACTGAGATGGCTGAGTCTGCAGAGCTGTTCAGTCACACTATAGCCTGGGAATCAGAGGTCTGCTCCCAAGTTACAGTGAGTACAGAACAGGAAATGGTCTGCAGTGATGCCCAGAACCTTTGTGACTTTGATTCAGGCCGTGAGGACCAAGTTTCTGAGCATAATGTTGACCCTTTGTCACAAACTGTAACACCTGTGGTTATAGACAATGAGGAACATACTGATGAAGATGAGACGCAGATACCCGATTGGGATGACAACTTAAATATTCGGTCAGGGCAAGAAGAGGCTCGGTCTGAGGGGGAGGGGAGTGCAAACACAACAATTGATGATGAAGTTCTAGATCCCACCTACTGTCAACCCACAGTCAGGCACTCGAGGAGGTCAACAGAGGAGGTGGAGGAGGATGCAACTGATGACGAAGTTACCTTGCGCCTTCCTGGACAGAGTCGGAGTACTGGTAGCACGTCTACAACTGCATCCTCAGCCACCACTCTGCCTCTGAGCACTAGTCGGGGTGGATCAACAGGTCGCATGCCCTCTAAGCCTTGCCTAGCCTGGTCCTTTTTTGACATAGCAAAAGATCGCCCAAATTATGTGATCTGTAAAACTTGTCATGGTTCTCTTAGTAGAGGTCAAAACCTCAGCAGTTTGACAACTTCTTCCATGAATCGTCACATGAATAAATATCATATGTCCCAGTGGGAAGCTCACCGTGCTGCAATGTGGCCTAGCGGAGCGAACCATTAACCGCCTGCCCCTTCCAGTGTATCTGCGCGCTCTTCATCTTCTAGGACTGTGGGGACAGCTGTCACACCTGTTTTTCCACGCACAACTTCCACCACTGTAACCGCAACAGGCAGTTTGCTTGGTAGGTCGTCACTTGGTTTGGAAGGGGAAACAAGTGAGTGTGTACAGCTCTCTGAGACATCGATAGCACCAACGTTGGATGAAGGCAACATCATGTCTCCGCCTGCACGTTCCTCACAAACCTGCATTTTTCCAGGGACACCCTACTCAACACCGTCTACACACAGCAGCCAGATCTCTGTCCCTCAGATGTGGTCAAATAAAAGGCCACTTCCTGCGACCCATGACAAAGCTAAGAGGTTGACTCTATCTCTCTGTAAGCTCTTGGCTACCGAAATGCTGCCTTTCCGCCTAGTGGACACACAGGATTTAAGAGACCTTATGTCTGTCGCTGTGCCCCAGTACCAGATGTCTAGTCGCCACTACTTCTCTAAGAAAGGTGTGCCCGCGCTACACCAGCATGTCGCACACAACATCACCGCTTCCTTGAGAAACTCTGTGTGTCAACGGGTGCATTTCACCACCGATACTTGGACCAGTAAGCATGGACAGGGACGTTACATGTCGCTGACTGGGCACTGGGTAACTATGGTGATAGATGGTGAAGGGTCTGCTGCACAAGTCTTGCCGTCCCCACGACTTGTGTGTCAATCCTCTGTCTGTCCAAGTTCCGCCACTGCTTCTGCCTCCTCCACCTCATCTGGGTCCTCCACCTCCGCCCCAAGCCTGCCTGGTCAGGCCACCAGTGTTCTCACTGCGCAGAAGGAATCACGCACCCCTCATTACTATGCTGGCAGCAGAGCGCAACGGCATCAGGCGGTCTTTAGCTTGACATGTCTTGGGAATAAGAGTCACACAGCTGAGGAGTTGTGGTCAGCTCTGCGGTCCGAGTTTAATAAATGGTTGTCTCCACTCAACCTGCAGCCTGGTAAGGCCGTGTGCGACAATGCTGCAAACCTGGGTGCGGCCCTTCGCCTGGGCAAGGTAACACACGTACCTTGTATGGCTCATGTGTTGAACCTTGTCGTCCAGCAATTTTTAACACACTATCCCGGCCTAGATGGCCTTCTGAACAGGGCACGAAAACTCTCTGCTCACTTCCGCCGTTCAAGCGCCGCAGCTGAGCGACTTGCATCGCTCCAGAAGTCTTTCGGCCTGCCGGTTCATCGCCTGAAATGCGATGTGGCGACACGCTGGAATTCAACTCTCCACATGTTACAGCGACTGTGGCAGCACCGCCGAGCCCTGGTGCAATACGTCATGACGTATAGCCTGGGCCAACGAGATGCAGAGGTGGGGCAGATCACCCTGATGGAGTGGTCTCAGATCAAGGACCTATGCACCCTTCTGCACAATTTCGACATGGCGACGAATATGTTTAGTGCTGACAATGCCATTATCAGCATGACAATTCCAGTCATTTACATGCTGGAGCACACGCTAAACACTATTCGGAGTCAGGGGGTGGGACAACAGGAAGGGGAGGAACTACAGGAGGATTCATATGCACAAGGGACAACAACATCACCAAGGTCCAGACGTTCATCATCACCAACGCAGCAGGCATGGGACCATGGGGGACAGGGATCAACAAGGGCGCATAGTAGCAGGCTAAATGTTGAGGAAGGTGCAGGAGAACATGAAGAAATGGAGGACAAACTGTCCATGGACATGGAAGACTCAGCAGATGAGGGAGACCTTGGTCAAATTTCTGTTGAAAGAGGTTGGGGGGAGATGTCAGAGGAAGAAAGAACGGTTAGCACCTCTATGCCACAAACACAGCATGGACTTGGTCCGCATGGCTGCGCAAGACACATGAGTGCCTTCTTGTTGCACTACCTCCAACATGACCCTCGTATTGTCAAAATTAGAAGTGATGATGACTACTGGATTGCCACACTATTAGATCCCCGGTACAAGTCCAAATTTTGTGACATAATTCCAGCCATAGAAAGGGACGCACGTATGTAGGAGTATCAGCAGAAGCTGTTACTCGATCTTAGCTCGGCTTTTCCACCAAACAACCGTGCAGGTGCAGGGAGTGATTCTCCCAGTTGTAACTTGACAAACATGGGACGGTCTCGTCATCTTCAACAGTCTACCCGTACCAGTAGGACCGTATCTGGTGCTGGTAACAGAAATTTTATGGAATCTTTTCATAATTTTTTTAGACCCTCCTTTGCAAGGCCACCAGAGACAACAAGTCTGACACATAGTCAACGGCTGGAGAGGATGATACAGGAGTATCTCCAAATGAACATCGATGCCATGACTTTGCAAATGGAGCCTTTGTCAGGGCCAGGTGGACGGGCAGACCCAGGAGGTGGATCCACTGGGCCGAACTCCTAGATGGTGGTAAGGGGTCCGGTAGCTGGAGCACTACAGGTAGCAGGACAGTCCGTGCACAATAGTAGAATGGAGAAGTCCCTGGGACCACGGAGTCACTGGTGGTAGTCCGGGTGACGCAGCTCAGGTTCGGAAGCCGAGAAGATGTCAGGCGGGGTCCGGAACCTTTGGAGCGAGATGACGGGTCACCGCAGGGATCCGAGATGGTACGGACTGTCAGGATGGCAGATGGACAGCGTTCGGGGTTCGAGACACAGCAGGACCGGATGGCGATGCAGGATCGGCTCTAGAAGACAGAGAGGTAAGTATCTCACAGAACACAAGGAGACCTGACTCCTAGCTTGGGAAAACATGAAGAACAGGCCCCGCTCCCTTGGACATTAACCCCCTTTATACCCTGTACCTGTGTGCCTCAATTCCTGTCAGTGGACACTGGCCCTTTAAGAAAGGGTCAGTGACCGCACGCGCGCCCTAATGCGCATGCGCGCGGCCCGGGTGCCAGAAGCCAGGACAGGAAGCTGAGAGGAGGACGCAGGAGAGCCGGCCAGGGACTGGGAAGCCGACGGGCGCCGGGAGCGGGGACCAGGAGGCCTGGGGAGCGCGGGCACCGGAGGCTGGAGAGCGGGGAGCGTGGCAGGTGAGCCGGGGAGCGGAGCAGAGGACCCGGGGAGTGGGGCAGAGGACCCGGGGAGCGTGACAGTACCCCCCCCCCCACGCCCCCCTCCCCGCAACCGGGACAGGAAGGCACGGATTAGAGGAGTGCCCACGTTCACCCTGGGCTCCCAGGACCTATCCTCAGGACCATACCCTTCCCAGTCCACCAGGAAGAACTGTCGACCTCGTACGGTCTTCATGGCCACGATATCCCTTACCGCATAGATGTCGTCCTCAGCAATAGGAGGAGGGGCCGGACTGGCGGCAGCGGAGAAGGACCAAGGACAACCGGCTTGAGCAGAGAGACGTGGAAGGAGTTGGGTATCCTCATCGTAGCCGGGAGCTGTAGTTTGTAGGAGACCTCATTGATCTTGCCGAGGACTTTAAACGGTCCGATGTAGCGAGGTCCCAGCTTGTAGGATGGTATCTTCAATCGGACGTACTTGGATGCAAGCCAGACTAGATCTCCAGGAGAGAAACACGGAGGGTCCAGACGTCTCTTGTCTGCGTGTCTTTTCATCCGCAGGGAAGCACGCCCAAGGGACGCCTTGACAGAGTCCCAAATGGTTGCAAAGTCACGGGCTACAGTATCAGCAGCAGGGACATCCGAAGAAGGGGATACAGGCAATGGGACGGAGGGCTGAAGTCCGTAAACGACATGGAAGGGAGAGCTGGAGGACGACTCACTGATGTGGTGGTTATGGGAGAATTCAGCCCAAGGAAGAAGCGTGGACCAGTCGTCGTGATGGGCGTTGACATAGTGACGTAAGAAAGAGGTCAAGATTTGATTGACCCTCTCCACTTGGCCATTAGACTGTGGATGGTATGCAGATGAAAAGTCCAGAGTCACTCCCAGATGTTTGCAGAGAGCCCTCCAGAAGCGGGAGGTGAACTGAGTTCCTCTGTCGGATACGATGTGTGATGGAAAGCCATGCAAGCGGAAGATGTGATGTATATAGGCGTCCGCGAGTTCCTGAGCAGAGGGCAGTCCAGCCATAGGGACGAAATGAGCCATTTTAGAGAACCGATCCACCACGACCCATATGACTGTGTGTCCGGAGGACAATGGCAAGTCCGCAATAAAGTCCATCGCAATGTGTTGCCACGGAACTGAGGGTATCGGCAGAGGCAGAAGACGGCCATATGGCAGGTGTTTGGGCGTCTTGTTCCTGGCACAAGAGGAGCAGGCAGAGACAAAAGCAGCGACGTCCGTGCGAAGGGATGGCCACCAGTAATGACGTACAATCGCACCCCATGTTCTCTTCTGACCAGCATGACCGGCTGTTTTCGAGGCATGACCCCAGTGTAACACTTTTTGCCTGTCTGTCTCAGAGACATAGGTCTTCCCTGGCGGTATCTGGGCCAGGGTGACAGGAGCCAGCGGAATGATTTTGCTAGGACAGATGATGGGTTGGGATGTCTCCTCCTCTTGCTCCATGGGCATGAAAGACCTGGACAAGGCATCAGCGCGTACATTCTTGTCCGCGGGTCGGAAATGGAGCTGGAAATCAAACCTGGCAAAGAATAAGGACCACCTGGCTTGCCGTGGGTTCAGTCGCTCAGCGGACCGCAGGTATTCCAGGTTCTAGTGGTCCGTGTATATAATCACGGGGTACACTGCTCCTTCCAGAAGGTAGCGCCATTCCTCCAGAGCCAGTTTAACTGCCAAGAGCTCTCGGTCACCGATGGTGTAGTTGCGTTCAGGCGCTGAGAAGCTCTTGGAGAAGAATCCGCACGTCACCATCTTCCCGGAGGAGGACTTCTGCATGAGCACTGCTCCGGCTCCTGAGGAGGAGGCATCCACCTCCAAGGTGAACTGGCGGTTTAACTCCGGACGGTGGAGTACAGGAGAGGAGGCAAATGCCCGCTTCAGAGAGCCAAACGCGGCGTCGGCCGCAGGTGACCAGTCCTTTGGATTAGCCTCCTTCTTGGTCAAAGCGGAGAGAGGAGCAGTCAGAGCAGAGAAGTGAGGGATGAACTGGCGGTAGTAGTTGGCGAATCCCAGGAAGCGTTGGATTGCCTTCAGTCCAGAAGGAGGAGGCCAGTTGAGAATGGAGGAGACCTTCTTTGGATCCATCTGCAGTCCGGTGTCAGAGATGATGTACCCCAGGAAGGGGAGAGAAGACTGCTCAAAGACACACTTCTCATACTTGGCGTACAGACGATTCTCTCTCAGTCTTTGTAGAACCAGCTGTACGTTCTCTCTGTGGGTCTGGAGGTCCGGAGAGAAGACAAGGATGTCATCCAGATACACTACCACACAGACGTAGAGAAGGTCCCGGAAAACGTCGTTCACCAGTTCTTGAAAGACGGCTGGGGCGTTACACAGGCCGAAGGGCATCACGCAGTATTCATAGTGCCCATCGCGCGTATTGAACGCGGTCTTCCATTCGTCCCCAGAGCGGATGCGTACCAGATTGTAAGCACCCCGAAGATCCAGCTTGGTGAACACACGAGCTCCTCTAAGCCGGTCAAACAATTCGGGGATGAGCGGCAGAGGGTACTTGTTTTTTACGGTGATTTGATTCAAACCCCGGTAGTCTATGCATGGACGTAAGTCGCCCTCTTTCTTCTTGACGAAGAAGAAACCTGCTCCAGCAGGAGAGGAAGATCTCCGAATGAATCCCCTTGCCAGGCTCTCTGTGATGTAAGTAGACATGGCCCTTGTTTCGGCAGGAGAGAGCGGATATATCCGTCCTCGAGGTGGTGTTGTTCCTGGGAGCAGGTCGATGGCACAATCGTAAGGACGATGTGGCGGAAGTACCTCGGATTCCTTTTTATCAAAGACGTCTGCGAAGGACCAATAGGCTGAGGGCAGCCCCGGTAGGTTCTCTGGAACCGGAGGTCGTCGGATGGGTTGTATGGTCTTCAGGCACTTCTCATGGCACGAAGAGCCCCATCGGGTGATTTCGCCAGTGCCCCAGCTGACTGATGGTTCGTGTGTCCGCAACCAGGGAAGTCCCAGCAGGATTTGATGGGACATGTGTGGGAGGACGTAGAAAGCGATGTTCTCGGTGTGCAGGGCACCGATACGCAGTTCCACCGGCTTGGTGATCCAGGAGATGGTGTCAGAGAGGGGTCTCCCATCCACAGAGGCAATCACGAGGGGTTTGTCGAGTGGAGTAACAGGCACCTGGTACTTGTCCACCGTAGCCTGCTGGATGAAATTGCCTGCTGCCCCGGAATCGAGGTATGCCTCAGCCGTGAACCGCGTCTCTCCCGTTGTCACTTGCACAGTCCACGTAACCGGGTCTGAGAGAGTCCCAGCACCTAGGGTGGCCTCTCCTACCAACCCTAGGCTTTGGAGTTTCCCGGCCTCTCTGGACAGGAGCGTAGCAGGTGTGTGCCCTCTCCGCAGTAAAAGCAGAGGCCCTTGGCGAGCCGCTCAGCTCGACGTTGTTCAGACTGCCGCACTCTGTCGATCTGCATGGGCTCGTGGACGGGGACCCCAGCTGTCGATGACTGAAGTACGGCGGGCTTCTGCGGAGGAGAGGAATGCCGTACCGGACGTCTCTCACGGGACACTTCCTTGGATCGCTCCTGAAAGCGAATGTCCACTCGAGACGCTAGGGCGATCAGGGCATCCAGGGTGGTCGGTACGTCACGACCCGCCAGCTCATCTTTAATTCGCCCCGAGAGTCCTTCCCAGAAGGCGGCGGTTAGGGCCTCGTTGTTCCACCCGAGTTCCGAAGCCAAGGTGCGAAACCGGATTGCGTATTGACCCACCGTCAGAGTCCCCTGACGTAACCGGAGAAGAGACGAAGCAGACGCGGAGGCGCGTCCGGGCTCATCAAAGGTGCCACGGAATGCCTGCAGGAACTCCTGGATGTTCGTGGTCACAGGATCCCCCTTCTCCCACAAGGGCTTCATCCACGCCAGTGCCTCACCCTCTAGATGGGACATGATGAAGGCGACCTTGGCTTGGTCGGAGGCAAACAAATGCGGCAGCTGCGTGAAATGGAGGGAGCATTGGTTTAAGAATCCCCTGCAGGTCTTGGGGTCTCCGGCGTACCGGGGTGGTGAGGCCAAACGAAGCCTGGAAGTATCTGAAGATGTCGCCACGGGAGCTGGAGCCGTGGATTGACTAGTGGAAGCCCGGGATGTTGAAGATGTAACTGCCGCTTGTAGCGTGTTCAGGCGGGCGTCCACAGAAGACATGAATTGCAGCATGCGGGTCTGAGTCTCACGCTGGCGTTGGAGTTCCTCCTGTACGGCTGCTAGTGCTGCAGCGGGATCCATGGCCTGTTCTTACTGTCAGGGCCAGGTGGACGGGCAGACCCAGGAGGTGGATCCACTGGGCCGAACTCCTAGATGGTGGTAAGGGGTCCGGTAGCTGGAGCACTACAGGTAGCAGGACAGTCCGTGCACAATAGTAGAATGGAGAAGTCCCTGGGACCACGGAGTCACTGGTGGTAGTCCGGGTGACACAGCTCAGGTTCGGAAGCCGAGAAGATGTCAGGCGGGGTCCGGAACCTTTGGAGCGAGATGACGGGTCACCGCAGGGATCCGAGATGGTACGGACTGTCAGGATGGCAGATGGACAGCGTTCGGGGTTCGAGACACAGCAGGACCGGATGGCGATGCAGGATCGGCTCTAGAAGACAGAGAGGTAAGTATCTCACAGAACACAAGGAGACCTGACTCCTAGCTTGGGAAAACACGAAGAACAGGCCCCGCTCCCTTGGACATTAACCCCCTTTATACCCTGTACCTGTGTGCCT